>NW_004955475.1:4425271-4512672 GCF_000276665.1 Chinchilla lanigera
GTCTCCACTCTTATACAACATAGTTATGAAAACTTTAGACAGAGTAATTAGATAGGAGAAAGAAATAAAAAGGAATAATGATAGTAAAGGAAGAAGTTAAATTATCAATATTTGCAGGTTACATGATACTCTACATAGAAGACCTCAAAAGCTCCACTAAAAAACTGCTAGGTATAATAAGCAAATTCAGTAGCACAGTCGGATACCAAGTCAACACTCAAAAATCAATAGCTTTCCTGTATATGAATAACAAAATCACTGAGAATGAAATTAGGGAAAAAACACCTTTCTCAATTGATGGAGACCACTATGAAGCAGCCCCAAGCAGGATTTAAATTAAGCAATGCGCTTTTCATGCTTACTTGTGAATCTGTCCAAGGCCTTGGCTCCTTGTCTGGAGATGAGTAGTGGACTCACAGTAAGTGAATCTCTGTGCGTCACTAATCCCTACTAAGGCCTGTAATGGCAGCTGAAGAGGGGAAAGCCTCAAAGAATAAGAGAAGATCACAGCCAAGGACACCTGGATCCAACATCAACCAGATAAAGACTATAGCCTCAGGCATCTCACTCCTGGGTAGATTAACTTAACACCTTAGCTGGACAAGTCCTTGAGTGGTTCCACCCTTCTTGAGTACTGCCCTCCCTTGTTTTGATAACTAAATAAATACAGGCCACCCAGAAAAGGTCATGGTCTAGCCCTGAGAGAATCTCAAACTCTGTTAGAGGGCTTGACCCTCCTAGAGCCCTGAAATTATTCCATTTGCCTCTTTTTATTTAGCCTTCTCTGTACACTCATTCAAGAGATTGCAGACCTGATCAGCCAGCAATAACTAAGGGATATTATTAACCTGATACACAGTAGCATTCAAAACATTGAAACACCTATGAATCAATCTATTGAAAGATGTAAAAGACCTCTACATTGAAAACTACTGTACTCTGAAAAAGGAGATTGAAGCAGGTATCAGAAAATGGAAAGATATCCCTTGCTCTTAGGTAGTAAGAACCAACATAGTGAAAACGGCCATACTTCCAAAACTGTTGTACAGATTTAATGCAATTCTGAGCAAAATTTCAATAGCATACCTTATAAAATTAGAGAAAACAATCCTAAATTCATTTAGATCCAGAAGAGAGCTACAGTAGCAAAGGCAATTCTGGGCAACAAAGACATGGCAGGGGCATCAAAATCCCTGACTTGAAATTGTGATATAGAGCTACTGCGATAAAAATAGCATGATACTGGGAAAAAAAAAAAAAAAAACTCAACAGAACTCAAAGTCAAAGGAAAAGACAAGAAGATGCAGAAACTCCAAATTTCTCAGATGAAGAAATACAAATAGCAAATAAGTATATGAAAAAGTGTTCAACATCACTGGTCATCAGAGAAATACAAATTAAAACAACACTGAGATTCCATCTCACCCCAGAAAGAATGGCTGCTATCAAGAAATCAACCCATAACAAATGCTGGAGTTGCTGTGGCGAAAAAGGAGCCCTTCTCCACTGTTGGTGGGAGTATACCCTGGAACAACGACTGTGGAAATCAGTGTGGAGATTCCTCAAAAAACGAGGACTGGCAGTCCCATTTGACCCAG
The DNA here is from genome assembly GCF_000276665.1 of Chinchilla lanigera. Classification (NCBI taxonomy): domain Eukaryota; kingdom Metazoa; phylum Chordata; class Mammalia; order Rodentia; family Chinchillidae; genus Chinchilla; species Chinchilla lanigera. The sequence continues at coordinate 4,426,870 of NW_004955475.1, forward strand.
CTATTCCCCTTCTCAGTATCTTCCCAGAAGAATTAAAAACAACATACCACAGTGATATACGTACATCTGTGTTATAGCAGCACAATTTGCAATAGCTAGAGCTTGGAAACAATCTAGATGCCCATCAACTGAGGAATAGATAAAAAATGTGGCCTTTTTATACAATAGAGTAGTACTCAGCCATAGGGAAAGATAAACTGGAGACTTTCATAGGTAAATGGATGCAACTTGAGACCCTACTCATAAGTGAAATAAGTTAGACTCATATGTGTAAACATTGTATTGTCTCCCTAGTGTGAGATGAAAAATTAGATCCAAAACATACAAGCGATATTGGAAAATGGGAAGAAACTTCAAAAGGAAAGAGAAATTCGAATAGGGAATGGAGAAAACAAGGGAAGGAAAAGAAAAGAAACATATATATAATAGTTAAGTCGTTATACTACATATTTCTCTCAGTTCATTGGAAAGAAATGCTTGTACTACTATTGTTTGGACACTTAAATGCTGATATTTTGTATTCTGAATAACTAATTTAAAGATAACAATAAGCAATGTATTAACCATTGTTACTCTCATACTATCTTGTTTTGAAATTTTGTTTTTTTTCCTCTAAAATAAAAAATACTTTTTCTATTCTGTTGCTTTTACCATAATAATAGCTTATTTATTGACTACTAATCAGCCTCCCATAAGCCTCTGACAATGAACAGCTATTAACCATTTGCTCAAACGAAGCAGAAGCTAATGCTTCCTTTTTTTCTTTTCTTTCCTTTCCTTTCCTTTTTCTTTCTTTCTTTTCTTCTTTCCTTCCTTCCTTCCCTCCTTTCTTCCTTCCTTCCTTTGTGCAGTACTGGGGAATGAAGCCAGAGCCTTCATACTAAGCTACATCCCCACCTTTTTTACTTTTATTTTGAGATAGGGTCTCACTAAATTACTAAGATGTCCAGATTGGGCTCAAGCCTGTGATCCTACTGCTTCCCTCTCCCATAATGCTGGGTTTAGAGGTCTGCACCATCATGCCTCGTTTGATAAGCTTTTGATGTTGCTGGTCATCAGAGTCACTGATTACTGACACAATGACAGATTTGAAAGGAGTCATCTGGCCTCCTGTGAACTCCCAGGTAACATCAATGTGCAAGCAGGCTGCATGACTATTCACTTTATGGTAGACTAAACAGATATCAGCTTGAAAGAAATAGTTGAAATAGTTGTTTTCCCTGAGATAATGGGACATGGAGGATAAAATATCTTGGTTCAAATTCCTAACAGGTTGTTTTGAGGTAGTGTAGTGAAAGTGACCGTGTGCCCTGGGCTCCCAAGGGTAAGCAGAGAATAGAATCAACTCAGGGGTACTTTGTACATGGAGATATTAGCTTAGCCAAAAGAAGGACTGATTGAACTGCACAGTAATGAATAATATATATCATCACAAATTTCATTATCCTGTACTACCAATATGTACCAATTAACAAACATTTTTTTAAAAAGAGATAGGCTACCTCTGGTTGGAGCAAGTGCCCTATTATTGGAAACATTAAAGTCAAAGGCATTGAATATGTTTAAGAAATATGGACATTCCATTTTTTTTTGTTTTTTTTCCAGTACCGGGAATTGAACTCACGATCTCGTGCTTGCCAGGCAGGCATTGTGCCGCTGAGCTAAATCCCCAGCCCCTGGACATTCCTTTTTAATGCGCAAATTCTAACAACTAAACTAATTATGTGAAACAGAAGTGCTAGTACTTTATCCCATTATTATCTCTGGTCTCCTGACAGGATTTTTGTTTTGCTTACTGAAATATTCTTTCTTGATGATTGGAAAGAGTAAGAGAAGTGCTACAAGGTTATGGAATCAGTGTTCAGTATAGACTGAAGTTTACTAAAAGAAAACTCATTATAATTAGTTTTCACGGGGACACAGAGAAACAGAACCACAAAACAGCCCCCTGTGGTGGGTATAGAATAACTACCGGTATCCAGGGCAGTTTTAAGTTCTGGCATTTTTTTCATTATGTGAAATACAATTGTTTCCAGGGATATTTTTCCTAGTAAAAAGAGCTTTTAAAGAACACTATGTCTTCCTTTTCTTTTGTGTTCTACCTGAATCTAGACTTTGTATATAGTGGCTGCTTTGTAGTTTCAGACATCATCAGATTGTGGTGTGGTTTCTATACATAAAGTTGGGCTGGCTTTTCATCCTAGAGTGAGGCAGGATGCTGGTTCCAAGTTTCATTTTGTGTTACATCTAAAATACATAATGTGACTATTTTTAAAGGTATTTTCCTACCACTTCCTTCACTTGAAAGAAACCAGAGATATAAAATAGTACTCTTACGAGCTGAACTTTTGACAAACTTTCCAGTGATATTAATCTAATAGTGATACTTCAGGGGTAAGAAGAGTGGGAGGCTATGGGAATTTCCTTTAGGTTGAGCTTGGTGGGTAAATTGACAAGGGAAGTCTTTATAAAAGAGCAGGACCTTCTTAAGCGTTAGAAAAGCTGACTGATAGCACATTCCAGTATGGAGGCTTCTTCCCATCCTCCTCCTCACTCTAAGGAGTTAGCAGAGGGTAAGCCAGAATGTTTCTGGGTCCTAGAGAAGCCAAAAAGGAAATCCAGAAAAGTTAAGTTCAGAGAATAAATTAAAGAGGTTGCAGCTCAGAAGGAAGTGTGCTAACAGAAGCTGGTCCTTCTCAGGTTCATCGGTGGTAGAGGTGAGGCTGGAATAACCTCAGACCAGGGGCCCTACCTTGGTGCCCATTTGAGTGATGCAACAGGATATGAAAGGGCAAACGGGGAGCAGTAACCCTAGTCTTACTACCTTACTAGGCACCTGTTTACTTTTCAGCCCTTCCAAGACTTTCCCGGGGGCAGCCCCCTCCTCTCCCTGGGACAGCTCCCAGAATGACATTGGTAAGATAACACGGGCTGAGAGGAGGGGTGGAGGGTAGCCTAAAATTAGTCCCCTGGAACAAGTTAGCCTAGGAGCCGAGGCCTAGCCTTTCTGCTGGGTTGTTAACAGTGGGAAAGCAGAGCCCCGCCTGCTCCAGCCTGGAGCAGGAGGGGTTCCCTGCAGAGGGGCTACCTGCAGAGTGGCCAACAAGCCCTGAATGCTTCACAGAGGGGCAGTGGCAGTGACCCCAGCTCACAGCAGCCTCAGCCTGAAGTCCGGTAAGTATGTGGACATAAGACACAAATCGGTCATAGAAAAGTGATCCTGGTTGTTACTATTGGGTCTGGGACATGGGAGCACTTAGGAGGAGGGATATTATATGGGCTTTCTGTCTTGTTGTTCCCAGAAAGTGTGTCCACCTGCGCCCTCTGCTCTATAGACCCCCACTTCTTAAAGGCATCTGTAGTTATACAATTCACAGAGGGTAAAGGTTTGTCTGTGTCCTTACATTGCGTTGCAAGTTTGTGGGGGGAGGTGCAGCAGAGTGGGTTTAAAACCAGAAATTCAGAGCTCCTCAGGGAGAAAGGAGAAAGGTAAGGCTGAAAAGCAGTTTATTGATGCCTGAAGGAGTGTTCTGGGTCCCACAGAAACCAGCCACTGTCCTATAGGAGTTCTTAACCTAGATTCCTAGACCCCAAGAAGGACTTAGATAAAATATGAAGGACTCAGAAACAGAAGAGTTAACAGGTTTTTTTCCCTGCTAACCCCTAAACTGTAACTGAAATTTACTATTTCTTTTAAGGATTAAGGCAGTAAATGGCAGTACTATTACCAGTTCCTGTAACTTGGTAACAAGAAGAAATCAAAGACATTTCATATCATATTACAGTGTGACAGAGATCTTGAAATGTCATTTACACTCATTGCAACTTAGAAATTATTAGATCTTGTTATTTAATGAGTTATAAAGAAGGCCTATTACTGTGTCACGCAGTTTTAAAATATTTTGATAGCAGTATTTTAATAAAATTGGTGTCCTTTAATTCTAAGTACATTTTATCTGCTAAAGTGTAATGACAGGTATCCACAGACTTCACCAGGGACAAAATTACCAAAAAAAGGTTTAAAAGCCCCGAACTTTTAGGAATCAGAAAATGGCTTTCGGTACACCGCAGCTACACACAATAACATTTTGATCAATAAATTATAGTAAGGTGAAGACAGACAATAGACTAGCTGCATTTTCTTGTCCGCATCTAATATAAGCAGCATTCACTCAAGTTCCAAAGCCTCAGGAAGCGCTTCTTTGATCTCCTTTGGGAGGTTCATTATGTGCGTTTTGCTATGGTCTCACGAACAACCTAGGTGAAAGCTTCAGTATTCCTCTCCACTGCTTCCTGCTTTCTTCATCTAATTAGATCTGAGTCACCAAAATAAAATAAGAAGAGAGCCAGGTGTGGTGGTGCACACCTGTAATCCCAGCATTTGGGAGGCTGAGGCAGGAGGATTGCCCTGAGTTCAAGGCCAGCCTGGGCTACATAGTAAGTTCAAGGTTAGCCTGAACTATACAGCAAAACCCTGTCTCAAAAAAAAAAAAAAAAAAAAGCCCCAAACAAACAAAATATAAAATAGGAACAATAGAATTCCTGTTGACTGTAAGTGAAATGATTTGTATAGGAATCTTTCATTACCAGATTCCATAACATTCAGCACGACACTCAAAAGGTGAGCATCCTGGGAGCTGCAGTGTAACTCTGCTTGAAACAAGGGGAAGGATGTGTTTCTGTTTTTTATGGTGAAACAGAAAGAACAGGATAGCCAGTAGGGAACCTGTGTTCTATGTCTGGCTCTGGTACTGCCTTCATGTATGTCACCTGGAAAACCCCTCACTTTCCACCACACAAAAAATGAGGATATCATTCCCTACCATACTACATTAAAGAGCTTTGAAATGCACAAAATTATAAATGTGCTTTGGGTTCTGGAAAATGAGATATATGATAGTTATAGCCATGTGACCTTAACAAAGTAGCTGTTACCCCTCTCAGACTTGGTTTCCCCATCTCTAAATTGAGGGTATTATATTAAATTATCTACAAATTCTATTCCAGCTGAAGTTATAGGACATTGAGTAAGGTGCAAAAGTCATAGAAATTCAAGGCCTAAGTGTTGATTATCATAGTAAAAATAGTTATTGAGAAATATGTTCAGGTACTACTCTAAAAATTGCTACATATTGGTATATCCAATCCTAACAACACTCCAAGGTAGGCACTATTATCCTGTCTTTAAAGATGAAGCAATAGGCACAGGGAGATTAAGTAATGTATCCTAGATTGCACAGTTACTAAATGGTAGAGCTGCAATTGAAGTAGGCAGGCAGTGGTTTAACACTATACCATATGGCATTTCCATCTGCAGTGGGGGAAAAACAGACCAATAGAGGAGTTATAATATAGTATGATGACTCCTATAATATAATAAGAGCACAGATTCTGAAGGAACTAACTCTCCAGAGGGAAATATATTTGGCAGAAGGAAGCACAAGGTACAGAGAAAACCACCATTTTCTTATCACTGGATTACGGAATATAAATAGAAAATTAATAGTAAGTGACACGGGAGTGACTGGCTGGATCTGTGAGCTTACCTAAATCATCTGAGCTATGCCCTGAAAGAGGGGAACTATTTAGGGATTTAAAATAGTAGAATGGTGCAGACCAGAATTATATTTTTAAATCATCACTTTAGCCACAATATGGAGACAATACTGAAAAGGGAAACTAGCTAGAAAACTGTTATAACTGTTGAGGCAAAAACAAAATGATGAGAATCTAGATAAAGTACTGCCAATGTATATGGGCTTGAAGAGGATGGATGCTGTTTCTATAAAGTAAAATCCAAAAGAATTAATAAGCGAAACAAGAGGTAAGGGGACTGAGATGGGTGCTGGCATTTTAGTTTGGTTGGCCTTTATAGATGATGACAAACTTACATACAGATTAAGTTTGCTGCTACCGCTGCTCTCAGTGGTTTGATATTTCTGATCTTGAAGTACCTGCAGAATCTCAGAAGAGAGCTGGGGGCCTCAAAATATCAGAATAAAGGCGAGAGTGAAAGTTCTGGGACTGGAGCAAAGACAGTGGAGATGAGAACAGGGTGAACATATATATTCCAAGGCAGAATGCGTGAGGAGAAAAATCGGGTGAGAGTGCTGGGAAGGAAGATGAAGGAGTTTGTAGGAAGGAGTGGTCAGGACAGATGTCCCAGAAAAGTCAGCAATAGAAAGATCAGACCAAGAAATATTCACTGAACTTAGCCATTTCGATACACTTTTTAAGAGCTTTCTTAGAATGACTGAGGGTGAGTAGAGGCAGACTGCAGAGACTAAAATAAATGGAAAATGGGAAAGGAGGTAGTAGCTAATTTGATACATTTGGTAAAGGATGGAAAGATGGCCTCCTATGCACACCCTGAAGGCTGAAGCTGGAGGATCAAGTTTAGCCTAGGTTGGGCAATTTAGGACTTAGTGAGACCCTATTTCAGAATAGAAAATGTAAAAGGGGCTGGGGATCTAGCTCATTGTGAAAGTTCTGGGTTTATTGCCCAGTGCCACAAAAAAGGGGAAAGATGGAGAGAAAGGTAGCTATAGAAGTGAAACAAATGACTATAGAAAGTTTGTTTTAATTTCTAAAATAATTGAGGAGGATAAGCCAGAGTGAGGATGTTGAAGGTACAAACAGAGACGCTTACCTTTGAAGATCTCATGGATGGGTAGTTTTCTTTCTACTATCAACCTCATGAAACACGGACTATCATTTCTGTCTGGTAGATGAGAAAAGTAAGTCAGTAAAAGGGAAATGACTTGCCCAAGCTTACTCATTAGGAACTGAGGGATGATGAGCTGTAAACCTGGATGTAGTTAATTTCACAAACCTTACTGCCACTGTACCTCAAGAATGAATCAATAAGAGGTCCGTATATGGTGCCGATGCTGACCATCTGAGAAGAGCTTAAAGTTGAGGGTGACCCCACCCACCTCAAAAATTTCTCTCTATGAAGTGAGCACCTGAGGTCTCTGGCTCACAAAGAGGGGTGGGGGTAGACAGTCAATAAAAGGAGGTATGTGGCTGTGAGATCGTGGCTGTGAGATCTTGGCTGCAGATATGGGAGAGTACGGAGATCTGAGTTTTGAAAAACCTGCCAGCCCACCCTGACAACACGGCAGCATGAGATGGGTGAACTCCATTTTGGAGAACTAGAACAAGGTTAGTAAAATCAGTCGATAAATCGGGTCAGCTATCGAGTCGTGAGTGATTTTGTGGGCCTGAGGATTACGAGGAGAGAGGAGTTGAGGTTGGAGTCAAGGTTTCAGGCTGGATTTTGCAGAGAATGGGAAAAAGCTTGAGCCATAAGAATGGTGGAGCAGTAGGTTATGATGTAATCAGTATGAGGACACTGGCAATCTGGGGGGCTCCTGGCTCAGAGTCTTTCTGGGGAAAAGCCAGTTACACCAGAGAGGACAACTGGTTTTGGAAACTTCAGTTGTGTCCTGATACTTGTTTGCCTTCATTTTACTTGAAGTGTGCTCTTTGTAATGCACCTTCTCATTTAATCAGAAAATGACATTCAACACCCACTTTCTGATTACCTCTGTTCATGAAGCCTGGGTCTGAGACTGAGAGAAAGCTACAGAAAACTCAAAAGAAGGGGATTTGATGAGATTTGAGAACATGTGGAGAACATGAACTTCACCTAAAAGGGAGAGACCAGGAGCTGAGGGTCTGCCCCACGAAATAGATGCTAGAATGCTCAGGGATACAAGCTTGACACTATAAACCACCTTTTTATTGGCCTAGCAACTGCCAAACTTAAGCCACCTCATTAATCCACATATACTAACCTGAGTAAAATGGATCTACTAAATCTTCAGCCATGATGTAGGCTCTATTGGAGGTAAAGGAATGCAAGATAAATAGAGTTCTCACCCTGGTGTTTATACTGTCATGGAGCATGGATCTGTGAAAATGCACTGAAAGCTCACAGCTGAAATCTAGTTGTGATTTTTTTTTTAGAATCCTCAGGCAGGAAGAAATCAGGAAAGGCATCCCAGAAGTAAGTCTGAAGGGCAGGTAGAACAGTAGCTGAGAAAGCACTAAGGTGTGAAGAGGCCTCACCTGCTTTGACAGTTGTCCTGGGGCCTGAAATAGGATAGCAGAATGAGAAGTAGGAGACCCATGGATGAGTACCCTGATGGTGATGGGCAGGGGACAAAAGGTTCGAGAAGAAGATAGCATTCCAGATATCTTCAGTATCTCTCCCTTCTTTTGTCACCCACAGATCTGGCATACCATCCTCCTCATAATGAGAATAGTCGTGTTCCAGTCAGCCGAGATGAACCTCATGGACATCACCAAGATCCTCTCCCTCCTGCAGCCCGAAGAGGAGGAGGACACTGACACAGGGGAGAAGCAGGCTCTTAATCAAGCAGTATACGACAATGACTCCTATACCTTGGATCAGCTTCTATGCCAAGAGCGCTACAAACGATTCATTAACAGCAGGAGTGGCTGGGGTGTTCCTGGGACACCTTTGCGCTTGGCTGCTTCTTATGGCCACTTGAGCTGTTTGCAGGTCCTGCTAGCACATGGTGCTGATGTTGACAGCTTGGATGTCAAAGCACAGACACCGCTTTTCACCGCTGTCAGTCATGGCCATCTGGACTGTGTGCGTGTGCTTTTGGAGGCTGGGGCCTGTCCTGGTGGTAGCATCTACAACAACTGTTCTCCTGTGCTCACAGCTGCCCGTGACGGTTCTGTTGCCATCTTGCAGGAGCTCCTAGGTCATGGAGCAGAGGCCAACGTCAAGGCTAAACTACCAATGTGGGCATCGAACATAGCTTTATGTTCTGGCCCCCTCTATTTGGCTGCAGTCTATGGCCATCTCGACTGTTTTCGCCTACTTTTGCTCCATGGGGCAGATCCTGATTACAACTGCACCGATAAAGGCCTACTGGCTCACGTTCCCCAGCCCCGCACTCTCCTTGAAGTCTGCCTCCACCACAATTGTGAGCCAGAGTATATCCAGTTGTTAATTGATTTTGGTGCTAACATCTACCTTCCATCCCTCCCTCTGGACATGACCTCAAAAGATGATAAAGGTGTTGCATTGCTGCTACAGGCCAGAGGTGAGTGGTGAGCAAGCCAGCCCCCAAGGATCCTCAGCTTATAGGTCCAAGCATCCCAAATCACTGTTCAAGCCATTTCTATGGGATGAACTGGAGAAAACTTCATCTTCCCCTCTTTCCTTGGGCCCCATTGGAGAAAATGTTACAGACTCCATGTTAGCGAAAGGACCACTAAGATGAGGTGGGTGGGGAGAAGCACTTGCTCAATTTCTGGTCCTGGCTGTTTTTGTGGCCTTGAGCATTCCCATCCTAGGTCTCCAGGCAGCTCCTTTGGTACCATACAGTGGGGGACATTTTTCAGAAGGAAGAGGACATTAGAGCTGTAGCAGCCAGGGTAGGGTGAATGTAGGCTTTGGTGGGAGAATTATATTGAGAAATGCTCCTCCTGACTTATTTCTCCTTGCTGTAGCCACTCCACAGTCGCTCCTATCCCAGGCCCGTTTAGTTATCCGCAGAGCCCTGCACCAGGCCAGCCAACCAGAAGCCATCGACCAGCTGGATATTCCCTCCATGTTGATTAGCTACCTCAAACATCAACTATAATTCTGAAGTATTCCTAGAAGCCCATGATGCCTCCAAGAACCACTTGAAGACCTAGGTAGCTGAAGAACACTACAGCTCTACCACCTCAGGAGCTGCTCTCCCATAGTATCCTCCATAATAAAACCCTCAACAAAATAAGTTCTGGTGGCTACTGTGTCTGGGGTGGAGGTGGAGGTTCACTGGGGGAAAGGTGTCTGCCTGACCATGAAAGAATGGTACTTGGCTTGCATCTGACAGGTGCAAGCCACTGTAAAATCAAGAGAAAACCAACCCTATGTCTATACCTCCCCCATCAAGGTCCCCTATAGAGTTTGGAGCCATGTTGCCCTGGAAGCAAGATCGTGAAGAATCCAAGTGGGTCCCCATCCCCATGCCTTTTTACTTCTCCAGCTGTTACAAGACACCATTTCTGGAGCTGTCACTTTATCTCTTATTACTTTGAGTCAAATGACCAAGGAGCTTCTCATGTATTCACACATTAAACTATAGACTGCATTTCTACCAGTCCATTTTATAGTCAAGATCAATGGGAAAACAATCAACCAAATATTTATAACAGGGAGTTTAATGCAAACAAAAATTTGGTTACATAGGTGATAGGCTGAGAATCCAACCAGCACAAAGCTTCGAAGCTTTGCCCAGAGATTAATGAGAGCAAGAAGCTAATATCACCCCTAGGCTAGAGGAGGAATGGGGGAGATATTTCCAGAATTTGGGGTCAAGAATCACCTGATGGGAAGTGTAATCCATGATAGCTAGACCCATAGACAAGACATATTGCCCAAAGCAGAAGAAAGGAAGAAATACACTGTTCTTTCCCTTATTTTTGCCTTCTAGTTTGTTTTTGATACCTTTTTGGGAAAACTTGAAGTCAACTAATTTTAGAGCCTGGAAAACAGCCTACAGAGGTCAGACCCCTTGTCATCTAGGGCAAAGCAGGGGGAAGACAAAGAATGGAGGGACAGTGGATGGATGTTGTATGACCTGAGCCATGAGCTGGAATCACACAGCAATACTCGAAACATGCCAGCAGGAGAAACCATAGAAGAGATACAGCATAGTCACTGACTGATGCAAAAAGGCAGAAGATAAGGATTTTAGAGTCTCCATTTGTTCTCCCTTTCCATCAGTGCTCTCCATTGCTTGAACCAAGCCAGAAGGTAGTTGAAATGGAAAACTAGAAAAGGCAGCCTACAGGTTAAGGCACCCTATGATATGGAGAAGAGCAATGGATGGAGATAAACAGACTATGGGCCCAGATCTATGCACCTTTCTTAAAAAAAATACTAAATCTTTATCCTTCCACAAGAGCTTCATGTATTTCCTTTGTGCATCTATGAGTGAGGATCTGAGTAAGTAGTGAGAGAGAGATGACCCGAAAAGGTGGAGGAGGACAGTGCCGTAGAATCAGTTCCCAGGAAGCACTTTAGATGTTTAGAGGTCCTCCTGGGTGGTGCCTTGATGGCCCCTTAAATCATGCTCTCCTATCATGACAAAAGGGAAGCAGGGCATGGGATCTTAACTGACTTGTCTCTCTCCTCTGCCAACCCCCTACTCTCCCTACTCACTAGTTCCTGATACTTTAGCAAGGAAGGCAAATAAATACTAGACATTTGCAAGATCCTGCCCAATCAGCTTCCATATTTTCATTCTTGGGTAGTATGGAGACCAGTGAAACTGTTTATCTCCAGCAATCATGAGAGTTGAATTAAGTGTAAACAGAGTTTACCAACAGAGGCTTCATATAAGGCACGCTAAGCTCTCTTCTGACTTTCTTTCAGGCTGGGTTCCTGAGGGATGATTTGTCCAGGACCAAAGCCCCAACCTTCCCCACTATCCCTATAGAAAAGGCCTTTTGGGATTAGGAGTCAACCCCAACCGGCCCATCTGCTACAGGCTTGTGGGAAAGCATACCCTTCAGTAGGGTCCAGTCATGGTGGCCTCCCCTGTAGCATTTGGAACACAGATTTTTTGACCTATAAAAGTACATGAACATTTCAAATGGCTGCATTTGAAGATGTTATAGAGTGAACCAAGTATTGAGCAAAGAGGAAAGACTGAAACAACCCCATTTTCTACATGAGGGAAATGACAACTCAACGAACTTCAGTGCCCATTTTATTGGTGGCCCAGCTCTCTAAATTACTCCAAACGTATTTTTTCAGGTGCCTATGTTGCTAGTGGGCAAAGATCTCCTCAAGGTCTAGTACCTTAGTCCTTTACCATCTCCAGCCTCACTATTCTTATCTAGACATTGGGCTATAGGTGAGAGTGCATCTGAAAGTCTGGTGATGAATATTCCAAGGTCACTTTTTCTAGGAGGTATGAAGAGGAAGCAGAGGTGAAATTACAGTTCCTGGAGTGAAATCTTTCCCTTAGCTTTTTTGCCTTTGTTGGCATTGAGCCCAACTGAGAGGCTAGTATTCCCACTCCCTTTCCCTCCCACCCTGTCCCCAGCCATAGCCATAGCCATAGCTCTCATGAAGTCTAAGTCTTAACCACTTCAAGTGAGTGCAAGGCTCGTTCTTTTCCTCTCTTTTTGCTCCCTCCTGAACTTCCTTTCCCTTCTTCCTTCTCATCCTCTCTTTTGCCTCTGTCTTTTCTCTTTCTGCAGTGGTGATGAACCTATGGCACATGTGCTGCAGCGGGTATGCAGAGCCCTCTCTGTTGGCACACAAGCCAAGTCACCCCAGCAGCTGAGCACTGGATATTCAGATTTAATTGCAGTGTTGGCAATTTGCAATGAAAAAGTGGGTTTTGGCTTTCAGTTTGGGCACTCGGTCTCCAAAAGGTTTGCCATTATTGTGCTAGAGTTTTAACCTGGTATCCTCCAAAATTCATGTGAGGTAGAGACTCTGAGAAGCTATTAAGTTATAAGGGCTTCTTCCTTATCAACAGGATCAGTACCCTTATAAAAGAATTTCTAGTGAGCTCCCTTTTCCTCCTTTTGCCATGTGTGGACACAGAGCAGACACCATCAATGAGGAATGAGTTTTCACCAGACACAAAATCTTGATCTTGAACTTCCCAGCCTCCTAAACTGTGAGCAATAAATTTCTCTTGTTCATAAATTACCTAGTGCAAGTAGACTAAAATACCTCCCTTTCTTTCTCCCTAACACTGTCATGAGCTTGAGTCTTGGTTCTACATTGCAGATGCTACTGACCAGTCTATACTCTCTCTTGTAATGGGAAATTTGTTTTGTTTTATTCAGAAATATGGCGCCCAAACACTAGTTCCAAAATGAAAAATAGTCCATGAGATTGCAAAACCCAAAGATATCCCCTTTACCTGCTAAAATGTTTGAAAATCTGATGGAAGAGGTGGTATTTGATCTTGGTTGACCGGATATTATTTATCAGAGATGAATTAAAAGGTACTGAGGGGCAGGTATTGAGTAAAAGCATAGAATTGGGAAAACACGGGGTGTTTTGAGCAACAGTCTAGTTGGGCTCCAGTTTGGTGTATTTCAATGGGAACTAGGCTAGCTACTAGACTGAAGAGAATGGCAAATATCCTAGTTCTTTGGAAATGAAGGTTTTTAGCTCTTAGCATGGGACACGCTGAGTCATAGGAATGACTTACTGAAGCATATGGAGAATGTGTTCCCTGATTCCCATGGCAAATCTCATATCATTAAACATTCTCTTGTGGATACAGGGCAATTTACATACTCATCATTCCAATTACTTCATAGAATAACCCAGTTCAGTAGGTAGAAGTTTCTGTACAGATGCAGGTAATAGCCCCAGGTACTGAGAATGGGTAAAGGGAACTGTGATAAGGATGCCCCTATGGGAGCATCAGAGCTTTCCCTGTCCCTATCAGGTGCCCTGACTCCCCTATATCAAAACTATAATGGGATTTCATTTTTTATCCCTTCCCTGATGAAACCCTACATCTATACAGTTAGGTCTGAAATCATCTGCTTCATTCTGTGTTATGGCTTGTGTTTAGATGTTTCCTCAGCCTCATGCAGTCATAGGTGGGGCTTTTTCAGAGGTAGCTGGATCTACAGTGTGTGATGCTGGAATGGATTCATGGTACAATCCTAGGATCAAGGGCACTAGGATTAAGGGTATGAGTGCTACCCACTCTAAGTAGCCTGGATAAGATATAAGCGATAGAAAGAGCTACGGTCAACTCATTATTTTTGCTAACTTCTGCCCATCATGAACTGTTTCTCCTCCATAATGCCTGTCTGCCACACCACCCTGCCTTGGAGCTGACTGATTATGGACTGAAATCTCTATAAACTGTGAGCTAAATAAACCTTTCCTTCTTCAGCTTTGGGTGCCAGGTATTTTGTCTCAGCAATGAAAAAAGTAATCAAGACATTCTGGTATCCTCTGACTTCTGTTCACCTACAATTACAGAAGACATTAGCTTCCAGCCACTAGCCTGCTTGCAAGCTCCTACTCTGCCAGACTTTATATAGGCTCTTCATCCCAGTAGAAAAGCAGCAACTGGGATAATGGCAGTATTGGGTCCAGTGACCACTTCAATGTCCTGGCCTGTAGTTCCTTCATCTCCTTGATTCTTACAGTACCACCCACTCTCTATTTTTGCACTCCTCACCTAAAGATGCAGAACCTCTATATAGTTAGAATTGCCTGCTTTTCTAGAAGTTACATTTCTGGAACCCTAGGGTTTGATCGTAGAATTTCCCACTCTATCATTCAAAAAATATTGAGTACTAACTTCTATGTTAGGCACTGAATTTCAGGCAACATATGAATCCTAGTCTCCATTCTCCCTCTCTTTTTTCTTCTTCTTTCCTGTCCACCTTCATAATTTTTTTTAAAAAAATTAAGTGATTGTGGTGGATTGACAACTGGTAGTCAACTTATACCACCCAGCTGAACTGAGTAAGCGTGGTGCTGGGTGTGGGAGGCCCACCTGGGGATTGTTGCCAGCAGCATAAGAGGCACAACTGGAGAAGAAGAAGGCTGTTGTGAGCTGGTAGAAGCTGTAAGGAGCTGATGGTTCTTTTGGAGGAGCTTGTCATGCTGGCTTTCCTGATGAGCTTGGGACCTTGTTGGCACTGAGAATGGCTTTGGTTCATTTTGGTGGAGCTCTGGTCCTCACTTTGAGCATCTCTTCCTGGCTCTGAAGGGGAAGATGGTGCACTGCTCAGTGTCCAGGAGAAGCTTGTCACATTGGCTTTCCTGAAGGGAACTTGGGTTTCCTCATAATCTGAGGAGACTGGCACCTCACTGTTGCTGAGGATGTCTGTGGTACTTTTTGGGGGAGCTCTGGTTCTTACTTTGAGCCTCACTTCCTGGCTCCAGTTCAGATCCCTCAGCCTGCTAGCACAGATCCTTCATCCCACTGGCACAGACTTTCTAGCTTCCACCACTGACCTTTGGGCCTTCCCAGCATACATCCATGAAACAGGCCTTTATGAGACATTGTCATGGGCTCTAGGCTTCCAGCTGGACTTGTGGGAGGCACTGTTATGAGCTCTAAGTCTTCAACTTGACTCATGCACGACATTATCATGGGATCCAGGCCCTCAGCTGGATTCTTTGGTTGTTAGTATGTGGACAGATTTCCTGTACTCTTTTTGTATATGAGTCTTTGGGTGACTATTACATATAATCTTATAAAATGTGTATCCTGTATTATATTGTTCACCTTGCAAGAAGCCCCAGACCAGAGCAGTGATATATAAAAATATACATACTCTGGCTTTAATTTGATGTTTCTATATATGTACACATTCTGTAATGTTTAAATCAGGTTCATCTAACCTAGCTCCTCAAACATTTATCATTTATTTATAGGGCAAATATTCAAAACCAAATTTTCTAGATTTTCAAAATACACAGTATATTAGCATTCGCTATAGTCACCCTACTGTGCAATAAAACATCAGAACTTATTTTTCTAATATAACCATAATTTAGTGCTCATTGATCAACTTCTCCCTCTTCCTTCCTCTCCTTTACTTTCTCCAGCCTATTATAACCAACATTCTAATTTCCATTTGTATGAGATAAACTTTTTTGGATTCCACATATGAATGATATTATTGAATAATTATCTTACTGTACCTGGGTTATTTTACTTAGCATAATGATCTCCAGGTCCATCCATATGGTCAGAGATGACAGGATTTCATTTTTTATGGTTGAATAGTATTTTGTTGTACATATGTACCACGTTTTTTATCCATTCATTAATTCACTCTGTGTTCAATTATTTCAACCTCTTAAACAGCAGCATACTAAGTTGTACTAAGCCAATATCCTGTCCTAAGCCTGTACTGATGAATATCATAAAATAACTAGTCACTATAGAAATATAAAGAGTGGAGAGTAGAACAATTGTTTCCAGAGGCAAACTGGGAGTTGTAACTAAAAAACTAAATTTCAAGTATCTCACCATAAAAAAATTAAAGATAAGTGAGATGAATACATTAATTAGTTTGGTTGAACATTGCCACCTTGTACACATGTATCAAAATATTACAGTGTACCTCATAAATATATACAATTATGATTTGTCAATCAAAAACAATACTAATAATACTGTTTTTAAAAGTAATATAAGAATTACTTTCTGTCAAGGCAATGTGCTCAGTAATTTTTTTACATGGAATAAATCATTTAATTCAACAGCTTGGTCTTAGTAATGCCCCACTGTAAAAATGACGAAATAGGTACACTGAGGTAAGTTATTTGTTCAAGATCTTATAGCTAAGAAGTACGATCTCAGGAAAAGTACAAAATAGGGTGGTTGTACATTCCTAGGTAACAGTCTACCTGGACTTCTATCAACTACCCATGCTTTTCAGTAGCTATTTCAAATGTTGCCCCAAATTAACAAGCTTTCTTGACACTTTTTCTCTATCAACTGAGGATTTTGCCTTCTACCTCCCAGAGCAAGTAGAAATCATTAGGCATAATATTTAAAATCTTTCATAACAAAAACCCCTCCTGAATCCAACTATGCCTCCCTCTTATCTTGGCCCCTCCTCTTAGGTAAGAGTAACTCATCTGCAGGCACTCAGGATTCCATCCGCTACCTTCATCCATTGCTACCCACCATCATTTATCCCTTCTCCCATATCTTCTACTTGATTATTTTCCTCTCAACACATAAACAAACTTGCATCCTACTATCTTATAAAACTAAAAATGAAACCCAGGGCCCCTACTAGCCACTACCTTTTTGCAGTCAAACTGCGTGAACAAGGAGACTGCATACATTCTCCCTTTCCTCACTGTACTAGTCACTTTCTCCCCACTAGGAAAAAAATACCCAAAACTCACAACTTAAGGGGAGAACTTTATTGTGGTTCATGGTTTCAGTTGATTCAGTCTCTGATCAGCTGTGTCCAAGGAAGAAACAACATGGCAGGTAGGATGACGAAGGCAAGCTGTTCACTGCATGCCAACCAGGTAGCAGAGAGAGAAGGGAGGAACTAACCCTTCCATGTCATGCTCCTGGTGATCAGCCATTTCTGATTCAGCCCAACCCACTGAATGTGAGACTATTGCAGGACATTTTAGATGTGAAATGTAACATTTCTCCCCTGGCTCCATAAAGACTCATATTCATGTCATTATGCAAAATGCATTTAGTTCATCACTAATAGTTGCCAAAGTCTTAGTTCCAGCATTACTGAAAAGTCCAAAGCCAAAGTCTTTAAAACTCAAGGAAAATTATTAGCTTTCTGTCTCTGTAAAAATGAAAAAGAAGGGCTGGGGTTATAGCTCAGTGGCACAGTGCCTGCCTGACAAGTGAGAGGTCCTGAGTTTGATTCCCAGCACAAAAAAAAAAAAAAACAAAGAATGTCAAGTACTACCAACATATAATGGCACAGGGTAAACATAGCCGTTACAAAAGAGAAGAATACGGGAAAACACAGAAACTGTATGAAAACAAAACCAAAACCTAGCAGGGCAAACATTAAATTTTAAGCTGTATGTCCATCATCCAGGGCAAGCTGGGATGAGATGTAGGCTCCAAAGAACTTGGGAAGCCTGCCTCTATCATCTTGCTGGTTTAAACCCATATTGCCTCTCTCTGGGCTAACTCTGTTCTCTGCTGACAGCTTTCCTGAGAAAATATTCCACATTCCTCGTATCTCCAAATTACTAGTGTCTCCACTGTACTTCTGGCTTCACTCTCACAGCTTCACACACTGTTCTCTCATAGGAACTGTAATCCAGTAACTTATTTTTCACAGTCTTCTTCTCCTATTAGGCCTTGTTGTGAATTTAGGTGGAATCCTCCATGAGCCCAAAACTTTTGCAGTCTGCATATCGAAAACCAGCACCATGTAGATGACCCCAGTCAGCTGCCAGTTTAAGAAGTAGCTGGATCCCCATAGACAATGGACTTGTTGGACCTCTGCTTGTCTGGTTGGCTGAACTCAAGGAAACACTTCTCTAGGCACTCTTCAATGAGCAGATGTCCCAGGGACTCTTTTCTCAAAATCTACGGTTTTGCAACCTGAGCCTGTGATGGCTGGGGTCTTGATGATTTCTGAGTTGCCCTCAAAGCATTTTTCTTCAGGTCCTTGTACAAAGTACTTGGCTTCCTTATAATGCTAATCTTTTCATCAACTATGCTCTCCTTTGCTCCAGCCTTGCGGGAACTTCCTTTCCGGTGAAACTGCAAACTCTTCAAATGATTGAGCTCTGCTGTTTGTTCGTGATTCTCTCTGTAGATCTGGCTAAAAGTAGGCAACAGTATATGGCACAGCCTCACCACTGAGCTGCCCTAAAGTTTCCTCTACCAGATTCATTAATCTTCCACCCTCAACCTCAGTCTCCTGGAAAGTCTCAGGACAAGGACAAAATGTAGACAAATTTTCTGCCATAGCATAGCACATATGGTATCTTGTCCAGCTGCCAATGGAGTCCTTGCCTTAACTTAAACTCGCTGACCTTTACTGTCCATATTCCTCTCAGCATTCTAGTGTTCTGAGCTTTGACTAGTATCACACATAAAGCACGGCTCACAATATTCTAGGAATTCTCTACTCTGCATCTCCAAACATTTCCAAACTCCTGCAAACCACTTCAAAAACTTCTAAACCACATGGTCAGGTACACTCACAGCCACAACTGCACTCTCAGTACCAATTTCTGTATTGATTACATTCTGTTCCTGGGACAAAATAACAAACACCCACAATTTAAAGGAGGACGGGTTTATTTTGGCTGACAGGTTCAGTATATTCAGCCTATGATCCAATGGTTGTTCCAAGACAGAAAGAGCATGGCAGACGGCATGGTGGAGGGAAGCTCTTCACTGAATAGTGACCATGAAGCACAGAGATGGGATGATGTGGAATACACCTTTCCAGGTCACAACCTCTAGTGACTTGCCCCTTTCAACCAAGTCCCACCTCTGAATGTGACTTTTGCAGGACATTTTAGATCAAAGCGTAACATTCAGAGACCATTCTCTTAACATCCCACTGCAATCTGGTATATACCCTCATATATGCTCCAAACTAGCCTTACCTACATTACTAGTAAATTGCTAGATCCATAGCCAATGGCATATTTTTACCTTTACCTTGGTGAACCTCTGGGAAACATCTGACACATACAAGTTTGGCAACGCTATTTTTCATAACCTCGGTACCTTCTTTGGCTTCTGGGAGAACTGGATCGCCTGACTCTGGTCTCATCTTGCCAATCCTTCCCTCTGAGGGCTTTGTGTGTTCCTATTTTTTTCAGCGTCCATTTCCTTCATGATAATGGAAGCTTCCTAGGGGTTAAGAGATAGTGAACAAAGTATACAGGTAAATATATATGGTATGTCAGATAGTGGTAAATATCATGGAGAAAAACAGAGCATTCCAGGCACGGAGAACAGAAAGTGGAAAGGCCCCCAGGTGGTAATATGCTAGGATGTTAGAGAAACAACATGACAGCCAGAGCAACTGAAGCAAAGTACATACTGTGTATATTTACCTATATATTTTGTTTCCTATCTCTTAGCCCACAGGGAGCTTCCATTATTATGATCGAAACAAGCAGTGAAAAAATGATAATATAAATAGATAAGTAACAATAAGAAATAATATCACAGGAGGTGGTAAATGCAAGGGATAGGAAAAGAAAAGGCCAATTAAAGAATTGGAACGTGAAGGGCATGGAAATAGTGATTGCTATTTTATGACATTCCAGGCAATGTCACACTGAGCATGACTTTTCAGCAAACACCTAAAGGAAGTGAAGTTCAAACCATGCCTATATATATGAGGACAAACATCACTGACAGAGGAAACAGCAAATACAAAGGTCCTCAGGTTGAGTTTTTGACATACAAAACACTCAGAATGTCCTAAACAGAATATGTTTTCCAAATCCTGTTTGTATGCTCCTCAGTTCTATGGACAGAAACACCGTCCAATCGTCCCTTGCCTCGCAGGACATTGTCTGATGAGTTGTGTTACTCCTACACTAGACTAGCCGCCCTTGAGGACAGAAGAGTCTAGCTCACCATTCTAGGTACTGAATGCAGTATGCAACAGCTGGCACGGCAGAAGTGTTCGGTGAGTGGCAACATCACACTTCACTGATAGATGCTGGCACTTCAGCTTGATATTAGACCTGAAAATGTCTCACTTCACTTTGATCAGCAAACATATGCTCGGCACTGCATTTGTGCCAAGCCCTCTGCTGGGTGCTGAGGATATAAAGATGAACAAAAAACTCTTCTCTGGGAAACTCAGTACAGGCCTGCACCATCAAAAGGAATCACAGGTTCAAGTGTGCTTATGCTAAAAATGATTTCAAAGTCTTATTATGAGTTCCATAATTTTGAAGATCTGTATATTGGATCTGTATATAGGAGACTAATAATAAAAATAATGATAATGACAGCTAACATTTATCAAGAGCCTTGTGTGCACTAGCCTCTGCGCTACTTTATAAAGAATACTCACTGATTATTATCACAACACTGTGGCTTATGACATAGTAGTATTACTATCTTCATTTTGTAGACGAAAAATAACCGAGACTAGGAGTGGTGAATTAAACTGTTCACATCACATTGCTCCTAAGAGGATGGGTTAGTATAGCAGCCCAGGCAGTCTGATATACAGCCACTACACTGTACTACTTCCATGGGAAGGATGAACTTGCTTAGTTGACCCTCAACTTACCCAGGAAGTCACGGCCTTTTACATTTTGGCCTCAGATGTATCTTTCTAGTACTGCATAATATTAAGTTCTTCCTTTCCCCACTACACAAGTAACCACAGCCACCCTGAATCCTAGCATTTACCCAAAGTATCATACCCTCTCATACTGATGGGCTTTGGCTTGAGAAGGAATCCTTCCCATTTCTGACTTGATTCAATCATCAAGGCCATTCTCTACAGAACTTTTCTCTGATGCCCCTTACCACCTGGGAAGAACTCTTTTCATCTGCAGTGTTATAGCACACCTTTGCCAGGCCTCTGGTTTAGCTTTCAGCTCTTGTCAGAACTCTCTTTACGTCCCCCAAGAAGGTTACTACAGTGCCTAATACCTATCTTTAGGCCGAGCATAGAGAAGGTGCCCATGGAATATTTGGTGAAAAAAGAATCAAGCATTGTAATCATGTGCCCTCATTTGTGTAAATGAGTTTATGGAGTTTCCTTCACACAACTTGCACTTTCTGCTTGTCGCTGTAGCCATAGATACTGGGTAGCAAGGGGTTTATCTCCATTTTTGAGATAAAAAAAAAATCTAAGAAAGAATTCCTGCTCCCCACTATCAACCCCTGTCCTGGCCAAGTAACTCGATTGAGTGTCAGTCATCACGTGGCATGGGGGCCTTCGTGGACTCCTCTGAGAGAATGTATTTTAAGCTGCACGTTACCTACAAGAATTAAGGACCTGTACTCTCCCTCTCCCTCCCCCTCCCCCTTAGTGTGTAAACATCTGCATGCATGAGAACACACATGTACATACACTCTTCACACCACCTCTTTCCACATTCTCACATCTGAGACTGCCCTGGCCTTTTGTTTCCCTGGACTGTGGATTTGGAAATCATTTATTGAAAGGAACAGCTAGTGTTTTATTTATTGGCCAATTTTGCATGCATATATCTGGTAATCAGAACAACTAATATAAAGACAACAATATGCATATAACAACCATTGTTGAATTCCTATCATCTTGTTTAGTTAAACTCTGTATCATTTATAATTTTTTCTTTTATTTTTAGTTTTATTCTCTTTAATGGTTTGATCAATCTTGCATTCTTACATCTGTTAATCTGAGCAACTCCACTGAAGATAAAAATATGTAATATAACTACCAATGTTAGCTCCTACCATTTTGTTCTGAAACCCTGCACCATTCTTATTGGTTTTGCTTTGTTTTGTTTTTGTCTATGTTATTGGTATTTTGCTATTGTTCTTTTATTATTATTATTCTGTTTAAAATAAAAACAATGGTCTGAGTGAAATGTGAGCAGCTAACAAGTGACCGAAGGCACAAGACAGCAAGAAAGCTTACGATAAAGGTGCTGGAAAGGAGAATATACTTTCAGATTAGGCCCAATAATGAGAATCAGGACTTTGCCAAGCAGAAAAACAGAATCTACCAATCCCGATGTGGAAACTAAAGATAGGGAGAAAGAAGTTACAAAAAAATCTCATTCCCACACATTTATTTAAACCTAGGAATAGGATAAGGGTGTAACATTCAATGCTCATTTTTATGGATATACATAATGTCAAAAAAGGCCATGGAACATAGTAGAATATTAGAGGAAGAACTGGGTTGAGCTGATAGAATTTACCTCCTTGTAGAGATGGGATGATAAAATGGCCCAAGTCTCACAGCAGTTCCAGGTGCAGCAAATCCAATCCTCGCATCCATGTCAGTTCCTGTGTTCCACACATGCAGAGGCTGCAGTCAACCTCTTACCAGTTCAGCAGCAGACAGGACCCAGGAGAGCAGTCTGAATACTCCTTCAGTGAAAAAAATGACTCACATTGCTTTCTAATCCTTCCCTCTCTTCTCAAGCTTAATCCATTCCCTTTCCCCCTTTAAAACATTCAAAGAGTTTTAATACTGGGCCTTCCTGATATTCTTGAGCTAGTGTACAACTGGATTCTTTGTTGCCTCAGATCACCTGGTCCTGGCAGCCACTAATGACACTTAATTTCTTTAAGCTAGAGACTCAAACCCAGCTGGCCCCATGCCATATCTAGACACAGCAGAAGGCAAGGTTAGTACAGGCCTCATCTCATTGTCCTCAGCCTGACCTCCCATTAGGGCCCAAATAAGACTCTTAATATCCAGACTTTTCAGGGAAAGGGATCTGCACAAAGCTCTGCTCACACAATTAAGGGGGACGGTGTGCTCCAGAGACATTAGGTATCCCCTACATGTTGCCTTGAAAGTAGGAAACTTGGGTAAGAATCAAACTGCGAAAACTGTTATCTGCCCACAGAAGAAAAGTGAAAGCAGCCTTGGAGCATAATCCCACAGCTCTGGATTCCAAAACTGGTCCTGTCACTGGTGGTCTGGCTACTTGTCTTAGTTACTTTTCTCATTGCTGAGACAAATTACCCAACATCCAAGCTAAAGGAGGAAAGTTTTATTGTAACTCACAATTTGTGGAGGCTTCAGTCCATAGTTGGCTGGCTCCAAGGCAGGGTGGCATGGCAGATGGACATCACAGAGGAGAAACAGTTCATAGTGTGGCAGGCAGAAGGCAGCAAAGCAGCAAAATAGCAGCAACAGGAAACAAGCCAGACTTTATATTTCATCCAGGCTGCCAAGCCATTGATTGGTACTACATAAACCCAGGGTGGGCACCCATAATGCCAGCATCACACCCTTAATCCCAGGATCACATCCTTAGTCCCACTATCAGGCACCCTCTATCTAGCCACCTCCGAAATACCCCCATCAACGACCACGGGAGGCTTTGGGGAGAAATCTAGATACAAGCCATAACAGTACCCTTGTTAAAGCACTTTCTCTTCTATAGGCAGCTGTGGGCCCATCAGTAACAGGTGCAAGTTGACCTCTATGGTGCCCTTCCTGGTGTGTCGGAGGTGGTCAAAGGTAAGACCCAGGCACCACAGCTGGCTTTCCCAGAAGTTGAGCACCTCCTCTGAGTGGCCTGGAGTGCTAACCACTTGGCCCTGCTTCCACACCTAAGCATGAGCCAGCCAGGGTGCCAAGGGGCTCTGCAATCCCTCCAGCCTCCTCAACCTCTCTGCCCCACTTCTCTACGTCTGTCTCTGGGGATAAACTTCTAGATGGCAGCCAGAGAACAGTAGCCGGGGAAATAGAAGTGCCCGTCCAAAGAACGAAACAGAGCTCCGGCGACCCAGAGAATCCCATCCGGGCTGAGCCCTCCCCTTGAGCGGGCAACGTAGCCACGCCGCTACCCGCCCAGCGTAAGGGCGGGAGGGTAGAGCCCCAGCAAGAGGTTCCGCGCCCTCTCGGTCCCCTGCCAACACCACGCCCGCACTTATTTGCATTTAAAGAGAAATGCACCGAGGAAAACAGTGGGCGGACCAGAGCATGCCAATCCACAGTAGCGATTGGGCCACAGGCCCGCCAATCAGGGCACGGACGCCCCACCCTGTGTCCAAAGAGTCCTAGGGAGGAGGGTATGGGGTAGCTGCCCAGAACCTGGGGAAGAGGAATCTGTGCAGGAGATGACTGTGGAGCTCCGGCTGCGGCGGTGGCGGCAGCGGCGGCAGCAGCAGCAAGAGCAGCGGTTTCGGTGCTCTCAGCCGCGACAGCTCCGGCCCCATCTGGGGCTAGAACGGCACAGCAAACAATAACTAGCCGGGTAGGGAGCCGGACCAGGCCGGGTAAGCCTAAGAAGCAGACAGGAGTCTCTGTCTGCTGGCTGTCGGGTGTATTACCGCGTGCTTCGCTTAGGTCGCCTGGCGGAGGGCACTGAGGGCTGGGCCGGTCGGAGTCTGGGTGTCTGGCTTCTCTCCGTTGGAGTCCGCTTTGCGGACGGTCCAGTGGACGGCGGAGCTGGCGTGAGTCCCCTTGAGGCGGGCAACTACGGCTGGGGGTGGGGTGGAGAGGGAAAACAGGCGGGCCGGCTAACCTGGGCCTTACCTCGGGCACTTGGAGGAGGAGATGGGCCCGCATGTGCTGCTGCGCGGTCCCGGGAGGGGCCCCGCCAATCTGCACCCCAAGCAGTGCATTTGTAGGCCTGGAGCACCGAAGCTTTGTTGTAGCACATTTGCTGGAACAGCTGTGTTATGCGGGTGCTGCTCACCCCCGCGGCCTTGTTGCGGCCCCTCCTTCTTCCCTCTCAGCTGTGCCTCTCCTGCCTCTCCTCTTTGCAAATGAAGCCAAGGCTTAGACACAGGTTAGAATATCCATGCTGTTTCTCCCCAAGTGGACCTCAGTTGGGCCCGTGGGCCGCCGGCTTCCCTTTGGAACTTTGGCCCTGTGGCCCAAGTCTCATCTTCTTCTCCTGGGCCTCTAAGGCGCATCTGGTGGAAGTCCTGACCGGTCGGCAGGCGAGCGGGCCATAACAGGGTTCTTTCTTTTCCTTGGGTTAGAGCCGCAGGGCCGCTTTGTCTCCCGTCTTGCCTCTTTTCCCCTTGCAGGGCATTGGCCCAGTTTTTTCTCTTCAGCCTCCTGTTTAAAAATAGCTATAGCCACGATGTTTGGGGTGGGGGGATGGATTTCGCTGCCAGAGGCGGAGAGGGACAGTCATTGTAGTAAGGAACTCACTGTGTGTTTGTGATCAAGCTAGCAAAGGAGCCAAACTCTATAACTTGGCAGTTACTTAAAAATCTTCATCCTTTTGGGTTGCTGTCATCGCCTGCTGCAGACACCTCTGACACTGGTGACCACCCTAACGTTGTACTTCACTTGGTCTTCCCAGTAGCAAGGGACTAAGCCTGACAGATGTGGCACAGCCAGGGCTCCCAGCCAGCAGCTGGATTACCCCCATAGAGCTATCCTCCATCTGGCCAAGTTTGCCTTGGCATGGACTGCTGCTTAAGGCAAGCCTTGTCCATACAAACACCTCCCTCTGCAGCTCTGCTCCCTGAAGCAGGGGCATGGGCAGGGCAGACAACACTGTGTTGCTGTTGGATTCTCTGCTCATCTGAGAATTCCAGCAGAGCCCCCTCCACCACTGTAGCTCGCTTCATTGGAACCCACCCACTGCACCTCACCTTGTAGCACCTCTAGCAATGGGCTCTAGGTCTTCCTGAGAAAGAGATAGGACATGACCATGACCGAGGGACTTTGCAGGCTGTTTCCAGACCTTTGACGAATCGATGAGAATAGATAGCCCAGCGAGCAGCAGGGCCCAGCAAAACCTGGACACCTTTGAGGTGAGGTAATGAGAGGCACTAAATCTCTTACTTGGGAAAGACTGGCTTGTGACTTTTTTGACTTCATCCAGAACTAGAGATTCCACACTATCTGTAGTCACTTCCTCCTACATCCACCAGACCCCCAACACAAACCTCTACTTGCAGCTCGGCATTTCCAGCTCAGGGCTACACCTGTCTGTCCCTCACCTTTGCCCCAGTCCAACAGCCACCTACTGTATCTGTTTTGTAGAACTCCCTTCCCCATACCCACACTGACTCATCCTGTACCTCTTCCCTCTCAGGCCTCAGTTCTCACCATACATTCCCCTGGTCCCTTTCCTGCCTTCCTCTTGCTACCCATGATGACTTCTTCCCTAGGGCTGCTGTGGCTCCTGGGACTTTTCAGGCTTAGGTTATAACAGGGGACAGACCATAAGTAAACTTCCCTGCCTCTGCTTTGTCTCCCTGTTGTTGTCAATGGCTGGGTTCTATCAGGACCCCACAGAGGAGTAACCTCAACCTGGACATCAAACATAGCCCTCTCACAGTCTAAGAGTAGAGAGTACTTCATGAATACTCTGGAAATACTTATTGTCTTTATATAACTTCCAAGACCTGCACCATTCCTGCTTTTGCTTGTCCTGATCCACATGAGTGATTAGACAGATGACATTCAAGTTTCAAATATTTACCGAGTTGCCTAATGAGGATGAAGAAAGGGGATGGTTTGCAACTATAAGAAAAAAAAATAAGTCATGATATATCCCCTCAATAATAATCTTAGGGTTGTGCCTGCCCAGACCCCAGGCATCGAATACCTTTGGTTACTGACTGATGAGCCTAGAGGCAGACTGCCATGGAGAGAAATGAAAGATCTATATATGCTGGCAGAGTTACCCTAGGAAGCTGCCAGAAAGTATAGGGGTTTAGTAAACAAAGTATAAGCAAAATTAAGGCTGGGAGCCGGTGGCTGGCAAGGAGGGTGAGTGAGGTTTTTGAGTCCCTTCTAGTTGAGATGATACGGCTCTGAGGTAGAGAAGAGGCTGGGCCTCAGTGCTGAGGATTCCTGAACCTAAACACCAGACTGTGGAATGGCAATGTAATCCTTCTGGGGGAAAGAACATTGTAGAGAACTAGGGGATATTTTGTGTATAACTGTGCTATACTAAAAATGAAAATTTTCTAAAGGTTTTAGAATAAGGTCTTAGAAAGTTAATGAAAGCATGCTGCAAATCAGGTAGGTAAGAGGACATCTGTAGATTTGGAAATAGACCCGAGGGTAGGCTCTCTCCAGAGAGAAGTTTCATGACTCATCCTTTCTTTTGGCCTTGTGGAGGCAAAGGAGGAGGGGGACCTAGAGCCTACATACCCATATGGTAGGGGTTCAGACGTGTCTTCCAGGCCTCTGCTGAACCCCTTCTTCTCAGCTAGATAGGCTTTTGAGGAGCAGGAGTTCAGACCACTGTTTTTACTGATGAGATTCCTGCGCCCTGGAAAGCGACAGGGGCTTGCTTAAGTTCTCGAAACTATTTAGGGAGAGGCTACTACCTCCTGTGTAGTGGCTCTTCGTACTATGTTTCACTGTCTTCAACTGCCTTCACCCAATATAGATTTCAATGCCTCCTTCCTTCCTCTTACTTCTTCCATTCTGTAAGACTGAGGGCAGGCTCAATTAATTTGGGGGCTGCATCTGAGGATCCCTTCACTCCTTTCTTATTTCTTTGTCTCTTGCTCTTAGTCTGCAGCCTGTTGGGGCTGAAGGTTTCAGAAGGAGAGAATATTGTTGGGAGAAGTTAGCAGTCTAATGAGTCTTTCCTAGTATACTAGAGGTGTTAAAAGTTCCTTAAGAACTGTTACATTTATACTCTTGGAATGTGTGTATGGTGGGAACACCCCTGCTCCACTGATCTAGGGAAATAAGGGAATGAGAGAAATAGCAGCAAGCATCACAGATCACAGGCTTGCTTGCAGAACTGAGAAGAAAGGGTTCCAGCTTCCTTACTTAACAGATAGGCAACTGAAGCTGGAAGGAGCTGCCTCCAAAGTATAAAGAAAATAATAAAGGATGGATGGAAGAGAACAAGAGGTGGATCTCTTGGAATAGGAAAGTGGTCCAAAGGAAAAAATGCAAGGGTGAGGAGGGGGGGAAGGGGAAATAAGTAGAATATGCCATGTGTAAGAACCTAGTAACCTCAATTAATATAGACATTATATGCCATAACATGAGCTAAGATTAATAATATCAACAAGAATGAAAAATGGGACGGGGAATTGGAGGAGGGAGGGGGAAGGGGATTAAATTTTTTTTTTAAAAAGCTGTGGTATGTACGTGTCACCACTCCCTAAGAGACACAAGCTGTGGTGTGTACATGTAACCACTCCCCAGGATGATTGTGAACTGCATGAACTGCAAGCATGTATTGATAAAATAAAAAATTTAAAATAAAAAAAAAAATCCCTGCCTCCAGTCCTGTCTGGGCAGATAAAATAGATGACAAAGGCAAAGCCCCCAGAAGAGGTATTTCATATCCTTCTTTTGTCACTTATTCCAGAGTCCCACATTTCGCCACCAGGAAATTCTTCCTCAGAGCTAATCTGAGCCTCTCATGCTACAGTTAACCTGCACGCATGCGTTTGTGTATGTGTGTGTGTGTGTGTGTGTGTGTGTTGAGGGGGTGGAGTTAACAACAGCTGGCTACCAGTATTCTTCAGTTTAACAATTCATTGGTGATTTCACAGGCATTAACCCTAAACTCTACTCACCAACTTCTCCCTTTTAAATTAAATGATCACATAGTCTTTTGTTTCCTCTACTTGGTCGTATTTTTTAAACCTTTGCATGTGTATGTGTCAGGCAGACAGGGAAGCCAGAACCACTGCAAGATGCACATGTCAACTGAATGAGGTTACATTGCATCTCCAGCTACCCTTTAGGGATGAAGGGAAAATATGGACAATAGAGAAACTAGCCTGAGGGGACTTGGTGGGCTCAGAGACAGGCATATTGGTGGTGTGGGGACCTTTTAAACCCTTTGATCTGCATTTCTTGTCACAGAGCCTTCATTGTGTTTATCTCCTACAGACTTTTTACCCCTGTTGGGCTTTTAAGCAGATACTAACCCTTCTTCCTTAGCCTGCATAGCTTAGCCCTCCCTTCCCATCTACTCAAACATCCCCACTGGGTGCGGCAACTCTTTTAAAAAACAGAGCTAGGCCAGGCAAGTTCTAGTCTCTCTGAATATTTGGAAATACCTATAGGCCAGGCCTAGTACATTTTGAAAGATTAAAATGTTACAGCTAGTGTTAGTGGTGCACTTCTATTTTGCAGAGGTGGACTGAGCCCAGCCAACTAGATATCCAGGCCTAGCAAGGCCTAGGACTCCCAAAGTCAACCCATTAACCCCTATCATGCCTCTTGACTCAGCAGTAAAATTGGGCACAGTACTACCTTCCCCCTAGCCTCTCAGCACAGTGTGAGGTAAGTGGATCTTCTGGTTCAGTCTTCCTTTTCTAGATGGGGAAACGGAGATCCAGAATATTAAAGAGAATTGCCCAGGGATGCATGTAAGTCCAAAGCACCTGGCCCCCAATTTGAAGGTCTCTTCTTCAAAGGACACTCTCCATATGCCCGCCAAGCCTATTTCCTCCCTTGTCCTCCCACATAGAGTATGGTGAAGAGAAGGGAGTGGCTACATAGAAAAGTCAGGGGTCTGCATTATTTGCTTGGCCTAACTGCTCCTCTATAGACTTTCTGTGGATACTCTGTCACTTCTGTGTCCTTGAGTTTAGCTCCTCTTGTTCTTTACCTAAGGGAGGACCTGCGGAGGGAGTGGAGCCTATTTCTGATTTCACCTTTGCTGTGCTAATACTGACATACTGGAAGCTTATGCAGGTACGGTACCTATCTCAAACATACTCCTCTCTGAGGTGACTTGGGAGATTGAGAGGGGAATAGCAAGTAGGTGGCTCCCAAAGGCCCTGTCATTTAGGTGAGAAGAGGACTTTAGCTCCCTGAGGAGAAAGCTAGCATATCAACAATACTTACCAGGGCTAGGGTTATAGTTCACTGGTATTATACTTTCCCAGCGTGTCCAGGGCCCTGGGTTCCATCCCCTAGTACCACAAGGAAAAAGAAAAAAAAGGGAAAAGAATCAAGTAAATTCATTTCTAAGGAGAAGCTGTGTCTAAATGACCACATCTCCTAGACTGAAGAGAACCCTCTGTGAATTTGTGACTGAGTCCCAGGGTCAAAAATTGAGGCTGACAAACCTGTAAGAAGCGTGTAGAGAGAGCAAGTCCTATAAATCAGACAAAGGGCTTTGACCTTGTGTGGAGGACCAGGCTATGCGATAGATTATGTGAGCTCTCTGTGTGACTTAAGGCCCACTCCGCAGTCCTGAAGTTGGTGTGACCTTGCTTCAGAAAAGGGGAAGAGCTACAGGGAAGGACACGTGCTCCCTGGCTATGGCCAGAATGCTAATAACCCAGCATTCCTGAGGCAAAAGAACCTCGGCAGAGGACAGTTGTCGAGATACAGACATCAGGGTTTAGAGAAAATCTGATTCCTCATTAATTTAATCCATATCCTCCCATTCTGTACAGTTGCTGTTCCATGAAATGCATGCTACCCCTCCCTTTGCATTTCTTGCTAGCCAATATAAATGCCTCAGTATCGGAGGTCCCCGGAGCCAGTCCACTAGACGCGAACTCCTCCCTGTACACCTTGTATCCTGAAGTTTGTCTCGTTTTTCTTTATCAGCCCTCCGTAACCCTGATCCTGTAAGCAGTGTGGACTAATTTGGTAAGTAGAGGACTGATGCACTGAAGTCAGTGTTGCAGGAAAATGAGTCTGATAATGGTGTGCAACATAGATGACATTGGAGCAGGGAGGCAGGGGACAAGATTTCAGCACTGAGGCGAAGAGGGACCATGAAGTTTGTGTCTTGAGGACCTTTGGTAGCAGCTAAGAAACTGAAGATCACTGCAAGCAGCTGCATCACAAGGGCCCATTATTGAATATCGACTCTGTGCCTACTGATCAGTTTGTCTTTACACTGAGCATATTCGGGCCTTATCATGACCCTGGATGGTATGTAGCATTTTGTTTATTTTACAGAAAAAGCATTTAAGTCTCAGAAAGGTTAGGCCACTTTCTCAAACCAAACACCTTGTAACGATTTATTCTACAAACTCCAACTGAATTAGAATACAGTTGAATCAACACCATTTGAGCGCCTGCTGTGTGCTACCAGTAGCTATAGTGACCATAAAATGGAGAGTACATTTGAGAAAGATAAAGGGACAGATTGAGGCCTGTCACAGTGGATGCAGCAAGGATGAATATGTAAACAAATTGAGAGAGCAGGGAAGATAAAACTCAGTTTGAGTTTGTTCTGCGTCTGCAGTCAGTGAACTGCCTCCTGGAGAAGAGGTGCCCGTCACCAGGAAGATTACAAAATAGGGGAGTGGTCATTGCAAAGCCAGCTAAGAGCGTTTCTGACAGCAGCCTCCACAGCTTTACAGAAGTGTACCAAGCCAGGTAGCCCTTCTTTCAGCCCATAAACTGTTTTTAAAGTAGGCTTCTGCTGTAGGATTTCAAAATGTTCCATATCATCTCCCTGGTCCTTCTCTTTAACTCAAATCCCGCATCTTTTGTCCACAATGGCAGGTTTTTATTTGAACCTTTTTTGGGCCCCTCAAACTTATCTGTCAAGAACATGGAGAGAAGTCGGGCATGTTCCACAGTTTTGGGGTAGTGGTGACGATGTTTCTGATGAGGAGAACAGTCACAGGCTAGGCCAAAAGGTCCCTTAGATTCTAAGTCAATAGGTTTTCTGAAATGTGCTGGCTAGGACCAAAACAGTAGCAGCTGGTGAAGACTGGAAATTCTGCCGAGATGGCTATGAAGGGTAGGATAGGAAAGGAAGAGGACGGCTCATGTATGTGTGAGGGGAACTTTCCCAGTCCTTGTGGCTCAGCCTTCCCCCTTTAATCGAGACCCACACAGTACAATAGAGTGGAATGAAACTAGAACTCAGGAGGCTTGGGAGCTAGTGTGTTTGTGTCACCATCCCACTGTGTGATCGTTTTTTTTTTTGGTTTTTCTCCGGTACCGGGAACCGAACTCACAAACTTGCGCTTGCCAGGCAGGTGCTTTGCCGCTGAGCTAAATCCCCAGCCCCCCACTGTGTGATCTTTTCCAAGCCTAGGCACATTTTCCTTCTGAGTGACAATGAGTAACCATCCCCCACTAGGCTTTAATGATTAATGGGTTGCTGGGAAAGGCAAATAGTGGGTGGGGACTTGTAAACTGGTAGGTACCCTAAATGAAGGGGTATCTGTCAATTTGCATTTCTTTTGCTGTTGATACTTTTAGCCAGGTTTGAAGTTTTGTCCTTTCTGCCTTAGGCTAGAGAATCTGACTGATTAAAATTCCTAGGTGATCCACAGATTTTAGCCAGTAGCTGACTCTTAGGAGTCTCTGAACATTAAAATTTAGCCAAAAGAACAGATGAGGCCTCCTGTAGGATGACTACATAGTCATCCTCATTTACCATTTAGAAATTGAGAACCAAATATTAATACAAGTTGTTACAATGAGCTTCTACTACTTTATGCATTTTATTTGATACTTCATATATACAGGTTCTGAAGCTTACAATAGCTTTAAGAAGTAGAAACTCTCAATAGCCTCATTTTACAGTTAAGGAAACTTAAGTGTAAACGTGTGAAATAACATTCTGACTGCTACCCTGGTTGACAGAGCTGATTCCTGCGGCTAGCTCTGAGGGTGGGGAAAGTAGACTTCCCATTCTCTCCATTCCTTCCTTATCCTCACTCTGTAATATATACAGAAGGGAAGGGTGGACTCAGAGTGCCCTTATCTCCAGGAAGACTGCTTGGAAAAGTCCTGGAAAACTGCAACTGATCAAGACCGTGCCTCTGGAGCTACTGCACAAATCCATAATCTTCTCTTTCTTCCCTTAACTCAGCCTTCCCTAAATTGGTTAAGCTGGCCCCAGGAAGCTGGGCTGGGAGTAGTATGTGCAAAACTCAGGCTGCAGCTGCTTCCTTTTCCCCAAGAAGGGTCTCTGGCTCAGATCTGTAGTTTGACTGGATGGGAGAAGGAAGCTTTGCCCTTATACCAACCTTTCACTGCTCTCAGAATGGCCTGAAAGTAGCCCTGGGAGCTGGCATGGCTTAGCATTCTCTACTACAACCTTTTTCCTTCCTATAATAGTAACAGCTGGACCAGACTAGTTTGGAAGAAGTACCTTACTCACCAGCCCACCTGAAACTTAGTCACACTAATTAAAGAACCCAAGGATTGAGGGGTGCTGCACTTGGTAGGATACTTCTTAGCAGAAACTCTGCAGGAAGCTAGCTTCATCCCAAGGAAGCTGCAGAGTCTGTCCCTTGTTATTCTTTTTGCTTTCTACCCCAGTTGTCTCCTGGTGAACTCTTACGTTCCTAAGTGAAGGCAGCATAGCCTATTGGAGAGGGACAGCTTTGGGACCTGGTGTATTAGCAAGGAGTACAAAGAGGCCTAGAATGGACATAGGTAGGTGGGAGACTGGCAGCTATGGCAGGCTCTTGTTATCCTCCTTTTCAGTGTCCTGGTGCACATAGGCAGAGACACTACGAGTGGCTGGAAGAGGAACATGCCTTTGGGAGAACAAGGCAAGAGAAACATGGTAAGATATAAGGTTTCAGGGCTGGTTCTTGCCAGCAAAGGTAACAGTGGGCCTGAAGTAGGGAAACAGAATCTCCATTACAGGAACACAACCTACCTAACTTATCTGCTCTTCCCACACACAGAGGGTTTTTAAAACTGCTCTTAGCAAATAATTTTGTATAGATCTACACTTTTAAAAATTGAGAAATAAAACCCTTTTACATCTGGCTTTCCAAATGTTATTACCATTCAGTCCATAGACAGGGGCACGTGTCATTCCCTGTAGCTCCTCCTCGTTTCTAAAGCAGGCTCACACCGACCTCAGGACTGGGGAGTGGGGCTTAAGTCACACAGAGGGCCCCTCATAATCTGTCACGTAGCCTGGTCCTCAACACAGGGTCAAATCCCTTTGCCTGACCTACAGGACTTGCTCACTCTACATGCTTCTTGCAGGTCTGTCATCCTCAATTTCCTGACCCTGGGCCTCAGTCACAAATTCACACTATGGTCCAAAGCAACCAACCTATCCCTTCATTTCCACACAGGAAATGGATGTATGTCACATGAAAAGCCTCTTGTGTATGGTCTCCTGCTTTCTATGAAACTGGGTCCTAACTTAGAAGCGGATAATAGTAACAGTAATGCTAATATTTCTTATTTGCACTGTACTTTTCAAAGTGCTTTTTTGATGCCACTTATGTCATCTAATCCTCACTCATCTAATGACCACTGCAATTGGACTAGCCAGGTAAAGAGATAAGTAAAGGAACTTTTGTGATCTCATGGTCTCAGAATAGCTCACAATCTCAGTAGCTACCTTGACCTGTTTGGAGTGCCCTGGCCGACAGGTAGCTGGCATGACTTGGACTTCCTGTGGACCATGGCTCCTTTTGCAACACTGCAGCTGCCTGTGACAGGAAAAAGGACAACATAGTAGCTTCACTTCTACCCTTACAGAGCACAAGATCAAGGGCAAGACAAGACCCAAAGGGATTTGCCCTCTAGCTAGGGTATCAAGTTTCTGGAAATCAACCCTGTTTTATTTGGGGTTATGCTAACAAGGTACTTTATAAGGAATCATGCCTTAATACTCAACTTAAGGAATAATGGGGGCTATTCTTTAAGGCCTATATGTTGTGGCTTCAGACTGTTGCATATAGGACTCTCTCCCTATTAGAATAGGAGCTCCCTGAAATCAAGAATGGGTTTCTCTTCTTTGTCTGCTCTGTAACACTGAACTTGGTGCACATAACTTACTACACATGTTTTTACTTCATCCCTGAAATTACTGACAAGATTGTTATTATGGTGTTGGAGATAGGATGGCAATAATAGAATCGTTCTGTGAAGTTTTATTCCCCTCTGCAGCATTCATGAAACAAACCTCTCCTGAACATTTAGTAAGTGACAGGCATTGAGCTAAGTGCTGCAGAGCAGATCAAGCATGGAGGCCTCCAGCCCTTGCTTTTAAAGGGAGCTCCTAGTCTAATAGGAAGTCTTATATGTAATAGTCTAAAGGTCACTAGGGTTTTGCAAAATGATGGCTGCAGTCACTGTAAAATACAAGCCTGGTGGGGGTAGGGAGACCATGGTGGGAGTGTGGAAGGAAAGGGAGGTATTTTGGGAAGGTTGGTTGTTAGTTCTTTTTGTTTCATCTCTGTTGGCACTGGGGTTTTTGGAGAATTGGGAACCTAGACCAAAAGGGTATGGCTTGCTTCTTGTTTATTTGCTTAAATAGCTATGAAGAGCCTGTCTCCCAGACCAGAAGCATGAATCATGTAGAGTTGAGCCTTCTAGGAGTTGCCTTCCCAGAAAAGGAGCTAGATGAGGCCAAAATAATGAGAGGAAGAGAGAAAATCTGCCTTTTGGTTCTAAAGTAGAGTGGAGAGTGATTCCACTTGTCAAAGGCAACATTAAAATCTCTTCTCAGGAGGATAGTCAATAGAGTCTCACCTAGGCCAGCCTCTCAGACAACCCCTATGAACGGGAGGTGTTAGTAGGCCTCCTGGATGCAGGATACTGAAGCCCAGATTATATTTTTCCTGAGGCACTTACATTGTCAGAGTAAGTTCTGCATTGCATCTCTGGTCTGCAAATTTGTGAGACTGCTTCTCTGGAGTTTTGTAATCTCTCTTGGCAACCAATAGCAACACTAGGCCTTTTGTACATCTGCAGTTGCCTCTGCCCAGTGCTCCCCTGAGTTTAGGGTGGCCTGAAAGAAGTAGATTGGTAAGGAAGCAGCTAGCGACAACTGTCTACTGCTCAGTGTAGGGTTTCGTTGACTTGGGGCCTAGAAGGGGCTGGCTCAATGACCCAAGCACATAGAGTGAATGAAGTTTTTCCCCACATTGTCTTCCTTTGCCCATGGTTCCACTTAAGCTTGAGACCACAGATACCTGTGAAAACAAACCCAACCTGGGTGCTTGCTCACCGGTATCTACCTCTTTGTCTTTGTCTCTCTCGTCTCCTCCAGGCGGCCCTGTGATTCTTCTTGACTGATGATATAACACCACCTGGAAGCTTGAGGCTGCGTTACCACCTGAACATACCTGAGTTTTCCCCCGCATCATGGAGACTCAAAAGAATGAAGCTGCTCAGACCAAGGGAGTGGCGACTTCTGGGGATAACCAGGACCAGGAGGCAGAGAAAGGAGCCAAGCACAAGACAGATGAGGTAACAGAAGGGCCAGTGTCAGAGCGACACTCATCTGGCCCTGGTAGACTGAAGAAAACTGCTATGAAACTCTTTGGTGGCAAGAAGGGAATCTGTACTCTGCCTAGTTTCTTTGGAGGGGGACGAAATAAAGGTTCTGGAAAAAACATCTCCAAGAAGGGTCTAAGAAAAAGCAAAACACATGATGGCCTGAGTGAAGTAGCCCATGACGCTAAAGATGTTGTCAGTGAAGAAACTGGCTACTCCCTACCTTTTCCTGGTTCACTCTGCCAATTTCCCAGCTCCCAGAGTACCCATGGGGCTTTGGAGATAGGCTACAGGCATAAAACATCTGTGGCGGGAGCCACCAAAAATGTTGGAGCTGACAAGATAGCCCCTGCTCCAAAGCCAAAGAAAGGCCTGAAAGATTTTTTTAACAGTATCCGCCGTCACCGGAAGAGCAGGGTTGCTAGAGCTGAGCAAAGTGAGCCATGGGCCAAGGCACCTGAGGGGGCCAGAGCTAGATCTCATGAGCATGTGAGCTCAGTCCCTGTGCCTTGCTCTGAGGAGACCCTCCAAGCCCCTGCAAAGGAAAATGCCAAACCCCAAGATACTCCAGGGCCAAAAATATCTCCAGCACCAGAGCCTTCTTTACCAGCTACGGAGAAGATAGCCTGTAAAAATCTAGAAAAATCCATAGGAATCTCTGCCTCATCACTTGTACAGCCCAAGCTTGCCCCTGAAGCCAGTACCCTAGAGGAGTCCCACAGGCAAATGGCAGATAAGGTTGTGTTGGCAGAGCTAAATCCACCCAATGGCCCTATGGGGGATCAGCTGAGCCTCCTCTTTGGGGATGTCACATCCCTGAAAAGCTTTGACTCATTGACAGGTTGTGGTGATATTATAGCAGAACAGGACATGGATAGTATGACAGACAGCATGGCTTCTGGGGGTCAGAGGGCCAACAGAGATGGGACCAAGCGAAGTTCTTGCCTGGTGACCTACCAAGGAGGTGGAGAAGAAATGGCCTTGCCAGATGATGATGAGGAAGAGGAAGAAGAGGATGAGGAGGTAGAATTAGAGGAGGAAGAAGAAGCCAAAGAAGAAGAAGATGATGACTTAGAATATCTTTGGGCAACTGCCCAGATGTACCCAAGGCCCAATCTTAATCTAGACTACCATTCCACCACATCCCCAGGCCACCATGGCTATGTGCTCCTTGACTCAGTTCAGTCCTATGCTGGTCTTGCCCCTGGAGAACTTTTGACTCCTCAGAGTGACCAGCAAGAGTCTGCCCCCAATAGTGATGAAGGTTACTATGACTCCACCACACCTGGATTTGAGGATGATTCGGGTGAGGCACTGGGGCTTGTCCACAGGGATTGCTTACCCAGAGACAGCTATAGTGGAGATGCCCTATATGAGTTTTATGAGCCAGATGACAGTCTTGAGAACTCTCCACCTGAGGATGACTGCCTTTATGACCTCCATGGTCATAGCTCTGAGATATTTGATCCCTTCTTGAACTTTGAGCCCTTTTCCTCTTCTCGGCC
The DNA here is from genome assembly GCF_000276665.1 of Chinchilla lanigera. NCBI lineage: Eukaryota > Metazoa > Chordata > Mammalia > Rodentia > Chinchillidae > Chinchilla > Chinchilla lanigera. Next base: position 4,464,660 of record NW_004955475.1, read on the forward strand.
TCCTGGGGCAATGGAAACAGAGGAAGAAAGGCTAGTGACTATACAGAAACAGTTGCTGTACTGGGAACTTCGTAGGGAGCAGCTTGAGGCCTGGGAGACGTGTGCTCGAGAGGTGCACGCCAGGGAGCCCCACAACAGAAAGGCCTATACCCAAGAGGCTCATGCCATAGAGGCATGTGCTCGAGAGACTCAGACTTGGGAATCTCATTCCGGGGAGGCTGAAACCCAAGAAACCCAAGGCCCAGAGGGTCGTGCTATAGAGGTTAAAGTCCAAGAAGCCCAGGCCTGGCAGGAGAAGCCTATTTTGGAGTATCAGATGAGGCCCTTAGGCCCATCAGTGATGGGCCTGGTGGCAGGGACATCAGAAGCCTCTCAGACTTCCCACCAAGGAAGCACTTCAGCTTTCCCTGCCACTGCGAGCAGTGAGCCAGACTGGAGGGACTTCCGTCCTCTGGAGAAGCGTTTCGAGGGAACCTGCTCCAAGAAAGATCAAAGTACCTGTCTGATGCAGCTTTTCCAGAACAGTGCCATGTTCGACCCAGACACGCAAGAAGTCAATTTTGGAGGCTCTCTCAGGAGGGCCTACCCTACTTATTCACCCCCCGCGGAACCAGAAGAGGGGGGTGAAAAGGAAGGGAATGTCGCTGTGAGTTTCTCACAGGCCCTAGTGGAGTTTACTAGCAATGGAAACCTTTTTTCTAGCATGTCTTGCAGCTCGGATTCTGACTCCTCCTTCACTCAAAACCTCCCTGAGCTGCCCCCCATGGTGACCTTTGACATAGTTGATGTGGAGCGAGAAGGGGAAGGGAAGTGTGAAGAGAATCCTGAGTTTCACAATAATGAAGACCTTGCAGCCTCCTTGGAAGCTTTTGAGCTGGGCTGTTACCACAAACATGCCTTCAACAACTACCACAGCCGATTCTACCAAGGTCTATCTTGGGGTGTAAGCAGCCTCCCTCGATATTTGGGGCTACCTGGCATGCACCGTCGACCTCCACCTGCTGCCATAGCTCTCAACAGGAGAAGCCGATCTCTTGACACTGCAGAGACCCTGGAGCTGGAACTCTCTAATTCTCACCTGGCCCAGGGCTGTCTGGACTCTGAGCTTCAGGCCCAGCAGGAAGATTCAGACGAAGAAGATGAAGGGGAGGAAGAATGGGGCCGAGTCAGTTCTCTGTCGCTCTATACTGAACCCCCAGGGGCTTACAGATGGTCTACCTGGGCTCCCTGTCCTCTTCCAGTGAGGCCATGCCCTGCCTGGATAAACTCCAGCCAGTTGGGTGGGCCTTCCAGCCAGTCTCCGTATGGGCAAGCAGCCTGTTGTGTACCTCCTGTAGCCATGTCAGCATCAGGGCCAGAGCCAGAGACAATAGCACCTGGGGAATCTAGGCCGCAGATAGCCCGGCCTTCACACCTCCCCCTGCCCATGGGCCCTTGCTATGATCTCCAGCCACAGGCCTCCCAGAGTGTGAGAACCAGGCCTCAAGATGTGTTAGTGCCTGCTGATGAGCCCAGTTGTTCCTCCAGTACTGGAAGATTCAGCCCCAGCCCTTTGCACCAGGCTAAACCTGTGGGCATCACTCACGGCATCCCTCAGCTGCCTAGGGTCCAGTCTGAGTCCTCCCAGCCTCAGCCCAGTCACTACAGGGCTTCCAGCCTTGACCTGTCAAAGGAAAAGACTGAGCAAGGTGCCTCTCTTCCCACAAGCTACTCCTCCACTGCTATGAATGGAAACTTAGCCAAGTAGTCATCATCAGTTCTGGAGTAGGGGCATGGGGCCTGAGCATGTGAATGGGGATTAGGGGTTGGGCAGAGGGGTGGGGGTGGGTATTGCTGTTTAACTTGAAAATCCTTTTGTGGAGGAAAACTCCTCTGGGTTTTCACTTTTGTTTTCCCCTTTCCCACTTCTGCCATCTATGGCCACGTTCAGCTCAAGAACGTCTGCCCAGAAAGCCTACTGCTGCTGTGCTCCAGTTTTTGTTTTCAGGGTTTCTTCTTGTGACCAATGCAGGATTTGGGATGCTATAATTTTGTGCCTATTCAAGTTGCCAAGTTAGTGATTATATATATCATGCATCCTAGACAAACTCTAAACCTTTACCGTCTTCTGTTCCCTCCCCCTAGTTAATGATGAACTGACGAGCAGCCAAGTCTGTATGTACTGCTTTTCACTTGGGGATGGGGGGCTGTTTGCTGTTAGCAATGTGAAGTTATGGTACAGATCCTCCCCCTCACATTCAGCCTTGGCATAGCTGTCACTATTACATCAAATGACTGTAAGCTATTCATGCCAGCTAGGTATGCTTAAGATCAAGTAGCATGTGTCTAACTCCTTATCGCTGTGGACTTTGGCATCATCACCAGATGGGGCCTTTTAACTTGGCCTGCCATAGTTTGGATTGAAGACAAAAACACTAATCCCCTTAATGGAATGATTAATTTTGTCCAGTTGCAAACAAAGGATTAAAAAAAAGTTCTATTGTGGACACTGCCATAGTCATGAGCTCTGGAATGATAGGAATTTTTTTCTTTCTTCTCTTAACCCTGTGATCGCTTGAGTTACAGACACTTGAATTTTCACTTTGTCCTGTAAGAGAAGTTTTCATAATCTCACCGTAGTCTTTTCATGGAAATAAGGCAAGAAACACAACCTATATTAGACTTGGCTATAGGGAGTGGGCTTTTTGTGGGATACAGGGGCAGGGAAAAAGGAGGTCCATTTGTCCCAGCTGGCAAGAGAGGAGATTTCATACTGTGGAGCTTGAGCCAGCCCAACTTCTTATAAAGGAAAATTGCTTCTCCCCAAAACCAAAAAGTTTCTTAAGCCTTGCTCACCTCTTATTTTGGATGTTATAAAGAGAGACTAGGCTTGCACTCTTACCACAGGATACCAAAGGCAACTCAGCTGCTATTACCAGCACTCTGAAGAACTTTCATCTTTCAACTAGTCAAGTCTTTAGCATCACCAAAGGACCAGGCTTCTTGAGAGGAAAGACTGTGGTATGCCCTCACTCTTATCAAACTACAAGATTCTGATTCGTGTGGCAGTTTCAGTCCTTTATGAAATGAATAGCACCCTCTCTTCTGCATCCATGAGTTTTCATGTTGAACTAGGTTGGAAATACTGGTGATGAAGAGTTTGCTGTCAGGAAGACATTGCAACAGTCTAATCTTCTCATGCCCAACTTCTCATTAATCCCCCTAAGGGAAAGATGCTTTTAAATTTCTTTATTGGAAATGGCATGGACATTTTGTGTTACCTGGATGTGTTGACCTAAATTATCATTCTTGCCTTGTCTGACCCTCCCTCCAGCCATCTTTATGCCTGTTAAGAGAAGTCAACAGAGCTCTTGCCATTCCTGAGATATGGCAATTTAAGCTTGGAACAGATGCTGATGGCTCACTGAATCAAGGTGATTTTGAAGGAAAGTGCTCCTTGGCAAGGGGCTGTATTCATCCAGGCTCTTTGTCATGATGCTCAGATTTGGGCTGGTCTCATAACCTTCCCTAAAAAAAGCAGACCTGCCTGGCAGGTGTTATGTCCCTGGAAGTACCACACGAGTTTCTGTGATGCCAGCAACACACCTCAAGGAACCCTGACCAGCTCTCCAGGCTAATATTTGCTATACTGTGAAGAAATGCATCTGCCATGGAGCAGAAAAATGGAAGGAATGTCCACCCCATCTCAGCACAGCATTCCAAGAGAGAAGTTACCAGATTCCCACCATTTAGCCTCTTACCAAAACTGCTGTGGAAGGGTAAGGCTGAAATTGTCCTGGCTATTTGGCCAGAAGGAAACACCAAATGCCTTTACAACAGGAGAAAACCCACCTCACTCTGCATTCAGGGCAACTTGAGCTCCTATCTGAGTGTGGACTGTACCAGCCACACAGATGGTAGCTATCACCAGCCTCTATATCCTGCTGGAGAAGGCCGGTCACCAAATCTGGGGAGAGGAAAAGGAAGTTTTCAGCCCTTGGCCAAGAGCAGAGGGCTACCCTCAGGATCAAAAGGTCAGCAAGATGCACTGACTCTGTAGAGAGCTGTTATAACCTTAATATACTTTGCTGGGCTTTGGAAGCTTACACACCAGCGTAGGACCTGGGGTTAATTAGCAATTCATGGTTTGGACATCATCACTGCCTCCAAGCTCCTTCACTTCTCTGGCTAGCCCAGGGACAGGGTCCTTATTACCAAAAGTGGGGCAGTTGGGTTTCATGGCTAAAGAAGCATGCCCCTTTGAGTCTCTAGAGCTTAGAAACTTATGACTAAATGCCAGCTGCATTTTTGAAGAGAAATACTTGGCTGGGAATATCTGGTGATGGCAGCACAGATTGGCAGTGGGAGAACCAACCAAATTCTAGTCCTATGTTAGTGTTTGATAGCTCCGATCAAGAGAATTCCCACGTAAGACCAGTCCTTCAGGGACCAGCGAATGTTGATAGAGAAGTCTACCCAGCAGCCCTCTCCCAAGGCCAGGATAATAGCTTCTTGGTGCTTTAGAGTCTCCAAGGAAGCCTTTCCTGCTCAACTGGCTTTAGCCCGGGTACTGGGACACAAGTTTCCCAGGATAAAGACTTAAGTAAACAGTCTCTCCCTCAAGGAGGAAAGTAGCTTTCTACACTAAGAAGGTTGGGTGTGTGCCCTCGTCCTACTGCCAGTGGCTTTCCCATCTGTGCTGCCATCCTACCTGCCCTTGACCCCCAGGCCCCATTGCTAGAGGGAGACATAAGGAGTTTAGCAGGAAGACTTCAAGTTTACCCATGTGTATGTTGCATCCAAGTTGATACATATACATATATATATATATGTATATGTATCAAAAGTCAATTATCTATTTTTGTATTGTTTGCATTTTATATTCATGGAAAACAATGTTTACCAATTGTTCTTTTCTGATATATTTTATTTTTAAAAGGTGCTGTTTATAGTTTTAAACAAAAGATGACTACAAAAATCACTGCTGCTTCTGCAGAGGGCTGGGCTTTCAACTATCTAGGGCCCACTTTCTCGTTTCCCGCTTCCCACTCCTGCCATAATGCGCTGTTTGTTCCCTCCCCAGCATGATAGGAACAGCAGATGTCCAAGTACTGAAGACAAATGCTAGGTACCTAAGGTATGCATAATCAGGTAGACAGTGTGTTGTTTTATGGCTTTATGTTTTTCCCTTGTATCCTTCATTTTGTGTACACCTTCTCAAAGTGCTCATCTCTCTTTTTTTTATATTTCATGCTTCCGTTTTGAAACCGGTGTTTCCTTCTTGTACTATTTGTCATATTGAACTTTTCCAAAGGAGCATTTTGGAAACATTCTCCATCCAGGAAGGAGGGCATAGCTTTTAAGCCACATCCCTTTCCTCAAGATGCTGGGAGAGACAAATGGCAATGATGCTCCAACCATCAGGAATTAATTATCTCATTAAGGAAATCCTTGGATGAGACTTTCCTGGAGCTCAGATTGTAGATTGTGACACCAAGAAGAGACTTTGAGGAACTCTTTGATCCTTCTTGCTGCTTTGGGGGACTTTCTTCCTACCACTGTTCCCCCTTCCCTACCCTGCTCCAGCTCATATGTGGATGATACTTTGGGAAACAGTGATTTTCCAGGTAATGGCTTATTGGCCTGATCCTCCATTTTTCCATCCTATAGTCATTCAAAAGAAGAAAGCTCATATTGATGTATATGTGTGTGTTAAACCTATTAAGAGATTGGGCTTTGATTATTATTGTTGTTGCTACTGGTGCTTATTTCCACTGCTGGTATATAGGAGTGGGGCGGGAGAAGAAAACAGGAGTGTATATTTAGGTCATGTTAAATAAAATGTCTTGGGGAACAAGGGAAGAAATTAGGAACTACAGTACATCCTCACCATAGATGTAAGACTTCTATCCCAGTGTAGAGGGGCGTATGGTCCCTTGCCGTGTCTGAAATTTCCCTGAGGTATCACAGAATAACTTGGATTTTGACCTCTCTACTCCTAGCTCTCAATGACATCTCTATATCTTGATGCACTGCCTGTATGTTACAACATATATTTCTTTTGCTGAATACTAATAAATTTGGGTACAGGAGGGACCCCACCTGCACATCACTGAAGTGCATTCTTGTCACTTACTCCACAGCAACATGCCTGGGATCTGTGGTTGGTAGGTTTGCTTGAAGGAAAATGGAGAACTGAGAAAGTGGGGGAAGGGGCATCCAGCAGGGGAAATAAACCAGAGCTGAAAAAGATCAAAGAAAACTTCAGTTCTTTCAGACCAGGCCCTGTATCCCAGTCAGATTATATGCCAGTAAACACTACGACACCATCTACATGTTGAGACCTGCCCCTTCTTTTTGCACTGCCAGTGGCTAGCTGGCACCTCTAAAGTTAATCTGTTTGTGCTGCCTCTGATGCCAAAGATAGTCACCCCTTACTGGTGGCTCACTGAAAAGGATGTGTCTAGTAGGGTAGTTCAAGCTGCAGGAATGGTATCCTTCACCAAGACTATTGTCTAGATGGCTGCCGAAGATGAAGGTTGCACTTGTTTGGCTGTGAGTTGGAGAGGGGAAATACAGCTTTTGTTCCTTATTGTAGGGTGTCTTATCGAGTGGGCTCCACAGATATAGCACAGCGGCAACTGCCCCCTTAGGCTTATCTGTTGGTGTTCAGCCCTATCCTACCTTAGGCGGGTGTCTTAGTTTTTTTTTCTCATTGCTGTGACAAAATATCAAACACCCAATGTTAAAAGACAAGGGGTTTATTTTGGCTCACAGTTTGTAGAGGTTTCAGTCCATAGTCAGTTGGGTCCAAGGCAGGGCATGACAGAGGGGCATCACAGAGGAAAAATAGTTTATGTCAGGCAGAAGGCAACAAAATCATCTAAGCAAGTGACAAGCAACAACTCTCTGCCCCTTATATCTTATCCAGGCTACCCACACTTAAAATGGGTCACACTCACACCCTTAATCCTAGCATCACATCCTTGAGCCCCACATCACAAACTCTAGATCCAGCCATTTCCTAAAAGTCACTTATGAATGAATGAGGCTTTGTCGGGGCAGCTAGATACAAACCATAACATTTCACCCCTGGCCCACCCAAAAACTCATATACATTTCTTTATGCAAAATGCATTTAATCCATCTCTAGGAGTTGCCCAAAAGTCCTAACAGTTTTAGAACTGCTGAAAAATCCAAGTCCAAAGTCTCCTCTGAGATTAAGGCAAAGCTTACCTGCACAAATGAATGATAAACACTTCCAACATACAATGGCACAAGATAAATATTTCCATCCAAAAGGAACAAAGGGGGATAGAAAGGAATGGGAACAAAGGAAGTCCAAAATCCAGCAGAGCAAACAGTCCTGCAGGTCTATGTCCAGCATCCCAAGCATTCTGTAGTACACTGAACTCCAGACAGCTTGAGTGGCCCCCACCCCTTAGGCAGCACTGGTGGTTGTAGCTCCCATGACTTCTCTCTTGGGCTGGTTCTTTTCCCTCCTGCAGTTTCCTCAGATGCCCCATGTCCCTGACTTTTCCAAACTTCTGGGGTCTCCACTGCACCTTTAGCTTCACACTCACAGCTTCACACACTGCCCTCTCAGGGGCACACTGCCTAGCCTCCTGGGCCTTCTGAAATCTGGGTAGAAGATTTCCTGACACCACAACTCTTACATTCTGCATGCACTTAAAGTCTGCACCACATGGATGATGCCAAAGTCTGCTGCCAGCTGGATCAGTAGCCAGGCTTCTTTCTCTCATCTGTAGTGGTCAACTGCCTATGAGCCAAATTCTGAGAAACAACTTCCCCAGGCTGTTGCCATTCTTGAACATGATACCCTGGGGCTGTCTTCTCAAGGCAAAGTCTTTCACTTTGCAATTTTGAGGCTGTAAAGGGAAGAGTGTCCTGCTTCTTGTGATGTCCTCAGGCCATTGTTTCTATTGTTCTCTTCTGAACTAATTGTATTCTTCTTGCTAGTCTTCTCAGCAACCAATTTCTCCTCTGTTCAATCTTTGCAAGCCACAACTTTGCTGGAGCATTTTTGGCTACACACAAAATGTTTTAAAATCATCCTGCTGGGCACTTTGTTCTTTATTCTCAACATAAATCTGGAAAAAGGCTCCCAAGAGTAGCCATGCCACCACCTCAATATTAGATTGCCTTAAAATTTCTTCTAGATTAGTTTACTGCCCTTAATCTCAGTCTCAAGTAAAGTCTATGGACTTGAGCAAAATACAAACCTGCCAAGCATAATATACACTGTCAGGAGTCTAATAGCCAATGCAGTTCTCCTACTCAGCAGAAACCTCCTGAACCTGGTCTTTACTGGTAGCATTTCTATCAGCATTTTGGTCTTCTGTTCTCTGACAAGAATTTCCCATCAAATACAGCTTAAGGCATTCCAGGGCTGCTGCTTCAGACAGCATCTCCAAATCTTTCTAAACTGTTCTCATAAGCCAGTTCCAAAGGTTCCTGAACCACATGTTCAGGTATAGTCACAGCAATAACCCCACTTCTCTGGTACCAAATTCTGTGTTAGTTACTTTCTTTCATTGCTGAGGCACAATATTTTACAGCCAAAGTTGAAAGAGGAAAGGTTTATTTTGGCTCACAGTTTGGAGAGATTTCAGTCCATAATTCGCTGGCTCCAAGGCAGGGTGGCATGGCAAAGGTACAGCACAGAGGAGAAATAGTTTGTGGCAGGCAGAAAGCAGCAAAAAATGCAAGCAGCAAGTGACAAGCAATGACACTCTTCCCTTTATATCTCATCCAGGCTACCCACCCTTACACTCACACTGTTAATCCTAGTATCATATCTTTGATCCCCACATCATACACCCTAGTTCCTGCCACCTCCAAAAAGCCCCACTTATGACTGATGAAGCTTTGCGGGAACATCTAGATAGATACAAGCCATAATGGCAGGAGTCACCACTTCCTGTTTTGCACAAATATCTACCTTTGCCACCAACCAGGAGGAGGTGATTGTGCTCATAGTTTTTGTTTCTTTAATCCAGACTCTTACCCTTGGCCCCTGGAAAGTTACTTGGCCCTACTGGCACTTGTGGGTATTTCCTTAAGATCTCCCACCTGAAATCTCCAAGCTAACCAGAAGATTTGAAATAGCATCTGCTTGAAAGCCCTGGGGGCAGTGCTGGCATGGACAGAATGGGAGGGCTCTCTGGGCTCGCTTCTCAAAGCAGCGAAAAAGTTTGGTGGCCCCCGGGACTTTATGAATTAAGCAAGGGCAATTAAAAGAAAATTAGCCAAAAAAAAAAGAGAGAAAAAAATAAGGAAATTAGCAAGAGAGAATTTCTTGGGAAGGGATTTGACACTTAACAAAATATTGATTTGTCTGACATAGAATGCTGTGGGTCGGGCAGGGTGGGGCTGGTGTGGTTGCTAAAGAATCTTTTGAGAAAGATGCTCTTGGAAGATTCATCAACTCATTACATCCAGTGGAAATTAATGGGAATGTTGGAGTCACAGAGGACTGGATTTCTGTCCTTGCTTTGTGCCTGTTAATCAGTTGAGTCTTGGACAATGACCTTCTTGTGTGTAGGTCAGAATATCATATTATCTCAGAGTGACACAGAACTTTTTCAACTACCTAAATCCAGAATTCCTTACCCTGATTCTGACTCAATTGGGCTAAGGTGGAGTCCTATTAATTTTTGTTGTGCCATGACTCTGGTGCATTAGACCTGCTGGACAAGAGGGGAGGTAGGAACACTTTAGGTTTTGCACTGACAGATGGCTGCTTTTGTTGTGGCTACCTAGGAAGTCATTTGCAGTACTGGAGGGGACTGTTTGTGGAGGTCTTGCCATGGAATGCCAGATTTAATCCAGGCTCTTGTGTAAGACAATGAATTGCAAGCATACACTTGGTAGCAAGTGGCAAGCAGTTACATTTATTGAAGACTACAGGAAGATGTGCTCAGAGCATGTAGATGCTGACAAAAGATATAGCACATACATAAAAAAAAGGTGCCAGGGTGACAGGAAAGTAAAAACACTGCACAGAAATCATAGCACACTGCAGTGGCAGCAGCCCAAGATGAACGAGGCTTTTGGAATTTAAAGGATATGCACCTCAGCCCAGGTGCTTCCCCATGAATCCCTAGGTATGATTGACAGGATGACTTATTTCAGGAGCTCTCAACGTGGATGTTTCCCTCAGCATTTCCTCTGACCTTAATTACATATATGACATATAGTACGTATTTATGAACCCATAATGAGGTTTGAGTAGGTCGACTGATCCAACATGCATATGTTCTTCCCTAGTGCATGAGAAAACTCCTTGGTTTTTGTTATTTTATTTCCTACTTCTCTTGGGATAATGGAAAGAGGAATGGCCACAGCCATAGGGAGCTGTCTAAAATTAAATGGAGAGAAGAGAATGACTCCGTCAGCGCCATTGTTCCTAACTGTACTAGAGGGAGCCATCTAAAATCTTTCTTTTACTGCTGGATATCTTGATAGGCTGCAACATACCACTCAGTCAATTCCACACTGTCCTATGTTTCCTCTGAGAGCCAAAGTTGTACATGAGAGAGATTTTGTTTAGAAAAGATGCACACCCGACAGATAAGAGAGCTAACTCTGCCCTTTCCCGTTCACAAGGAAAGCTCAGAACCCTTCTAAGTATGTCCATCCTGTCTGCATAATTTCTAGGATTTAGTTCACTGCATAGCTTCTAAGAGCCTGATCCATCCATAAAAGTAAGGGACCTGAGAGCAGCACTTTCTTGTTTACCAATTTCTTTCATCTCCATTAACTTTTAGAAAGCCTTAAGGTGGACAGAGTGTTGTGATGGGTTGGCTTTACACACCTCTGCTCATCTGCAACATGCAACTATAGGTATCATATCTCTAAGCTTCAGTAATGAATTAAAGAGGCAGATTTCTTTTAAAAAAGGAAGAGAGAAGATTCAGCATTGCTGAATAGAGGAGCAGTCACATTGGAAATAATCAGAGAAAAATCAACTAAAAACAGGTAATCAGAAGAAAGGGAGGGACACACATCCTTCTGCCAAAATCAACTCGAAATAAGAGCCTTGTCCATCAAAAAAACATAGGCATAAGCATTTATGAAAAGGCAGAACAGTCCCATGCAGCTGCCAGCACAACCTCCACCTTCGTGCAACAAAGGAACCACCATTTCTGGAAGTTCTCGGGTGATAGAACCCTCATAGCATGGCACAGTCAATCCACACTGGATAGACTGTCTGTATGGCCCCTCAACTCTTTGCCATTCTCCAAACAGAGAACATTGAAGACTGGCAACTTATTTCACTGCACGCACCAGGGGTGAGTGACCAGGAAGTGACCTCCCTGATAGTCACCAGTTTGTAACCAGACTGTGATAATTCAGTAAACTCTGACCGAGTTAGGAGTCATCAATATTGGACTCCTGCACCCAGGTCATGGGGAGAGGAGCAATGAACCTACAGGGACACATTGAAAGTGAAAAAGCCCAAAGCCCTCCATCAAAAAACACACCAGTGGAGCAGAGCAGAAAATGCTCTGCACTACAGCAGCTAATTGGAACCCGCAGAAACATCAAGCACAGTGACGACAGAAAATCACAGTGAAAAAGGAAGAAGCACCTTCCCAGTACAACCAGCAGCATAAGAGGGAGAAAACCCTGACAGTGGAGTGCAACAGAAGGTCTGTGCAAGAGCCAGGAGGAGTCAACTGAACTTGGGACATAGAGCAGCTGTGGGCTGTCTCTGTCTCAGGACTTCCAGTGATAAAATCCCCAACTGGGTGAGCAACTGCATCAAATCATCAAGAAGATTATACACCATAACCAAGTGGGATTCATCCAAGTGAGGCAGGGATGGTTCAACATACATAAAACAATAAATGTAATACACCATATCAATGGAACCAAGGACAAAATCACATGATCATCTTAATAAATGCAGAAAAACTTTTGACAAAGCCCAGCACCCATTTATGATAAAAAAAAACCCTACAGAAAGTTGGAATAGATGGTCTTTATCTCAATTGATAAAAGCCATCTATGACAAACCAATAGCCAACATCATACTAAATGAACAAAAACTAAAAGTTCTCACACTAAAATCAGGAATAAGGCAAGGATATCCACTATCACCACTCCTACTCAACATATTTGTGGAAACATTAGTCAGAGCAATTAGAAAAGAGAAAAAATTAAAGGAATAATGGCAGGGAAGGAAGAAATTAAATTATCACTATTAGAAGATGATACAACACTACATGGAAGACCACCGAAACTCCAACAAAAGTCTTGTGAATTTAATAACTAAATTCAGTTTGTAGTTGTATACAAAATACAAATATAAAAAATATCATTTCTGTACCCAAACAACAAATTCACTGAGAGAGAATTTAGGGAAACCACACCCTTCATAATAGCATCTCAAAAAAAAAAAAATGAAATACTTAGGAATCAATCTAACAAAGGAAGTTAAAGATCTTTATATTGAAAACTACACTACTCTGTGAAAGGAACTCCAAGAAGATATCAGAAAATGGAAAGATACTCCTTGCTCATTGATAGGAAGAACCATCATGGTGAAAATGGCAATACTCCCAAATTGTTATATAGATTTAATGCAGTCATGATCAAAATAACCTCAACATACCTCACAGAATTAGAAAAAGCAATTCTACAACTCATTTGGAACCAGAAGAGACCTGGAATAGCAAAAGCAATTCTGGGCACCAAAGACAAGGCAGTCATTATCACATCCCCCAATCTGAAGTTATACTAAAGCTATTGTAAAAAAACCAACATGGTGCTGGCAAAATAAAATAGACCTGAGGATAAATGGAACAGATCAGATGATAAAGAAATAACTCCAAACACACTCAAACATCTTATCTTTGACAAAGGGCCCAAACACCTTCACTAAAGAAAGATAGTTTCTTTAATGAATGGCACTGGAAAATTGGTTTTCTACATGCCAAAGATTAAACTGAGACCCGTATCATTTATCATGCACTAAACTAAAATCAAAATGGATCAAAGGGCTGGGGATTTAGCTCAGCGGCACAGCGCCTGCCTAGCAAGCACAAGGTCATGAGTTTGATTCCCGGTACCGGAAAAGAAAAAAAAAATGGATCAAGGATCTAAATATTAAAACAGAAACACTAAATCTATTGGAAGATAAAACAATAGAACTCTTGAAGACGTAGGTATAGGCAAAGACTTTATTTAAAAAACCCAATCACACAGGAAATAATACAATAAATCAATCATGATCTCACTTATTAATGAGTTTTACAGAACAAAAAGCCACCCACAAAATAAAGACACATCCTACATAGTGGTAAAAAATTTTTCCCAGCTGTTCCTCAAAAACAAAGGACTAACAACTAGAAATTATAAAGAACTCAAATAAAGTCAGATCCTTCCAAATTTAAAGACCCAATTTAAAAAGCCATATCTGAAATGAATAGACTCTTCTCAGAAGAAGTACAAATGGTAAACAGATACATGAAAAAATGTTCAACATCACAGGTCATTCAGGAGGTGCAAATTAAAACGAGATTTCATTTCATTTTGTTTTGTTTTGTTTTGTTTGTTTTTCTTCCGGTACCAGGAATCGAACTAATGACCTTGCACTTGCCAGGCAGGTGCTGTGCCCCTGAGCTAAATCCCCAGCCCCAGGAGATTTCATCTTACTCCAGAAAAATGGCTATGATCAAAGAATCAGCCAATAAAAACTGCTGGCAGGGATGTGGGGAAAAATATACCCTTCTCCACTTTTGGTGGGAGTGTAGACTGGTGCAATCATTGTGAGAATCAGTGTGGAGATTCCTCAAAACACTATAATTAGAGATTCATTTTGACCCAGCTATTCCCCTTTTTGATATCTTCCTGAAAGAATTAAAAGCATCATACCACAGTGAAATATGCACAGCCATGTTTATAGTAGCACAACTTGTAGAACCTCAATCTTGAAAACAGCTCAATGCCCATCGATTGATGTGTGAATAAAGAAGATATGGTACATTGTATGCAAGGAAGTACTACTCTGCCATAAAGAATAAACTTAACGGCATTTCTAGGTAAATGGACGCACTTTGAGACCATAGTATTAAGTGAAATAAATTGAACACACATTGTTTTTCTGGTGTGAGAAATCAAAACTGTAAATAAGAATGAAAAATAAATAGATATTGGGAAATGGGGAAGAAACGTTAAATAAGGAAAAGGCAGGGGTGTGGGAGAAAAGACAGAAGGAAAGAATAAAAGGGAGAACAGAAGTAAGAACGGAAGCAAAGCTTTTGTAAATAAGGAGGGGAAGAGATGTTGAAGGAAGGCAAGAGGATTGGGGAAAAAAGAAGAATCAAGATATATCATGCATAAGTATAGATTTCCTATGATGAATGTGATCATTATGTGTATCTAAAATGTATCAATAAAATTATCCAAAAAATCCAATTTCACAAATTTTGTTATGTGATCATTTATTATGATATGTTAACTTGAATAAACTAAAACCACATATATTTGTAAAGCACAGTTTTAAGTTTTTCTGTGGATGACTGACATGCAGCCCAACAAAGCAAGGTGAGAATTCTTGCTCTAAATGTGGATGAAAAAATCCAATAGGTGTGTAGTCTGGATGGAATGAAAAGGGAAAGAATAAGGAAGAGTGACAAATTCTGAAGAGCTCTAGTCTTCACCGTTATCTTTGTACACTGGCCTCCAGTTCCTTAAGGATTCTAGTGCAGACTCATACCAGCTACTCTGCAATGAGCTTCCAATCCTTTGACTTGGGAGATGCAGCTCTTGTGGACTCTTCTGCTTCTTATCCTTCACTATGGAATATCTTGCTTATGTTTTTTAAACCTGCCTCATAAATCACCTTGCACTATGTATTTTCTTAATTCTGCTCCTTTTAAAAGTCCTAATAATGATTTTTGTACCAAGAGTGGTGCCAGAGAAGCAAAATTTGAAACATAAATTTCTCTCAGTTCAGTAACCTCTGGCATTGGCTCTCTGATGTGATGAGATATAAATCTGCCATGGTCTCTCTCTGATAATATTAAAAGCATAGTTCCTAGTGTGAATTTACAGTATAGAGCTATTTGATTATGTTAATTTACCACTCGTGAGATAGCAGAAGCTTATTGACACTATATGAAGTGCTTTTGACTATTTTTGGAATAGTGCAAACCATAATGATGGGTTCAAGGTAACATGAGTGAGAGAAGGTGAGGAAGGAAAGGTCAAACAAGTAGAATAAGGATATACCATGTACAGGAACCTAATAACCTCAATGAATATAAACATATTATGAGCATGAGACAAAACTAATGGTATAAACAGGAATAGAAATGAGGAAAGGGGATTTAGAGGAGAAAAAGGGAAGATGAGACAGAAGGGGAAGGAGACTTAAGAAAGACCCAAGCCACATTATGTGCATGAACTCACTTGCCAAGATGATTATACATTGCATGCAGAACAAATATGTGGTAATAAACATATATATACATATAACAATGAAAAAAAGTGTACTCCAATCACTACACTGACCTCTACTGTAGTCTCCACCTACACCTGTAGCTCACAACTATTATGGTTCAGTAAGGCTACAGTGGAACTTATAATAGTTCAACAAGCATTTTCAAATTCCTTAGCTGACACTGTGATTCAAAATCAGTGTTCTTAATCTTATCACAGTTAAAGCTGGTGGAATTTGTGCACTATGAATCTTGTAGTTTGTAGATAAATAGTTCACATAAAGTAGAAAAAGGATCTTAAAATAATAAAATAAATATCAGATTTATAAATAACCTCCATGAGTAGGCAGTTGTAGGATCCAGATGGTTACAATCCATATCCCAAACCCATAAGAATAGTATCTGGACTCATCTCCTTTTCCCAATTTTTTTTTTCCATTCTGGTGCTTATGCTTTGGCCATACAATTTATTCTTATATAGAGGCTATCAAACTCCAGTAAGTAAATAAAGAGATCTTGAAAAAGGATAAAAATAGAGCCCCAGCTATTCTGGAATGGTGGGGGATATCAGAAATGACTACCATTGGGTTTTTGTCCTCAGCTCCTTTTTATTTAGAGCTAGTGAATTTTCCTATGTGAGCACCTGACAACTCATCATCTGATTGGCGCTCTTGCTGTCTTTGAGCCTAACCTTGAACAGCTTTATCTACATTCTTTCTGGCCATTTGACTTCCTCTTGCACTTTTATGATGGATAAGTATAGGGGGAACCTCATAGGGGGCAGCTTAGTGTTAGAAATTACGTTAAAGAGATGTGTATCTGGTACAGGAATAGTAATGCTAAAGTGAGTATATATATGTGTGTTTGTGTGTGTGTGTGTGTGTGTGTGTGTGTGTGTGTAGTGGTGTTATCTGGCACCTGTCTGAGTGTAGTTTCTCTTTCTTTTGTTTTGTTTTTGGTTGTGTGGTTTTTCAAAATGTTTTCTTTTAGTACATTATTGCAATTCATGAAGTTTGCAGTCATTTTGGGAGTGGCTGCATATACATTATAGCTTGTTTTACCTTCTTCCTTGCCCATCTCCCTTTCCTCACCAGTTCCCCTATCTCCATTTTCATACTTGTTAGTATTGTTCTGTTTTACCTCATATTATGGCATATATTCTTTGATTTGCACAGTGTAGAAAATAGTTTATTTTATGTATTAGCTCATGTTTGTGATAAATGATCAATATATTCATCACACGGAATTGGTACACATACTGTACATATTACATTTTAGTTCTTTTTATCTCACCCAGAAAATAGTTTAATATATTTTCTTAAATTTGGGTGTAAAAGAAACTTTCAAAAAGTAATTGTTGACTACTTTTCACAAGCAAGTAAACTAGGATGTAAGACTGAAATTATATTTTTTGTGCAAAGATTTGATCCTTTAGAGGAACTGTTTCTCTTACATTATTTTCTGCCTTTTGGGACTGGGAATTTGTAACTGGGTAATTTCCTACTATAGCATATTTATATTTGAGTTTGCTATAGGTCAGTTTTTTTCAACTTTAACACTTATTGACATTTTGGGACAAATATTCTATGTTGGAAAACCCTGTTTTTAAAGAGAAAAAATAAAAATAATAAAATAGAATTTAAAAACAAGCTAGTAGGAGAGTTAATACATTGCATATCATTGCATATCATTGTCTCCAGTTAATACATTGCATATCATTGTCTTCATAGTATTCAGAGTAGAAGATATAGACATGATATACTGTCAAAAAATATTAGCACAAACCTTTCATTTCAATGAAGAGAAATTAGCTGTACACCTATCTTGACTATCTTGTGTACAAATATATTTACATTAATTGGAGTTGTTAGGTTTATGTACATGGTATATCTTTATTCTTCTTATTTCCCATTCCCTACCTTGAGATCCTTTGTCTCAGTTTCCTTGGACCACTTCTCTGTTGCAAGAGACCAATCCCCTTGTCCCTTTCTATCCACCCTATATCATTTTCTTTGTTTGTACTATGCTTCCCTCATTTTTCTACTCCTCTTTTTTGGGGATGGGTTATTGTAGAGGACTGCAACATTGTTCTCCCCCAGACCCAAGTGTGACTGTGCTTACTTGTAAACACTGCAGGCTGTATGGAGGCTACTTGCCTAAATTGGCTTTCAGTTGAATTAGTGAGTCTGACCAAGGCTGCAGACATCTCTTCATGATAGAAGATATGAGATAATGCTCCCACTGAGGCCTGAATGACTCCAGAGGAAAATTTCTTCCCCAAATTGGCTGCACAGCAGTTTATTCATTAACCATAACCTAAATCTGGCTGTTCCTGTCCCTTTCACAAGGATGCTTTATTCCCTCTGTTACAAGCTTTGCCTTCTTAGCTACTTGTCTGGTGCATACAACTACCATTTTTCCTAATGTGAGTGTGATCTATAAATACCAAAGTTCTGGCTGCCTCATAGCCTTTTGCTCCATGTGAACAATTTGTCATCCCAGGTCCCTGTTATACTGCTCTTTTGTCTCTTGTTCTTTCTTCTCATCATGCACTATAACATCTGACAGGAAATTGGAGCCTACTGCAGGGATCTCCAATAACTGGGGTCCAACATGGCATGAACCCATAGCATTAACACCTCATGAGTGAATTTCATAGGAGTGTTTCAACAATATTTGGATCTCATGTGACAGTTCCAGAGATGTCTGATGAGGAGCTAAGGTAATTGCTTTCAACACAAGTAATATATTTGCTGAGATTAAAGCAAGGGTATTCTCCTTCTTTAAAAAGAAATCTTTCTTTAAAAATAAATCCCTTTCATAAAAACCTCTTTCTTTAAAATCATTTTCTTTGAAATCTCTTTCTTTAAAATCTATTTTAAAGAACATAAAGTACCCAGTACCAGCTAGCAGTATCACCAAAATACTCCAGGAAATAATTAAGTACAATCCTTGGCTCCCACAGGAAGGAATATTGGATATTGGAAATTGGGACAAGGTGAAAAAAATTTAAAGAGATCTCTTGACAGAAGAGAAAATATTTTTCTTGAGACCTTTTCAGCTTGGAGCTTGCTAAAATATGCTTTAGATCCATTAAATATCAGTACCTCAAAAGTTTCTGTTTTAGAACAGAACAAGGGAGAAAATATAAGGAAAAAGAAAAGCTGCCCACTATGACATTGGCTCCTGGGGAAGACCCAGAGCTGAGTGAGACTTTTAAAGAAACTCCTCAGCTTGCACCTTCAGAATATTTAAAGATAAAACATTCTGATCTTTGTACATCTAAATACCAGAAGGCTGTTAGGAAGGCAACTATGCAAGGAGATATTCTTGGAACTTGTTGTTTCCTGATGGTGGCTAGAAACTATTTTAATAACCAAATTCAGCTCATCCATGAACATCAGATGTTTGATTTAAAACTTCTTATGAATTGAAACAGAGTGTCATAAATAACGGAGCTCAGGGACCACTCACCACAGATTCAATTGGAGAAAAACATCATCTGTCTCGGTTACTTTTCTCTCATTGCTGAGACAAAATACCTGATGCCCAGAATTAAGGAAGGAAAGGTTTATTTAGCTTACAGTTGTGGAGGATTTAGTCCATACTTGGCTGGTTCCAAGGCAGAGTGGCACATGGCAGAGGGCTATAGTTCATGGCAGCAGAACACAGTGAAAACAAGAGCAAAAGGGAGGAATGGCAGCAAGCAGCCTCTTTCCCTCCCTTACATTGTATGCAAGCTACCCGCCCCAGGGCAGGTGTAACACTCACACCCATAATCCCAGCATTGGATCATGGATCAATCACAAATCCTAGAAGCCCACCCCATGACTGCATGAAGATTTGGGGGAACATGCAGACACAAACCATAACATCATCTACCCCCACATGATGTTAGTGACCTTATTCATATTTGCTTATGCCCCAGTCCATATCTTCATTTCAATATGCAGTTACAGGTATTGGCAACAGATCAGGCTGATAGAAATAGACAGGAAGATAGTACCAACATAAAAGTGGAGGTCCTTTTTGGTATCGGGGCCTTTGCAGATATAGCACAACAAATACAGTATACTAATGAGACTTGTGGAGAGACTCTTAGCCCATACATCTAATATATTTAGAAGCTGACACAATGTACCCAAGATGGTGTTGTCATCTCCAGGGGTGGCAGTGACCAAGGTGGCAGTGGCATGAAACCTGTGCTTGCAGGAATGAGGTGGCCACAGTGAGACAGTGCCACAGCCATCAGCAGAAAAGCAGCTTCTCCCGAGCTGGTATGTGATGATCAATGGCCCCTAAATAACAAAAAAATTACAAATATTAAAATCATTGGTGTCAAAATAAATTTAAGAAGGACCTTTAGAGCCCTCTTTCAAATAACTAGAAAGCAATGGTCTAGTGCTAAGCAATGCTTCCTTCTTTAAACATACCTGTTAATATAAAGGGAAATACTGATTATAATCCTACTGCACAACTAGAATTGAACTGTAAGAAAGAGGAAAAATGATCAAAAATGCCTTATTTTCAGAATTTTTTGTACTAATGAAAAATTCCTTACTTGTGTTCAAATGTAAATGTGAGCCACAGAAAAACCACACACTTCTGGCCTTAGGCATCCACTATCAGTGAGCCTGAGGCTACTCTTCCTTGCAATTTGGAACCTAAAGGCAAGGATTCTAAAACAATCATAAAGTCTTACCCACTATTACTGAGTCTGAGGCTTCTCCTTACTTTCCATTAAGGTCTTGAGGGTGGAATTTCTAGGAAATTTCAGAAATTTCTAGCCATAATTAAAGCCTCTATGAGGCTGTATCCATCTATAATTGATTTTGTTAAAACTCCTCAAGGACAATATCCATTATAGGAAGTAAATTGGAAATTTAGAATGACCCACATGCATGTGCTCCTTTTCATTCAGTAACCTGAAACAGATCATGGAAGATCCAGGAAAGTTTTCAAATGAACCATTATATATACATATAAATTTTGTTTTTCATTTTTTAAAAAAATCCTTATCCTTATATATACATATACATAAATTTTATTTTTCATTTTTGAAAAACCAACATAACAAAAACAAATACATAAATAAAACAGCATAGAGAGCAATAAAAATAATACAGAATTTCAAAACATGGTGATAGGATATTAACAATGGTTGCTATACTACACAATGTCATCTTCAAAATGGTTGCACATATAACCAAATATAGGCATGCAAGATTGATTAAACAATTACACATTAAAAGTGCCTTTCAATAAATCAACAGATATTAGATGTACAATTATCGTAGCTATCCTGTGTGTATATATACATATATTTTTCTCTCTTCTTTGTTTCTTTTTCTTCTCCCCTCCTTCATCCCAGTTGCTCCTTCCTATTTGAGCAGTTTCTTTTTCCTTTCATAATATCTACTGTACCTTTCAGATTTTATTTACTCTTTGAGGTTCTTATAGTAGGGAGGAAGGAGGATTTTTCATGTGTAAATGTACAAACCCTATAAAACTAAAATCATCTTGAAATGGGACAGTCAAGTGGGAGGAAAAAGTCTACCTGATAGGCCTACCATAAAAGTACAGTGCTAACAACATATATACACATGTTCATAGCAGCTTTATTCCTATACCAGATACAACACAGATGTCCTTCAATGGGTAAATAAATATATTGTGTTATATACATCCCATGAATTTCTCTCAAAAAGAAAAAGAAAAAATAATATAAACAACAATTTAGATGAATCTCGAGTATGCTAAGTGAAAAAGCTAACCCAAAAGAGTAAAAATTAATTTGTAATGGTTTCATTTATATAATGTGAAATAGCAGAATTGGAGAGTAGATTAGAGAATTTCCATAGGGTTAAGGACCAAAGTGAGAGGAGTAAGAAGAAGTGAATGTGGTTATAAAAGGGCAACATTAGGTATACTTGCTGGTACAGGACCATTCTCTGTATCACCTAAAGTGATACAGAAGAACCAACATGGAATAAAAATGGTACAAAAATACTCACATGCACACACATTCATAAATGACTATAAGTAAACATAGGGAAATCTGAATTAAATGGATTTTGTCCTTGCCAATATCAGGCTTGTTACATTGTAGTATAACTTACAATAGGGGTAAAGTGTACATGGGATCTCTATATTAGTGTTATAGTTGTATGTGAAACTACAATTGTGTCAATAAAATGTACATTAAAACTTCTTCAAATACTTTAGCTCAAGAAATACTTTTCTGAGAAAGCATCAAGATAGCAGAATGGTAAGCAGCAGAGAAAGAGCCTCTCTGAGAGTCGCTGTCAGGATGCTGAAATATAGCAACATGAGGAAGACAAAAAGGAGGACACTGGGTCCCCTGGACCCAGGAAGGACCTGAAGTGAGAATTGAAACCCACATAGAGAGTGAACAGAGAATCTTTAACAAAGAAGGAAGAGGTATCTGGTGGTGCCTTCTCCCTGACACAGAGCTCACTGCACAAGAGGAGCAGTTCACAACTGCAGACACACAGTGAGAGCTGGCAACCCCAGAAGCCTCCACAGAGAGATGCAGCAGTGGAGGGGAACAATGGATATGAAAGACTGCACTAGCTGGTGGTGAGTGTTGAGGGCTCAGTCACCACACATGAGAGAGTAATTGGTTCTCATCCATCTTGTACAGGGGCCAGCTGAGTTCAGAACTGTGGATACAGGCTCTATCTAGTGTCTCCCAGCTGGATTCATGCCTGCAGAATGTACACTGAAGGCTGCAAGCCCAATGAGTCTGGTCTTGGTCAGAAGGTGCAGCCTCCCCGAGATTATCCACTACCCCACCAAAAAGCTACTACTGGCTGGCTGGGATAAAATGGCATGGATCAAGACTGTCTCCACACGTTATCTATAGAGACAACACAGACATACCTGAAAGTGTACTTCTTCACACGCGCAAGTGGTTTTTGTTGTTTTTGATGTGGTGGTGATTGTTAGTTTTTTCTTCCTTCATTGTTTGATCTTGTTTTTATATGAGTGTCAACCTGGCTTCTAGCTTCTTTGTGGTTGTGGTTCTGTTCTGTTCTTCCTTTTATCTCTTCCTATTCTTTTTCCCTCTAGTCTTTTGCACCACTGTCCCAAAGTTAGCTTGGTAGCCCCTTTGCCCTCCAGACTTACTTCTAATCTCTTCCTCTTCTTCCATGTCTCTGTTTTCTCCCTAACCCATTTTAAATTTTAACCCCTGAGGGCAAAATTGACATATTAAGGACTTGTATACTACATATAATATTCTGCTTTGTTTTAGATTTTGTTATATAACCATAAGTCTAGTGAATATGGTTAAAGGTAGCAAATTAATATTTAGCTTAGTGTGCCATTTTCTAGGCTGTGTGCAATGCTATTGTCATTGGTACTACTATAGCCAAAAGTGACATAACTGTTTTAAACAATGTTCTTCCTGGTATTCCAAGAATGAGATTGACTAAGGTTCACAGGGAATACTGTGGCACAGTACCAAAGAAATAGGGGCTTTGTCAAACAAGAAGCAACTTCTCATCCCCAACAAATTGAAGAGGTAAGAAAATTATGAAAGCCATCAATGATTAGCATAGCAAAGAAATGAAATCCATAATGCAAATTCAAGCAGATATCCAGGATAATAAAAGTTCCATTAAAAGTTTTTGCAGCAGATAAAGTTAATTTGAGGGCAGGATCTCAGATACAGAAGATAGGCTTGCAGTTAGCAAGCATGAAAAGAAAGATTTCTTAAAAATAGCAAGGGACCATGAGAAATCAATAGAGCAGCTGCTAGATAAAGCAAAGAAGAATGATGTAAGATTGATTGGAGGGAATGAAATTGCAGGGAACAGCACAAATGGCATAAAAAATTTGCTCATAGTCATCATGGCTGAAAACTTCCCTGGTAGAGTAAAAGAATTTTAGATACAAATAATTGAGACATATAGAACTCCAATTAGACATGGAAAAAAATCTTCTTTCAGGGATTTGCTAGTCAATATAACAGAAATTTAACAGAGGAATAGATTATAAATAGCTGAGTAATACTTGACAAGTGGGGAAAAGGGATGGAGAGCCTGAGAGAGAGAGAGACAGAGAGAGGTCGAGAGACAGAGAGCGAGAAAGAGAGTGAGACAGAGAGAGATAGATGGACAGAGAGGAGCCGTGAGTCGAATAAGAAAAGTTTATTCTCAAAGCAAAGCAGCACTCCAAAGTATCTTGAAGCACATTCTTGAAAGAGATAACAAGGACTACAGCTCCATGAAGCCCAACAGAAGGGATCTACCAGACAAGGCAAATAATCAAACAGAAGAAGGGAAAAAAGAGGGGAAGCCAACAAAAGGAAAGTAATTTCACAAAGATAAGTCAATACATGTCAGTTATAACCACTGATGTTAATGGTCTTAATTCCCCAACTGAAAGACTAAGGTTGGCATAGTGGAGAAAAACCAGCATACAGCAATATGCCGCATACAAGAAACACATTTCATGCAAAAAGAAATTCATAGACTGAAAGTCAATGGATGGAAAACAATACTCCACATGACAAGAACTCAGAGAAAAGAAGGGGTAGCTATTCTATTTTCAGAAAAAGTGAATTTCAAACCAAGACTGATTAATAGAGATAAAGAAGGCAATGACATCATAGAAGTGGGAAAAATCAAGATGAAGAGAAAACAATCATAAATATATAAGCAACAAATACCAATGCACTGAAGTATGTAAAACAAATATTAATAGGTCTGAAAAATCAGATCAGCATTAATACAATTTTATTGGGTAATCTCAATACCCTACTGTGACAAAAGACAGAAAAACTAGACAAAAAATCAGCAAAGAAAAATCAGAATTAAAATAAACTTATGAACAAATGGACTTAGTAGATATCTACAGTATTCCATCCCACATCAGAATACACATTCTTCTCAGATTCACATGGGACATCCTCCAAAACAGACCACATTATAGCTCATAGAACATGTTTCAGGAAATGCAATGGAATTGAAATTATCACATGCATATTATCAGACCATAGTGCAATAAAGTTTTAAATCAATGGCAAAAGAAACCACAAGAACTTCATAAACACATGAAAATGAAATAGAACCCTAATGAACAACCAATGACTCACAGAAGAAATTAAATAAGAAATTGGAAAGTTTCTACAATTAAATGATAATGACAATACAATATACCAGAACTTACGGGACACAATGAAAGCAGTCTTAGGAGGGGATTTTATAGCAGTGAATACCCATATCACAAAAACAGAGCAAGTGTAAATAAACAATTTAATGGTGAACCTCAGATTTCCAAAAAAGAAGAGCAGGCTAAGCCAAAAGTTCATATGAAGGAGGAAATTATAAAGATTAAAGCAGTAATTAATGCAATGGAGACCAAAAACAATACAAAGAATCAACTAATGAAAGAGTTGGCTCATGGAAAGATTAAATAAAATCAACAAACCCTTTTTCAACCTTATCAAAAAAGTTAAGACAGGACTCAAGTTCATGCAATTAGGAATGAAAAGGGTGAAATCAAAGTTGATGCTGCAGAAATCCAGAAGATCATTTATACCTAATTTGAAAACTAGTATTCCAGTAAGATGGAAAATGTAAAAGAAATGCAGATTTCTAGATACATATAAATTACCAAAGCTGAATCAAGAAGATATAAAAATCCTAAATGAAACAATATCAATGAAATCAAAGATGTAATTAAAATTCTACCAACAAAGAAAAGCCAAGGACATGTCAAATAAACTGCTCAATTCTACAAGAAATTTAGAGAAGAACTAACACTTCTACTTCTCAAAGTCATTAATGAAATTGAAAGGGAAGCAATACTTCTAAATTTATTCCTGAAAGCAAGCATTACCCTGATAGCAAAACCAGAGAATGATCCAACTAAAAGAAGAGAATTACATGCCAAGCTCCGTAATAAACATAGATGCAAAAATCCTCAGTAAGATATTGGCAAACAGAATTCAGCATATGATCAAGAAAGTTATATGCCTGGGGCTGGGGATTTAGCTCAGCGGCAAAAGCGCCTGCCTGGCAAGCGCAAGGTCGTGAGTTCGGTTCCCGGTACAGGAGAAAAACCAAAAAACAAAAAAAAAAAAAAAAAAAAGAAAGTTATATGCCATGGCCAAGTGGGATTCACCCCAGGGATGCAGGGATCGCTCAACATATGTAAATCAATAAAAGCAATACACCAAATTAACAGAGCTAAGGACAAACGTGACATGATCATCTCAATAGATTCAAGAAAAGGTCTTTCCCGCTAGGATTTCTGCCAGCCTTCTGGTCTTTTGAGCCCTGACAAGAATCTCCAATACAGAACAGCTGAAGGCATTCTAGCACTTCTCTTTCAGGCAAAATCTCCAAACCTTTCCAAAGACTTCCCACAAGCCATTTGCAAAGGCTCTTGAACCACATTGTCAGGCGTAGTCACAACAATGACCCCACTTCTGTGGTATCAAATTCTGTCTTGTTTACTTTTTTAGTTGCTGAGACAAAATACCTAACACCCCAAATTAAGGAAGGAAAGATTCATTTAGCTCATAGTTTGTGGAAGTTTCAGTCCATAATCAACTGGTTTAAAGGTAAGGTGGCATGGAACAGGCACAACAATTTAGGCTGGCAGAATACAGCAAAAGTAACAAGAGCACTACGGGGTAGCAAGACTCTTTTCTCCCTTATGTTGTATATCAGCTATCTACCCATGCCCACACCATCTCTGTTCCCTCCTCTTCCACAAATTCAGAAAGTTCACAAAGCAAGTACCCTGGCCACCTGCTGAATCATGCAACTGAACTTTTAAACTTCTCAAACTGACACAATGAACAACATCCTGGAGCAGCAAGGGAATACCCCTTTCACCCTAGGATGTAGAACTGCTGAGTTACTTAGTTAAGCTTCCAGACTCCTCAAGCTGACACATGTATCAACCATAAAAGTTGTATATACTTTTTAATTTAGCTCTTAATTTGCTCTGTGACCTATTAATTGTTCAGTTGGATGTTGCTTAATTTCCATATGTTATAATGTAATTTTTTTTGGTTGCCTTTGTTGTTGATTTTCAGTGTCATTGCATTATGATCACATAGTATGCATGGAATGATTTACTTAATTCTTCTACATTTACTTAAACATGCTTTGTCAGCTAATTTATGATATATTTTGGAGAATGACCCATGCGCAGCTGAAAAGAATATATTCTACCTTTTTAGGGTGGAGTACTCTGCAGGTATCTACCAAATCCATGTGTTCACAGGCTTGGTTTACTTCTACTACTTCTTTGTTAATTTTTTGTCTAGCTGATCTATCCATTTGTGAGAGTGGCATATTACAATCCCCCACTACAATTGTGATAGTTTTTATTTTGTTTTTCATGTCAGTTAGTATGTATTTCATGTAGATGAGTGAAATTGTGTTTGTTGCATAAATATTTATGATTGTTATCTTTTTTTTGGAGTTTTCCCTTAGCGAGTGTGTAGTGAACTTCTTTGTCTCTTTTGATCTGTTTGGCTTGAATTTCACACTGTCTGCAAATAGAAAAGCTACCCCTGCTTTTTTCTGGGTTCCTGCTGGATGGAGTATTGTTTTCTATCCTTTGACTTTTAGTCTATGCATTTCTTTTTTGGGTTAAATGTGTTTCTGGAATGCAGAATGTTGGATCTGGCTTCTTGATAGATTTTGTCAGTCAATTTCTATTGATTAATAAATTGAGATAATTTATGTTGATGGTTATAACCGATATGTACTGGCTTTTCTTTTTTAGGTTGTTTTTCTTGTTATTTGTTCCCTGTCTTTTTCTGTTTAATTGCTTGTCCTGCCTAGTGGCTTCTTTCTACTCTTGTTCCTGCATTTGTGGTCTTTGTTATCTCTTTCTAATATGTCTTACAGAGCATTTTGTGGAGCTGGTTTGGTGGTCATAAATTGTTTTGGTTGTTCTTTGTCATGGAAGTATCTTATTTTCCCATCAATTTTGAAAGATAGATTTGTGGGATACATCAGTCAGCTTGGAAGTTGTTCTCCTTTGAACTTAAAATACATCACTCCAAGCTCTCCTTGACTTGAGGGTTTTTGCTGAGAAGAATGCTGTTATTCTGATGGGCTTTCCTTCATAGATGATATGTATCTTTTCTCTAGCTGCTTTTATTTTTTTAATTTTATTTTAGAGAAAATAATACAAAAAAAGAACAATAGCAAAATATAAACAACACAAAGCAAGGACATTAAAAATGATACAGGGTTTCAAACCAAATGATAGAGATTAACAGTTGTTGCTATATTACATATTGTTATCTTCAACAAATTTGCTCAGATTACCAGATGTAAGAATAGAAGACTGATCAAATAATTAAAAGGAATAAGAAAATAATAATTTAAAAGAACATTAGAGACAATATATAGTGTCTCTAGGCAGGATTGTAGGAATTCACCAATGGATGTTATATTGCAAATTGTTGTAGTCACATAAATTGCTCAGATTACCAGATACAAGCATGCAAAATTGGTAAAAATATGTCTTTAAAAAAAAAACTTTTAATCATTAACTGTTCCCCTCAAAAAAGCTGTCAGACACCAACAGTACAGTTATGCCACTGATCCATATATATATATATATATATATATATATATATATATATATATATATAGTGCCTTAGTACTTTCTTTTCCTCTTTCCTTCATCCCAGTTGTTCCTTCCTTTGAGCAATTTCTTTCCCTTTCTTATTACCTATTGTACATTTTGGGTTTTATTTACTCTTTCATGTTCTTATGCCAGGGAGACAACATGATCTCTACACATGTAGGTCCTATTTATTTCACTTATGAGTATGGTCTCTGGTTGCATCTGTTTACCTATAAAAGCCTTGAGTTTATCTTTTTTATAGCTGAGTAATACTCCATTGTATGGAAATACTACATCTTTTTTATCCATTACTCAGTGGATGGGCATTTGAGTTGTGTCCAAGATTCAGCTATGACAAATTGCGCTGCTATAAAAGTGGGTGCACATATATTGCTGTGTTATGACGTTTTAAATTCTTCTCGAAAAATACCCAGAAGGAGAATAGCTGGGTTAAGTGGGACTTTTAATCCTAGTTTTGTGAGGAATCTCCAGACTGATTTTCACAGTGGTTTCATCAGCCTACATTGCCACTAACAGTGGAGAAGTGTTCCTTTTTCCCCACAACCTCTTCAGCACTTGTCATTGGTTGATTTCTTAATGATAGCCATTCTTTGTGGGGTGAGATGAAACAGTGTTGTTTTAATTTGCATTTCTCGAATGACTAATGACGTTGAACTTTTTTTATATATTTATTTGCCATTCTTATTTCTTCATCTGAGAAGTGTGTGTTCATCCCAGATGCTCATTTTTGGATTGGGTCTTCAAATTTGGGGGGCCTGATTTTTTTTTTAATTCTTTGCATGTTCTAGATAGGAGTCCTTTGTTTGAGGGGCAGATGGATAAAATTTTTTCCCAATTCATGGGTTTTCTTTTTACTCTGTGGTGATTTCTTTTGATGTGCAGAAACTTTTCAATAAGATGAGATCCCACTTGTTGATTCTTTGAAGTATTTCCTGTGCAGTTTGCTTTTTGTTCATGAACTCTCTACCTACCCTTATGCCTTTAAGAGTTTTACTTACTTTCTCTTCCAGTAGATTTAGTGTTTCTGTTTTGATATTTAGATCTTTGATCCACTTTGACTTTAGTTTAGTGCACGGTGAAAGACATGGTCTAATTTTAGTCTTCAACATTAGGAAAGCCAGTTTTTCCAGCACCATTTGATAAGAGGCTATCTTTCTTCCAGTGAATATGTTTGGCCCCTTTGTCAAAAATAAGGTGGTTGAGTGTGTTTATAGCTGTGTCTGCATCTTCTAACCTGTTCCATTGATCTTCAGGTCTGGTTTTTTGCCAGTACCATGCCGATTCTATCACAGTAGCTTTGTGGTATAATTTCAAGTCAGGGATTGTGATGCCTCCTACCTTTCCTTTTTTGCCCAAGATTGCTATTCTAGGCCTCTTCTGGTTCCAGATGAATTTTAGGAATGTTTTCTCTAGATCTGTGAGGTATACTAATTGTATTTTAATTGGGATTGCATTGAATCTGTATAACAATTTTGGGAGTATGGCCATTTTCACCATGTTGGGTCTTCCTATCTATGAGCAAGGAATATCTTTCCATTTTCTGATATCCCCTTCAATCTCTTTTGTCAGAGTAGTGTAATTTTCACTGTATAGATCTTTTACTTCTTTTGTTAGATTGATTCCCAATTATTTCATTTTTTTTTTAGATTTTGAAAGGTGTGGTTTTACTAATTTCTCTCTCAGTCTGCTTGTTTTTTGTGTATGGGATTTTTTGATTTTTAAGTGCTGAATTTGTATCCAGCTATGCTACTGAATGTAGTTATTAAATCTGTAAGCCTTTTGGGGGAGTTTTTGGGGTCTTCTATGTAGAGTATCATGTCATCTGCAAATAATGATAATTTCACTTTTTCTTTTCCTCTCCTTATTGCTCCTAGTTCTCTCTCTTATCTAATTGCTATGCCTAATATTTCCAGAACTATATTGAATAGGAGTGGTGACAGTGGACATCCTTGTCTTATTCCTGACTTTAAAGGGCAAACTTTCAGTTTTTGACCATTTAGAATGACGTTAGCTGTTGGTTTCTCTAGATGACTTTTATCAGATTGAGGTAAAGTCCATCTAAACCAATTTTCTGTAGGGTTTTTATCACGAATAAGTGTTCAACTTTATCAAAAGCTTTTTCTGCATCAATAGAGATGATCATGTGATTTTTGTCTTTGGGTCTATTGATATGGTATATTACATTAGTTGATTTGTGTATATTGAACCATCGCTGCATTCCGGGAATGAATCTACTTGGTCATGGTATATAATTTTCTTGATGATTTGTTGCATTCTGCTTGCCAGTATTTTATTGAGTATTTTTGCATCTAAGTTCATTAGGGAGATTGGCCTGTAGTTCCCTTTTTTGGTTGGCTCTTTCTCTGGCTTTGGTGTCAAGATAATACTTGCCTTCAGGAATGAGTTGGGGAGAATTCCTTCCTTTTCAATTTCCTTAAAGAGTTTGAGAAGTATTGGCATTAAATCTTCTCCAAATTTCTTGTAGAATGCAGCAGTAAATCCATCAGGACCTGGGCTTTTCTTCATTGGTAAGTTTTTTTTATTACATTTTCAATTTCACTTGCTGATATAGGGTTATTCAAGATTTTTATATCCTCTTCATTCAGCCTTGGTAGATCACATGTATCTAGAAATCTGTCCATCCTGTGGACCATCCTGTGTCCATCCTGTGTCCATCCTGTCCTCTGTGTTTTCCATCCTGTGAGAGTAAAGATTTTCAAAGTAGGTAGTGATGATCTTCTGAATTTTTACAGGATCTGTAGTAATTTCATCTCTTCCATTTCTAATTGCATGTATTTCAATTTTTTCTTTCTTTTTTTTAATAAGGTTGGCTAGGGGTTTATCAATTTTATTTATTTTTTCAAAGAATCAACTGTTTGATTCATTGATCTTTGTGTTGTTTTTTAAGTCTCCATTGCATTAATTTCTGCCCTGACCTTTATAATTTCTTGCCTTCTCTGGGCTTTTGGTTTGATTTGTTCTTTTTCTATAAACTTGAGGTGCAGCATAAGATTGTTTATTTGTGCTCATTCTATTTTCCTGAGGTAGGAATTCACTACTATGAATTTCCCTCTGAGGACTGCTTTCATTGCATCCCACAGGCTCTTGTAAGTTATGTCAACATTTTTGTTTCATTGTACATAGTGTTTGATTTCTTCTTTGATTTCATCTGTGACCCATTGATTGTTCAGGAGGGTACTGTTTAATTTCCATGTGTTTATGGATTTCTTGTGATTTCCCTTGTCATTAATTTCCAATTTCATTGCACTATGGTCTGATAGTATGCATGAGATAATTTCAACTCCTTTGCATTTCCTTAAGCATGTTCTATGTGCTAACATATGGTCTATTTTAGAGAATGTCCCATGTGCAACTGAGAAGAATGCATATTCTGATGCTGTTGGATGGAACACTCTGTACAGGTCTACTAAGTCCATTTGTTCACATGTTTGGTTTAGTTCTGTTATTTCTTTGGCAATTTTTTGTCCAGTTGATTTATCTCTTTGTGACAATGGGGTATTGAAGTCCCCTGTTATGATTATGTTGCTGATTATTTCATTTTTCATGTCTGTTAAAACTTGTTTTATATACTTGGGTGCTCCTGTGTTTGATGCATAGATGTTTATGATTGTTATCTCTTTCTCTTGAAGTTTTCCCCTCACAACTATGTAGTGACCTTCTTTATCTCTTTCAATTGTTCTTGGTTTGATGTTCCCATTGTCTGCAAACAGAATAGCGACACCCGCTTTTTGCTGGGTACCTGTAGCATGGAATATTGTTTTCAATCCTTTAATTTTCAGTCTATGAATTTCTTTTTTAGTTAAATGTGTTTCTTGTATACAGCATATAGTTGGATTTTGTTTCTTGATCCAATCTGCCAGTCTACTTCTTTTGGTTGGTGCACTGAGTCCATTTACATTGATGGTTATAAGAGATATGTATTGGCTTATCTCTGTCATGTTGTTTTCCTGCTGTTGGTTGCGCTTGTTTGCCTCTGTTTAATTGCTTCCTCTGCTTGGTGTTCCCTTTCTATTCTTGTTCTTAAAGTTGTGGTCTTTTTTGTCTCTTTCTTGAATATCTTTTAGAACTCTTTGTAGGGTTGCTTTGACACTCATAAAGTTCTTCAGTTGATCTTTATTATGGAAATATTTTATTTCTCCACTAATTTTGTAGGATAGTTTTGTAGGGTATATCAATCTGGGTTGGAAGCTGTTTTCTTTCAGGACCTGAAATATTTCACTCCAAGCTCTTCTTGACTTGATTGTTTGTGTAGAAAAACTTGCTGTGATTCTGATGGGCTTTCCTTTATAGGTGATCTGTTATTTTCTCTAACAGCTTTTAATATTCTGTTCTTTTGCAGCTGTTGAATTGTGATTTCTTTGTTTCTTATTTTTAACAGATCCTTCTTTTCACGGTCATACACAGCAGTGCTGTCTTCAAGGTCTGAAAGGGTATCTTCAGCTTCATTCAAGCAGTTTTGCCAGCTGTGATGGAAGATTTAATATCCTGGATATCTGTTTAAATATATTTTATGCATTCCAGTTCTTTCCTATACTGTTCATTCAAGGTTTCCATTAATTTACTATGCTCCTCTATTTTTTTCTGTGTCTTCTTTAGATGTGCTGAGCAATTATTTCATTGTTTTTGTCATTTCTTTTTTTACCTCAGAGATTATTTCTGATCTGAAGTCTTCTATGGCCTGATGGAGTTGTTTCTTTACTTCAGCTGCTATCATTTCAGAAATTTCAGGTATATGACTTCCAAACTCACCAAACTCAGCTGTGTTGATGTCTCCTGGACTTGTTCTGGGTGGGCTAGAGGTCTGAGATTGCATTTTGCTCTTTCATTTTGTCATTTTCAGAGATGCAGAGGTTCCCTGGAGCTCAGCCTCATTCCCAGAATGATGTCAGTAGTGGGGCAAGGACATAAAGGTCCCCAGTGCTGGGTGTGACTCCCTCAATGGTGTGTGTATGGGCAGGATGTGATCCCCAGTGTTCCCACAGCTGCCTGTGGCTCAGCTTGGCTCCGACTCAGGGGTTCCCAAAGCTGTCCAGGTTTCAGCCCTGTTTTCACTGGGGTGTCGTAGTGGGTGGGTCGTGGTCACTGTGTTTCCATACACTGCCACTACCCTGCCCAGCTCCCACATCAGTGAGGGGGGTAAATGCCCAGGTACTGAGTGCCCTGAAGCCGTCTGAGTTTCAGCTGAGCTACCCTGAGGGTGAAAGGCGGGGGCAGGGAGGAGCACCTAAAGCCCTTGAGGTTATCTGGGGCTCCCCTTGACTCCCGAGCTAGTGGGGCAGAGGTAGGGCCAGCTCACTGGAGTTCCTGAAGCTGTCTGAGGTGCAGCTCAGCTCGGATGGGGGACGGGGGAAGAGAGGAGGGGGCAGGGAGTGGATCTCAGGCCCTTAAAGCTGTCTGGGTTTCCGCCTGGTCCCAAGCTCATGTGTGGGGATGGCAGCAGCTCACCAGAGTTCCCAAAGCTGTCCAAGGTGCAGCTCAACTCCCACGGAGGAAGAGGGGACGAGGAGAGAGGCAAGGAGTGGACCCCAGGCCCCTAAAGCTGTCCAGGTTTCTACCTGGTAACAAGCTCAAGTGTGGGGGCGGCAGCAGCTCACAAGACTTCCTGAAGCTGTCCCAGTTGCCACTCAGCTCCAACAGGGCACTCTAGCTGCTTTTAATATTTTGTTACTGTCCTGAATTTCCAGAATCTCTTTTTTATTTTAAAGAGAGTATGGGCTGGGGATTTAGCTCAGCGGCAAAGCGCCTGCCTGGCAAGCACAAGGTCGTGAGTTCGGTTCCCGGTACCGGAGAAAAACCAAAAAAAAAAAAAAAAAAAAGAGAGTAGTAAATGAGAAACGACCAAACAAAAAAATAGAACAGTAGCAGCATACCAGTATCATGAACATAAAGACATCAAAGCAAGAACATTCAAAGTGATACAGGGTCTCAAGACAAAATAATATGAATCAACAGTGGTTGTTACATTACATATTGCTATTCTCAACTACATTGCTCAGATTACCAGATGCAAGTATGAAAGATTGCTCAAACCATTAAAGAGAATAAGAAAATAATTCTTCGAAAAAAAATTAGATATAATACAAAGTTTCACTAGACAAGATGGTAAGAGTTCACCATTGTAATTCCAGTGCATATTGTTACCTTCATATCAGTTGCTCAGACCACCAGGCACAAGCATGCAAAGTGGATCAGAACATAAAAATTTGTAAGCATTAACTGTGCATTTCAATACACCATCAGACATCAGCAATACAGTCATCGCAGCTATTCATATATTTATTTATATTTTGCCTGTCTTCTTTCTTTTTCCTTCTTTTCCTCATCCCAGTCGTTCCTTCCTTTGAGCAGTTTCTTTCCCTTTCCTATCATCTATTGTACGTTTTGAGTTTTACCTAGTCTTTCAGGTTCCTACACCAAGGAGACAATATGATGTTTACACATGTGGGTCCGATTTATTTCACTTATGAGTATGGTCTTTTGTTGCATCCATTTACCTACAAAAGCCTCAAGTTTATCTTTTTTAATAGCTGAGTAATACTCCATTGTATAAAAATACCACATCTTTTTTATCAGTTCCTCAGTGGATGGACATCTGGGTTGTTTCCAAGATTTAGATATAACAACTTGTACTGCTATAAACATGGGTGCACATATATTGCTGTGGTATGGTGTCTTTAATTCTTCTGGGAAAATACCCAGAAGGGGAATAGCTAGGTTAATGGGACTTTTAATAATAGTTATGTGAGGAATCTCCAAATTTATTTCCACAGTGGTTTCACCAGTTTACACTCCCACCAACAGTGGAATAGGGTTCCTTTCTCCCCACAGCCTCTCCAGCATTTGTTATTGGTTGATTTCTTGATGATAGCCATTCTTTCTGGGATGAGATGAAATCTCAGTGTTGTTTTAATTTGTATTTCTCAACTGACTAATGATGTTGAACATTTTTTCATGTATTTATTCACCATTAGTATCTCTTCATTAGACAGAATCTTGATTATTACATGCCTTAATGTAGATTTATTTTAGTTGTGGCTATTTGCCACTCTATATGCTTCATTTATTTGTATGTCAAGTTCTTTACCCATTTTTGGAAATTTTTCTGCCATTATTTCTTTCTTTTATTTTAAACAAGATAAAAAAATAAAAACAATGATGCAAAATTTCAAAACAAGATAATAGGTAATAGAAAATGGTTATCATATTGCATATTTTTATCTTCAAAGTAGTTGCTCAGCCTACATGATTGCCTTAGAGAAATCACTCAGAGGTAGGCAAATCCCAATCCTCTTTATGAACTGCTTGTCATAGTTATGATTAAATAAAAAAGAGGCACAAATTCAAGCCAATCCAACATGTACTTCAGAAAACACCCCCAGACGTCCACCTCCTGTCCCAATTTGATCTCATAGGATGCCTTTCTCGAGAGACAGGCATCTTTTGGATATGTGGAGACAAGGCATACATTTTCTTACATAGCAACTGAACCAGAACCTGTAAATTAGGCCCTTGACTCCTACCCTCTCCTTAGGAACATTCAGTCTACCTATCCTTGTCTCCCTTGTAACCTGTACAGTGCACATATAGTGCTGTATAGGGCACAGTGCACCATACAACTGGTCCCCTTAATGGCCTCCTTGGGAATAACCACAGGAACTTGGACAGGGACTGGGGCACTAGGAGTCTCTCTTTCCAAGTTCACCATGCTGTCCAAATGACCCACTAAGGAACTCAAAGAAACCTCCTACCAACTGGAACACTTATAAGATCAAGTAAACTCCCTAGCTTTAGTTGTCCTCCAAAACTGCAGAGACCTTGATCTGAGAGTTTCTCAGGGTGGCATATATTCTCTACTCCAAGAACAATGTTGCTTTTACACCAACAAATCTAGTCTCATCAGAAGTGGAGTAAATTGCCTTCATGAATGTGATTCCAAACTCCTTGAAGGCTCTCCCAACGATCTGTTTGTCTTCCTCTTCGTTATCTCCTACCCTGCCTTGCCCCCTTAATGCTTATTAGTGTATTCCTGGTTTTTCTTCCTTAGATAATTAATCTATTCCAAAGATTTCTTTTTTCAGGAATGAATAGCAGCCATCTCCCAGGCAACTACTTGAGAGCACCTCCATATGGCCTTCCTTCTCCAAGACAATAAAAAAGGCAAAAAAATTCCTCATTGCCCCCTCTTAGCACAATGTAACCAAGAAAAGAACAACAACCTATTTTCCTCTACCCTTTGAAAGGCAGGAATGATAGCATGAAAGAACCCAGGGAGACACCGCCAGTTCAAATGAGCCCACCATCCATCTTAGAGAAACAGGTTTCATTTTACTTAGGTCACAGAACGCATATCAGTAGGTCACAGAAGACAAGTCAGCAGGCCATGAGCAGTCCCTTGAGGATGTGTCAACAGGTTATAGAGTACACAAAGGACACACCAGCAAGCCATGAGCCTGCCATTTCTCTGCCCCACCCCCTAAGAAGCCCACCAACAAATGCGATTTTAAAAAGCCTCTTAGACTGAAAGAGACGTCTTCATGTCCTGCTTACACAGAAAGATCCTTCTCAAGTTTGGCAATAAAACTTCATGTCACTTTCCCACTCAACTAGACCTTCACAGCAGAACCAGGGCCAATATTCCAAACAGAAATCAAAACAACAGAAAGAATGAATGTCATGAAGAATTCTAAAAACAAATGCTAGCAATGTTGTGGGGATAAAAGAATCCCTTCTACATTGTTGGAGGAAGTGTAAACTACAATCACTATATTTACATCTGAATCTGGCATCAGCTGATTCTTTTAAACTGTCATGAAAACATCTTTTTTCTTTTTTTTTTTTTTTAGTCCTACCAATACGGCTTAAATGTCCAGCTCCATAATATGCCTTCTATGTGACTGCTGGCAACCTAACTCTGTGTAACATTTGACATTATTTCCACAGATTGAAAATGAAAAAACCAAAACTTTGCTTTGGAGTTTTGTTTAAATAAGGCAAGGTATAATCCACCGAGGACAGAATAAACAGTAACCAGTAGATATCATCATCTGATAATATTATGCTCTGTGATTACTTTGAGTATAAGAAGGTGAGATATGCACACCTGTGCACATACAATTAATATGGAATTTCAAAAAAATTGAAACTGCAAAACAAACAAACGAAAAATGGCAAACTAAAGCAACCTGATGTTAACTATATTTTTTCTTTTGTTCTATTTCCTTGTTCCCACTATTATAGACAGCCTAGTTAGAAAGAATTTAGTAGGCAATCAGAGAGGAATATGCCCTTGAGGGAATCAGTTTAGAAGATGAGACACACCAAAATTGCGCCTGGAGGCAAATCTGATAAGAGCTAAGCTTCAAGATGGAATGCAATAGCCAGTCCTGCAACCCTCCCTAGAGATAAACATCAGTTTGAAATTATACTGTAATTAGTCCGGTGATCCCAGACAGGTCCGGTGAGCTCAGACAAGTATCAGATGCATAGGTGCGTGACCACAATATCTAGACCCACTTCCCCATTCCTTTTCAGGAATGCCTTTGTTCTTTCTATGATTTGAGCTTATAGATAAGCTAAAGTTAATAATGTTCATTATACACCCTTGCTACATGTCTCTCTTCCTTAGTGGATCATTAGCTAAACAACTATACTTGTAATTCTATAGGTCAATGGTAGTTTGAATTCTAACTACCCACATTATGATTTTGCTTTATAAAATGCGCTTGACAAAGAACCGAGGCAGCTACCCACTCAGGACCCCTCCTGAAAATCCAGGAACTATTCTTATTTCCAAGAAAACATTCCTAACCTCAGCCTTTGGTTCGTGACTTTATTCCTCGATGTCGTGAGACCACGAACTTGGTACATATGGCAATACCACCATGCAAACTCATTGTTCCACTGTCGCCTAATGAGAGTTCTCATTTTGTTTGGGAGAATGGAAGCTACTCCATTCAGGAATTGCCAATAGAAGCCAATAAGAACTGTAAGTAACTTTGCTGTAATTTTGGCTTTGTCCGTATGGAAGGTGACTAAAGATTGGCTGAATTAAAAAGAAGTAGGTGAAATCAGCAATAAGCAGCCAGTTATAAGAACCAGGCCATAAAAGGAGTGAAGAGTTAAGAAAAGAATCAAAAGACGAACCCGGGAGGCTCTTTAGGGGTAAGAGCCATATGAGGAAGAAAGGGGAAAAAACAAACTACACTAAATTTCAGATACAGAATGGGGCCAGGGGCAGAAAATGCTTATGGGGAAATTCCAAGTATTGCTGCAAGAAAAGCATGCATACGGATGCACAAGGCATTTCCTTTCCTGATGGGGAAACTGCAGGGAAACATTGTGCTAATGTGAATGAAAAGGATATATACAGTTGATGGAAATAGTTTGGTAAAAGCATGTTATAATTTTAGTCAATTTAAAGTTAGAAAAGTAGGCTCCTACTTGCTAGAGGAACACACTATGATTAACCCAATAGAAGAAATCAGTGTCAACTGGACAGGGGCTCACTCTCTCACACTCGGGAAAGGAAATCACACTTCAGGGAAGAGGAATGGGCAAGGGGCAAAGAACAGGAATTGAAACAGTAAAGCAACTTTCCCCCTCCTCTGCCTGTCGCGGAGGTTCCTGTATGGTCCTGAATAGCAGGAGACACTCAACAAGGGGAAAACTGGGCATTGTACAGTTCCTGCTAAGACCTGGGGAGCTAGTTAACAAAAGGCTACAACAGGAAGTAGAGGCTGAGCCTATCATGCACAGACATTTGAAAATACAGTCTCTTTTTAAAAGAAAATTCTAGATATGATTGGGTATTCTGGAAAATGAAGACTCAGCTTGTCCCCTTCTCATTTACTAGTTTACTATCCAGACAGAAAACATGCAAAAGAAGCCAGACTGATCAACATCCTCATTTCTGCAAGACTGAGAAATGGACTAAGAAATGGGAGAATTTAAACTGGATTTAAAGGCTGGATCTGCAGATGCTGAATGGATGACTAAAGACAGAGTAAGCTTGACATCTCTGCCTTCATCTTATATGTCTCTTTTATTACCTTAAAATTTTGGGTCAAATCCGTGCTCATGTCTACACATAGATATGTCAATCACGTAAGGAATGCTTGTCTAAACACTTGTTTATGAGCCCCAAATTTACACAAAGATAAGAGTACCAAGGTATTTTCAACATCTGCCGAGTCATTTTGAGTTAGGATAAAAGCAATGAATGTGAGCATAAAAGAGACAAGAAAAATTGTACTTAGCAGGAAAACAGTCTCAGGACACATAATTACCCAAGGTTAATACTGCTTTGATTACCTTCCAGGAAACTCATTCCTCTAAAAGAAAAAGAAAGTTGCTAAAACTCTTAGAGATATAATAAGCCTGTAAATTGGTCTTTTGCTTTACACCTGTAAATTAAATCTGTACTTTTCATCCCAGACTTTCATCCTTAAGGAAGGCATACTATTAAGTAATATATCTATAAGCTTCAAATACATACAAATAGTTTCCATTCCAACTACTGGGCACCAAATGGGCCACCTGATAGACAGTAAGGATACATCTCCAAGATCAGCCATCTTGAGGACAACCCCAAGTCCACATAAAGACTCCTAACACCAGACCATAATGGACCTCTCTCTTAAGGGGCCATACTCTATTTTCTCTCAGTGTGGACTTCTTTAACTCTACCTAGTAGTATCTGTCTGTGCCTCTCGTTGATTTCTCCTGCAGATTTTTCCTGTGATGTAAGTTAGCAAACCTACAACCTAACCTGTGGGATGGGTGAGTTGAAGTTCCTAGCTCCTCTTTGGAGGACCTCTTCTGACAATGTCCAGTGACAATTCAATTGGCAGCTTTTACAATGCCCTCTTGTGGATGTACTGGAGCAGGGCTTAGAAGTCTCCAGTGATTGCCCCGAACCTGAAGTCACCTCAGGTTACAGGGAAAGTGCAGCCTCACAGACCTATCACCCTATGAAGGAATAGATGCTACCCCCACCCCAAGCAGCAGCAGTCGTCTCATGGGAACCAGATAGCTCCTTCAAAGTACTTTTGCTTGGTGTCTTAGCTACTCTATTATTACTGGAACAAAATACCCAATACCCCCAAGTTAAAGGAGAAAAGGTTTATTTTACTTTTAGCTCAGTTTGTAGTGATGTGAGTCCATAGTTGGCTGGCAGGGTAGCATAGCAAAGGTGCATGGCCAAAGAGAAGCAGTTCATTGCATGGCAGGCAGGAAGCATGGGGCAGTAACAGCATTCTTTCTTTTTTTCCCTTTTATTTCATCTAAGCTATAACCCTGTTGGTTGGTGCCACCCACATCCAGGGTAGTCCTTCCCATTGTCCACATCTAAAACTACACAGAACAATCAGTGGATTCATCTAGTTATCACATACCCATAATCCCCTATCACACACTCACTATTCAGACATCTTCCAAAAGCCATAACTACGAGCTTCTGAGGCTCTGCGGGTTGCATCTAGATAGAAGCCATAACACTAAGCCACCCCCATAACTGGTGCTGAGAAAACATTCAACCAGAACACAGCTTACTCAAGATTACCTACCCTGCTAGCAGTAAAATACCTCCATCTACATAAACCTTCAACCTTGTTTTTGTTCTCCTTTTCTATGCAACCTCAAAGTTTCAATCATACTCTTGAAAATAGATCTTGAATCTTTTTATCTATCTCTCTTAATATGGCCGGGCTGATTAAAATTCTTTTCTTACCTTCTACTACAGCTCTTCTCCTTGATTGGTATTTTGGGACCTTCATCTCTAGCAAACCCTGGAGCCAGGCCTTTGTCCCTAAAGTCCTGGAAATAAGGCTACACTAAGTACCAACTGTGCTATGTGCCACTAGGAACGCAGTTGTTGAGGAAGCCTTAGAAGATGGAGAAACTGAGGATATACAGGCTGGACAACTTATAGGGATCCACCAGTGTAGAGGAACCTGTGTCTATTAGCAGGAAGGGCTTCCTGGAAAACCTGTAATTACTCAGAACTTTCCCTTTACCTACGCATGTATATCAGAGGGCCCTCTGGTTCTGAGATATTGTGACAAGAGTTTTCTTCTACCTGTGTGTTTTAGTCAGTAGAAACCTTATGCCACTAAGGCAGGATAGAAGAAATTTTTTAAAAGCGGGCAGAAAAGAGGCAAAAAATAGAATTTTTAAATTGCACTTTACAAAAATACAGCTTCAGGACACAAAAGTTACGGAAGTATTTGTTCCCCTCCAAGACTCTCAAAAAATTCCTAAAGGTTTTAAAGGTATGATAAGCCTGTGAATTGGACTCTAAACCGGTCCTTTTCACCTATAAATTGTGTTTCCTCCATCCTCAATGAA
Source organism: Chinchilla lanigera (assembly GCF_000276665.1). NCBI lineage: Eukaryota > Metazoa > Chordata > Mammalia > Rodentia > Chinchillidae > Chinchilla > Chinchilla lanigera. The sequence continues at coordinate 4,506,122 of NW_004955475.1, forward strand.
GCAGCAGTATTAGTGGACAGGGTATCTCAACTTGAAACACATAAATGGTTTGCATTCCAACATAGCCTGCCAGATGGTAACTTGACATGCAGTACAAATACACGTCTTAGATCACCCACCTTCAAGACACCCCCAAAACCCAATAAGGACACTCAACTCTGACTCATAATGAGCTTTTCTCTCTTAAGGGTCTGCACTCTATTTCTTTTAGCACGTATGTTTGAATTTCTGCCTAATAAAACCCTTCACGTGCCTCTTGCTGTCTAGTCCTAACAATTATTTTCCTGCTGTGGGAGTCAGCAAACCTCCACACATTCTATGTTTATGCTGGGTTAAGTACCTTATCTCTGCTGTGGGGACATCGTCAGATCCAGTCCGGTGACACTATAATATGTATATGTGTGTGTAAAGAAAGAAAAAGAGCAAAAGACACAGATTGGAGGAGTAAAAGAAGGAAGAGAGAAGAAAGGAAGGGAGGAAAATGAGAAGGGAAGACAGAAAGAAGGGAGAAGGGGAGACGGGAAGTAGGAATAAGAAGGTAGAGAGGAGAAAAGGGAGAAGAGTATACAGAAGTAGAGAGATGAGTCAGAAAGAAGAAAAAGGAAGAAAAGAAATTGACCACTACTAGATACTGTACAAACTTTAACTTCAGGCAGGCCACTAAACTGATTTGTTAATTTTACATCCCTAAACTGTAAATAGAGCAGTCTGACATTTATATCTTTGCTCAAGGCAAAACTATGGAATATAAAACATATTTTCCATTTCCTTTTCAGGAAGGAAGTGAGGAAATGAGGTGTACTTCAGAGGACTGTGAATCCATTTGCTATCTTAATCTGCCACAAATACTTATAATAATTTGGATATACTGCAAAAACAAATAAAGAGTTAGATATCTGTCTTCAGAGTATCAACAGCTCAGATGTGCATTGGCTATTTCCATTTCCAAAACAAGCCTTGTCCTTCATGATGGAATTGCGTCCAACAGCAGAGAGCATGTGTCATGCAAGCAACACCCACACTATATATATACCTTTTTCTTGCTTTCATAGCAAGTATCTCTAATTTAAATCTCTTCCTTAAAGTAGTAAGTGAGAAGATGTGCAGTAGGAGAGAGAGGAGAAATAGACAGGTGAAGACAAACGAAGTCTTTTGTGTCATTTGAAGCAAGTGTTATAAATTCACCAAAATGTTAAGTGAAGTTAATCAGTTTCACAAGCTTCAATAACACAGGTTTTTCTTATATGAAAAACCCAGGATACACATAAAGAGTAAAATAAAAACTAGATAGTGGGAAACATGGAGATAGGTATTTTGCAAATGGGAAGGGGACCAGGAGGTGGAGGGGGGTAGAGGAAGGTGAGGGGGAAAAGGAAGAAAAAAGAATTGTGATATGTTATGTATGTGTGTTACCAACTCTTCATGAGGAATGTAATCATGTACTGCAAATATGCCCTAATCAAAGATAAAAATTGAAACACATTATACCCAGACTAGCCACAAATGTGCACCTTCTCATAGTTTACTTTTCAGGCCCAGTGAAGTAATGCAAATCTGAGACTTAGAAGAAATTCTGCATCTCAGTCTCCCTTCATATCATTAAATGCTAAGAATCATAGTAACCTTCCAGATTGACTGCAGCATTTCTCAAAGCATGTTCTATTAACCCTTGGTCCACACGACGTAAATAGGTGTAAAGGAAAACATGCACACATACAATAGAAAGGATTTATCGGCATGGTGGAAAAATGCTGGATTAAATAATTACAGGTAGGTTTATTGTAGGGTTTCTCAGAGTCTTCAATGGGTGAACACTCATTATGAATTTTCACAATGTTTGTGATGTCAACATATTTTACCTTAGAATCCTTTTCATTTTTTAAACAAATCGTGTTGTGGGACTAGGGTTCATCAAGAACATAGTTTAGGAAATGCTAGTATAATCCAATGTGCTCATTTTATTCAAAAAGTATAGTACATAAGTAAGAGAACATACTTTAAGCCACAGATTTTCTGACTTCACATTCCAGTTCTTGACAAGTTGCTTAAGATTTCCAGGTAATGTTTTTCATCTTTAAAATGAAGGTAATAGTGGTAGTGTTATAAGGATTAAGAGAGTATATAAATATGTGATTAACGTTCATATAAACTTAGAATAGTATTTGATATATTGTACCTCTGTAAAATTTTGATATTATTCTTTTATGCATAAGGAAAGTAAAGCCTGGAATGGTATTTTTTTTAAAGGCTAAGGTCAAACAGCATGTCAGTATCAAAACTGGGAACAGAACCCAGGTCTCCTGACTCTCTAACTGGTAAATGGTTTCTCAAATAATGAAAATGTTTTTAGAATTCATCAAAAATCTTTCTAAAGAACTTAAGTATTATACCACAAAATCACAAATGTTATCTAAAAAGATACAACTCTAAAACAATATAGTGTTCTTTGGAACAATTTCTGAGTTGTAGTTTCCCAAGTATAAAGTGAGGTCAAAGCACGTTTTGATAGTGAAGAAAACAATTCCAGTACAAATGAAATAGTGGTCAAAATGCTAGACCACTGCTACCAGGCTGTCCTATTGGTAGATACCTTCTGGCCTTGCAGTGCACTACCAGAAGTCTCTGTGGATGTGAAAACAAATCTCCTTAAAATGAGTTGAATTTTGAGAGTTCCTAAGATTATTATATACTAACTTCCCTATCACTGTTTGGCTTTGATGGACAGAGAAAAAATACAAAGTTGTTGAGTGCATAATACATACCAGGCCCCCACCATACCTTATTTTAATCTTCCGAAAAAACCCAAAAAGTAGATATCATTGTATTTACAAAATGAGAAAACTGATACTCAGAGTATGTAAGTGATTTGTCCAGGAACTCAAAACTAATAAATATATCTTGAATTCAATTCAAGCTGTCTGCTCATTATTTTTCCACTATATAACTCTAGTCGTTAGACTGAAAGGATAAATAAGATGGATTTGGTGTTTCAGGAATTGGAAAGGGAGTACAGTTCTCAGCTCTCGAAGTTCCATTTCCTCAATAATGAAAAATACTTCAGTACTTACTTTATCTTTATTCAGACCCTGTGTTTTTTCTAAATGAATTTGAGGGGCTTATAATAAAAGACACATCAGGTGCCTTCATCAGGTGTTTGATCTACCAACACTTGTATTTTGGTCTTCCCAGTCTCTAGAATTATAAGAAATGAGAATCTGTTCTGAAAGCTACTTGAAGACAAAAGATGAAACATCAAGAAAGAGAAACAGAAGGAAAAAATGAGGAAAGTGTTGCATATGTCATCTTTTCAAGAGTGGTTGAAGCCAGATGGAACTTTTTGATTTCCAAAATTCATCCTTTTGGTGTAAGACTGTCAAAAAATGACTCAGATTTCTGTGCTGTGAAACCAACGAAAGCGTTGAGACCTCAGTGAGAGGACAACATGTCTGTTGTGCCACGTTTAGATGCATAAAACTATTCTTCATTCTCTATAAACACACAACAGAGTTTGGAATTTATATTTTGTTTTTGAAGACCCACATCCAACACTTGGGAGTGTGAAGGTGCTTATCAGTGGCATCCACAGGGTGCTTATTTCCTATTCATTTTATCTGAATGGCTGTGCTCTTTTGAATATTGTTCCTAATAATCACATACGATATACTGTTACATATCCCAAATGTTAGATTTCTATTTTTCAGTAATGCCTCTTCTTTCCACAAGTATTGCAGACTTTTATAATATGAAATAATCTTTAATTTATGAGCATAATATACTGCTTTTACCCTTACTTTAGTACATTGTTTCAGAGTTTCCAAACAAATTTTTAGCTTAAAAAATGATCACAGTTTTTTTAATAAAATAAGAAAGCAAATAACAGTACTGTAGGCTAGCCTTTTATATTGTCTCTGATGGCTTTGTAGATGCTTGTACATTTTGCTTTGGTATTTAGGTAAAGGTAACCAGTCCAACCACATTCCTGAAAGCTGCCTTTAAGACAAGCTTCACTGTGAAGTAACAGATGGAAGGGAGGAATAGGTTGATTTATTTTAAATTGAAAATTGAGGTACTATTGTTTTGTTGTTGAGGCAAACAGCTTAAAAATAATCATGAGTACCATTCTTTGCTAATATTAAAGTTTAATATGTTATTCATACTAACATTGTGTAGTGCTGCTACCGAATGGAATTCTTTAAAGAATGTTTCCTTAGAGATTCAAAGAAAAAGTACTGTAAAATGATATATTAAACATCTTTATATTTAACACCTTCTCTCCTGTAATATTTGTCTTAGGTACCTTACATTTTGTATCAAGAAAGTTATTTCCTTATGCTTGAAATGATGACATTTCAGAAATGTATCAATAGAGGACCAATAGAGGATATAGGTTTGTTTTACATTGTTTTATTTGCTGTCAAAATAAAGGTATCTTAGTTTTAAAATTAACCGTTTTCTTTTTCCTAAGAAAACTAATTTTCATAATTACAGGATAAATCACGGTCATTTCAAAAGAGCACAATAAAATGTAAGTCTTAGCCATTACTTATTTTAAAACTCTTTTTTTGTCATTTGTAGTTTAATTAAAACAATTATCCTGTCTTCTGGAGGAGAAAATAACTGAAGCAGTATGAAGATGGAGGTCTGAAGCAATATATTGCTTTCTTAATATTTTCTGCCTTGAAGCTTGTATTTGCTCATATAATTTGTGCCGATGATGGATCAAATTACGATCATGCTTCCCAGGATAAATTTAAATTTACCAAAAGAATCATGTAGGAAAAGAAAAACAAGAAGGTAGCTTTGTAATGCAGAAAATTTTTAAGCAGTCTCTTAAAAATATGTTCAGTAGCAAAAAACGGAACTGCAATCAAGAGACCTGAACTTTCATGTGGATTCCTTCAGACCAAGCAGTTTTCTTCTCCATTTTCTTCTTCAGCAGAGGCTGAAGATTAAGCAGCCTGCCCCTGCTAATTCCCTGCACTGTGCTTAGCTGATCACATGATTTGTGACACAAAAGATGCAGGTTCAGAGTTCTTAGCCCAATATGAATGTCTCCTAAGGTACTTGGCACCGGGAGTTAAGTGAGTATTAGAAGAGAAACAAGGTTTGAAATGTCTAAAAACAGAAATTAATCTATAGAAAATATCAGATAATTAGATAGGAAAATCTGTTAGCAGAGAATTAATCAATACCTTGCACCAACCTATAGCAGAAATGTCTGGTGTACCTGTGTATGAAGATACATTTATTTTGCATTTATCATTTAAGCAAATTTTAATCAACCATGCCATAGGAAGGACTGAATTATCTCTCTATTCTCTATGTATAAAAAGGTATTACAAACATTGTATATTATGAAGTCACAATCAAAGAATATACAGCCAAAAAAGTAGAGAAAATACATAGAGTTATGCCAAGCAGTTAATAAAAATAAAATAGTACTTTTGAGGATTTGTGATATTTGTGCTCATTATCAAATTGTAAAACATGTGACTTATCATTTCTGCTATTACAGATATTCACAAAAAATAAAATAACACAAATAAAAATTATGAAAAGGGGGAGGAAGCAATTATGCCATGTACAAGGGTTAATGTACTTCATATCATGCAATTGTAAATCTCCGCTGAGTTTTCAAGCAGTCAAACCAAAAATTATCTGCTATTTTAGGAAAACTTCAAATAAGTAGTAATTTTCTTGAGAGCAGGTAAGGTGGATTGAAAAGCATTTTGTAAAGTGTAGAATGTTATTGCTATTTAAATTGTTATCTAGAATACCATTCTGTACCCATATGGCTCTCAAAAGTATTTTGATTGTTGTTTCTAAGATAACTCCACACAGTTTATCATAGTCTGAAACCAGCCCCTCTGCTACTTGCTTAAATGTTTGATCTTGAACAACAAACTTTAGCTCTCCTGACCTCTGCTTTCACACTGTGGATTGAGAGCTTAGACTGTAAGTAAAAGAACTTTACATATATACTTGTAGCTCTATTGAAGTATAATTTACATACTATAAAATTCACCATTTTATGTGTATAAGGCAATGATTTTAGTAAAGTTATTATTGTATAAACACCACAGTGTAATTTTGGAATAGTTTTATCACACCTAAAACAAACTCAGCTCCCATTCATTCTTCATGAAGGTATTTAATTTTTTTATTTTTTTAGTATATGTTTGCAGCATGTAATGATTAAATTTATCAGGGGGAGCTGGTGCATGTATATAACAGATCCTCATACTTTTTGCACCCCCTACACTTTCCCATCCCCCCTCCTTGTATCTTTTGATCCAGATTCTTTCTAACTTATCCACTTATAGGTTTATAAACCTTTAGCAGTTCTTTGATACTTACAGAACACAGTTCACATTCTTCAATGTAATATTCAAGTTCTTTTACAATGCGTAAAATCCATCCTGTCAACTCAGTTCCTTCTTCAGTACCTCTCACTCCTTTGCCTTAATGAGTTGCCTGCCTCTGAGTTTATTTGGCAAGGAGTTCTTCTCACTACCATCATCTCTCAAGAGTCAAATCCTATCTATTATCCT
>NW_004955475.1:4513857-4533532 GCF_000276665.1 Chinchilla lanigera
AATATCTTGTTATCTGCCTTTTGTACTTCCTCCTAAAAACCTATATAAATAACTGTCGTACTCCAAGACAGGGCTGGTGATTTGCACCTCAGTGTCCTTTAATTCCAGCATTATTTCATTTTTCCTTTTCAGGAAATTTCTTACTTTCATTTTTAGATCCTATGGTTGGCATCTCATCACCTCACTTGATTAAGAGAGCAGATTCTATCTATATCTAAGCCAGCTAAATAAACTTACTAACTCCCAATGTGGATTTTGTAAACAATAACAACTAATAATGATTGCAAATAGTAGCTAAATTAAACACCTGTCATATGTCAGCCACAGTTCTAGGCACTTTTACACTTGATCTTAGCCAAAAGGCTGAGAAGCTAAGCACTTTTACAAGTATTAATCCATTGAACTTTTATAACCTCAGGTACTATTATCACCACCAATTTACAGAGGAAGACATTGAGGCACAGAGAATTTATATATTTGCCAAGACCTTAAAACTAGTTACATTACATAGTTGAAACCTGAATTTAAACAGTCTAGGGCCAAAGCATGCACAGTACACCACAGCAAATTTCTTGTGAAGCTCAATAATTGTTAAAAGAATAAATAATATTTAATAATGTTTCATTCCAGGAAGGAAAAATAATTAAGAATTCTAGGTGTTAAATGACACTAAAGCAATGAAGGTAGGTTAAAATGTAAAGAACAAACTCTGATTCAAACAGGAGGGCCATTGAACTTTAGGGTAGGCCTGAGATGCTTGAATAATGGTCATTGAACCTTAAACTATAACTTAAAAAGACAGTTCCTTTCTCCTACACAAATGGTAGGAGTGTAAATTGGTACTATCTAGCTTAACGTTTGCATACTCTATGATCCACAAATTCCATTTGTATGCATATTCCAACACAGATACATATTTGTGTCCATTAAATGAATATTCTATTGGCAATAGGAAGATTTGAAAATTTCTCAGCAGGAGACAGATAGATATATCACTTGAGGCATGTTAAAAAAACAGAATACTACAAAAGTGTGAATGACGCATAAACACAAATAATGTGGACAAATCTTTCAAATAGTGTTGAACAAAAGACACAAATGAGTACATACTACATTAATCAATTTAAGTATAAAAATGGCATAATATTAATGTATTCTTCAGAAGTCAAGATACTAGTTTACCCTTGGCTATTAACTATGAGAAGGCATGTGTTCTTTGACCTCAATGCTAGTTACATGGATATGTTCACTTTGTAAATATTCATTAAACTATAAATTTATAATGCATGAACTTTTATCTGCATCTACTACATTTAAATATATTTTTTTAAAAGTCTGCCTGTGAAAAATTCTCAAGCAAGAGTCAAAAGTAAGTCATGTTTGCACTTGACATGCAGAAATGTCTGACAGACTCAGGATCCCTTCATCTTGAGGTGAACATGACAGATGTTTTTACTCTTTGTGGAAACAATGAGTTCATAAAGGGGCCATTTTAATTCCTAGCTGTTACTGCAGCACTAAATTGTCACAGAAACTTAAGGGAGAAAAAAGACAGGTGAGACCATAGCACCTATGGTAATTCGCATTCCTGCTAGACATCAAAAGAAATTTTATTTAAAGAACTAATTCTTCATTTAGAGTTTTTATTCATATTTCAAGTCTCAGCATCATGTACGTAGTATAAAAGTAGTCTAGCCATAATGCCAGTTAAGGTTTTCTTGAGCTGCTGTGGAACTCAGGATCAGACCAGAGGGGTGACATGGCACTAAGGAACTTTGGAAGGCATACAGCTTCATTACACTAGCATGCTGGAGACACTGAGGTGCAAATCACCAGCCCTGTCTTGGAGTACGACAGTTATTTATATAGGTTTTTAGGAGGAAGTACAAAAGGCAGATAGCAAGATATTCCACAGTTGGTGACACATGTCATACATTGCTGAGCAAAATTTATCGTATCTAAGCTAATTGGTGTCACTATTGTATAACAAGGAGGTCCAGGTTATGGTGAGCAGGAAAAATAAAACACTGTCTAAGACTGAGCTGAGCTGTCCTTGAGGTGATAAATCTTTGAAAAACTTGAAAGCAAGCAAAATATAACAAGCTGCACCACCTGATCGAGCTATACTTATCTTGTAGCTATCGTTGGAATGTTAAGGCTCATTAAGTTTTATAAATTTGTAACTGTGGGAACAGGCTGCACCTCCCAGTTCCATCCTTATGTAGTGTTAGAAATATAAGTTTTAGATTTCTTTTACAGAACCACAACCCCGTCCTCACACCTGTCTGAAACTGAGCAGTCCTATCTTTATTACCCAAGTCAGTTTACCTTAATGGACATCATGTTCCTCATTTGTAATATGAGAATCACTAATGAAAATGTCTCCTTCATAAATTCTTTGTAAGCAAAGATTTATTTCATGTAAAGCATTTAGCACTGTGCCCGCAACATAACTACAAAGCATGTGTCACCTGCTGTTATTATTTTTCTGTGCACCAGTTAGTGTTTTATTCTTCCTTCCAATTACCATACGGTTGATAGCTTTTTTCCTTTAGAGAGAAAATAAGGGAAACTGATTTCAAAACAGGTTAGTAGGACAGTTACAGTAGTTGGTACATTGCATATTGTGCCCCAATAGGTAGATTTTATTACTTTGGTATTTTTACTCTGAACAACAGGGCGATTCTGCCTTGTCCTCTCACCTGCTCCAAAAAGAAAAAGAGGGAAGGTTCAGGTGAACCAGTTTTGAGCTGGGTGAGTAGAGTGTGGGCCAGGCTTAGGTGGGCAGGAAGAAGGGGGAGTGGAGATAGCAGAGAGCTCTTTGCTTTAATAGTGTCACCATTCCGAAATAACATGCTTGGGAACCTGGTGTAAAGGATAAGAACCAGGAGAGGAAGGGATACAGAAAAAGGAAAGACTGGTTGCTACAAAGAATGTGATTATCTTCCACAGAAAAGGACTCCAAATAGGAGAGAGTCAAAAAAGGAGAGGTTTAAAGGCTGGAGTTCTTGCTATGCCCAATAGGCAACATCATTGTCTGGAACCACGTGGGTAGAACACTGTTAGTTACAAAAAAACTTCCATGCCCAAGTCTTATTTAATTTTCACAATTATCCTGTGAAGTGAACAGGGCAAATTGCATTATCCTCATTTAGTGCATAAGGAAAACCTAAGGCTCAGAGAAGTGAAATAATTTGGCCAAAGTCATCAGCTTATATTTGAGGTTGCCAAAACTCTAATTCAAGTCATCTGGCTTCAACATTCATGCTGTTCCTTTTAAAACATGGTGAAATTTTATGTGCTTTTCAATTAGCCTGGGCTACATCTGTTATAATCAATAGGAAAAAAATTAGCAGAGGACTTTTTGTGAACTCTTCACTGGTCCCCAAGCCCAAAATCTCTCAGAAAGGAAGTGGACTTGAATTCTAAAAGGGTTGGTTTTGAGAAGGGACCTATTAAGGTCTGAAAAGATGACAGAAAAAGCAACAGAGATACTGAAAGTAGGTAATAAACAGAACCTGTTGGTCTTATTGCAGACAGTCAAGTTAGGGAAAAATAGAGACAGTCGGACAAGGCTGGGCCCTCAAAGAAGCCAGTACAGATACAACTGTAGGTGGGTGTACATTCACTGAAGGCCAGACCTCAAGAGAAGCGATAAAAGGACTACACCTACATACTTCCCCTAGGGAGGAATAGCAGTGACTGATATTTTCAATAGGTATCAATCACCTTGGGAGGGAGAGCCAAAACCTTCCTTTCAGGAAGTTCCTGTTAGGTCCATGTACACTCGCTACATGAGTTGCTTCCCCACTTGACCCCCTTTGATCAATATTACTTAAGTGAATACTCGGAATCTTATTGGTTCACCGTAGTTTTATCCCACCTCATGCCCACCTTGTTATTTCCCATTGGATAAATGTTACCTAAGTGAGTATACTTGTAATCTTGTCAGATGACTATAGTTTAGATCGATCTTACCTAGTGGTTTTGCTCTATAAAACTCTGTTGAAAAACAGGGTCCTGGGAAACCCACTCAGAATCCCTTCTGCCTCTCTCAGACAGAAGCTTTCTTTCCACAATAAATATAGTCTGCTCTTAACCTCCATTGGGATTCTTTTTTTTTTTTTTTTATTTTAGAGAACATGAACTCGGTATATATTTCTGGTTATTTGGTGGTTGGATACCATCTTTATATCAGTCTGGTACTGACACCTCTTGGATTTCTCCCCCCAGATGAGCAGGGTCAAGCCCACTCTGCTCTATCCTTCCTCCTTTCTTAATGCCCAGCTATGTCTGGGGAGATAGTGTCATCCTCGCAAACCCGGACATACATGATGGGACGTGGTATGAAGGTGGGGGTCTGTGTACGCAGCGAGGTCAGTCAGTTGGGATGAGTGAGAGCCAAACAGAGGGTGGAAAAAAACAAGTAACTCCAGGAGGCAGTGCCAAGTGGAGTACTGCAGAAAGGCCTTTACAAATGCAGAGAGTGTGGCACAGAAACAAGCAAAATGGGTGTGGGATACCTATTGGAGGGTAGGGAGGAGCTGGTATACTACTGAGGTAGAATATAAGAAATAAAACTAGGTAAAAAGATGACCAAGAAATTAAAATTTTTCAATTGTACTCTTAGGAAAAATAGCAACTTTTTCTTTTTTGTACTTTTTTTTCAATTGTACTCTTAGGAAAAATAGCAACTTTTTATGAGACAGAGTCTCGCTATGCAGTTCTGGCTGGACTTGAGCTCACTTTGTAACCTAGGCTGGTCTCAAACTTGCAACGATCCTCCTGCCTCAGCCTCCCGAGTGCTGGGAATACAGGCATGCACCACCGTGCCCGGCTTCAGAAAAATAACACCTTTGAGGTTAGGTCTATTCTTATTTCACAGGCCACCCTAGCATGTGACCCTCTCTCTATCCCTAAAGAGAATAGTGGTACATTCCTAAAGACTCATTAAAATAACCCATGAATTCCTGGACAGAAGATTCTTCTCACCTGAAGTGGCTTTTACTCTGGTCCTGAAAACAACTGCATTGAAGACAGCATGTTTGAGGGCATATTTCCAATACAAACCTATGTGGGTGGCTTACACTGTAACCTGGCAGACAGTGAAAGTACACATTCAAGATAAAACAGCCTCTAAATGTGTGCACTACCCCAACTCTATTGTACCTCAATTCTTTGAGTACACACACTTTGCTCTTGAGTGCATCGTATATCTACATCTAATAAATGTTTCTTGTACCTTTTTTACTGATGCACCCTGAAAATTTATTTTCTGCAACAGGAGCCAGTGAACCTGCATACTTATTTTTAAGAAGTAGGTTAATTTCCTTATTTTAGCTTTAGAGACCCTCAGAGCCAACCCATGACATCTTTCCTGGCAACCATGATGAGACCTAAGAAAGAGGCATCCATGAGTAAGTCCAGCCAAATGGCTCATTCACATATTTATTTATTTATTTCCTTTCTTCCCACTTTGCCTCAACCCCCATGCCTCTGAAGCATAGAGCAGATAGTGAGATGTCATGATAAATATATTTTTGGTTATTTCTAATGATGCATATAAAATGTTTTACTTGTGTTTTATTATTAGTGTTATTTCAGAACATCTTGTAGCATATCATCCATCACAAACAATTTTCAACATCGAACAGCAATGTTGCCATTCCATCCAATAGGTTTCACACCTGGAAGAACCTAACAGCATTTCCTGATCTAGGAATAATGTTTGATCTTTCAGGTATACCTGACCATTCTGGAGCATTTTGACTAGTCAAATATTTATTTACATTACTTACATTACTGTTTTTTCTCATGTGGATCAAGGTCTACATTCTGTACTTCTATATCTGGCAAATCTTGCTAACTTCTTTGGCTTGCATAACATATATTTAACAATACCTAAGAAGCAATATTAAGTCTATCATCTTGGCGGCTGCTCTTGGTTGAGGGCCGCCCGCACCTAAGGCAGGAAGATGGTGGCCGCAAAGAGGACGAAAAAATCTCTGGAGTCCATCAACTCTAGGCTCCAGCTTGTTACGAAAAGTGGAAGTACATGCTGGGGTGCGAGCAGACGCTGAAGATGATCAGACAGGACAAAGCGAAATTGGTCATCCTTGCAAACAATTGCCCAGCTTTGAGGAAATCTGAAACAGAGTACTATGCCATGTTGGCCAAAACTGGTGTCCACCACTACAGCGGCAATAATATTGAACTGGGTACAGCATGTGGAAAATACTATAGAGGACGCACACTGGCAATCCTTGATCCAGGTGATTCTGATATAATTAGAAGCATGCCAGAACAGACCGGTGAAAAATAAATCATACAAAATTTTTCATTAATAAAACTTGCAAGAGCTTGTTAAAAAAATATTAAGACTAACAATATTATATTACACAAGAAGTATATTAGGAAAGAAGTATAATAATTACAATCTTTATATCTATAACTGATGATTGCATCATAATTTGTATTTAGAACTACCTTCTACTACCCAGTCTGTATTTTCTTGGCCTTCACCAATGACTTCAGATGCTCTTGGTTCTTTCCCTGATGGGGGTAACCTATAGCTTCATTCTTTTCTTTTTTTCTTTTTTTTTTTTTTTGTCTTTTTGAGACAGGGTCTTGCTATGCAGTTCAGGCTGGCCTTGAGCTCACTTTGTAGCCTAGGCTGGTCTCAAACTCGCAACGATCCTCCTGCCTCAGCCTCCCGAGTGCTGGGATTACAGGCGTGCACCACCACACCCAGCCTATAGCTTCATTCTTGAAGGCTCTGGGTCATTTTTCATCCTCCTTGGACTGTGTCAGTTTCCCATTTACCTTAATAACAGGGCATGGTCATACTACAAGGTGTCCAAAGGTATCTCCTGAACACTAAGTATATTTTTTCTTTTGTACAGTTTGGAGTAATAGTACAATTTTCCCTTTTTTTGTGGTACTGAGGACTGAACTCAGGACCTCGTGAATGCTAAGCAAGAACTCTACCACTGAGCTACATCCCCAGCCCAAATTTTCCCTTCGTAGTATGGATTAATCAACCATGCCAACACACAACTCCCTTTCTAGCTTGTTAACTCAGAGGCATGAGGAGACCAAAATGACAAGGGAGAAGTCTTAGCTTCTTATTCAATGGCATAATTGTGCTTACTGGTACAAGCCTTATCCCCCCTGGAACTAAGACTTCTAGGCCAGCAGAGCATAACATTTTGGGAACAAGAAGCAAAAATTTTGTTAGTGGATAACTAGGGGTAACGGTGAATAGTACCATTTTCACTTCCAACTCTTGATTCCTGGACCCATGAATCCTGGCTATGGGAGATACAGTACCATAAAGTGGTTTCAAAGAATTTACAACCTTTTGAAGAATCTTACCCCAGCCCTACAAGCTATTGGCTAACCGGTGAATTCCATGACCCTGAACCCATTACCTCACTTCTGTGACTGTATATTGTGCTCCTTGGGCAGAAGTAATACTGTGGAATTCAGTAATGTTGGATAAGGCATTCCTTAAGTTGATGGATGGTAATTTTAGCAGAAGCATTGCTTACAGTGAAGACAGACCCATATCAAGAATAAATGCCTGTGTCAGCAAAGACAAAGTGCTGTCCTTTCCATGATAGAAGAAGTTCAATATCACCAACCTGCCACCAGGTCTCAAGCTGATCACCCTGGGGAATGTTGCCATATTGGGGACTCAGTGTTGGCTTCTGCTGCTCATATATTGAACATTCAGCCATTGTAGCCAGATCAGTCTTGAAAGGTGGGAGCCTGTGTTGCTGAACCCACACATAACCTCTATCCCTGCCACCATGACCACTCTGTCCATGATCCCACTGGACAATGACAGAGGTGGCTGAAGAAAGAGGATGATTGCTATCCACAGAAAGGGCCATCCTGTCCACTTAATTGTTAAAAACCTCTTGTGCTGGGGTCACTTTTTGGTAAATGTTTATGTGCAATATAAAAATTTTTACATCCCAGGCAACCCACTTGTGATCCATCTGGTTCCTAAGGAGCTATCTCTCAATAAATCTTTTTCTCTCTTAATTGAAATCCCTCAGTACCTCTTCTTGGGTGACAGACACCCTTACCATACTTTTCTAGTAAAAATATTTACTTTGGTGTAATGGTAGGAGGCTGTGTGTCTCAGTAGCTGTGCTAGGGTAATATAGAAAGTGATGGAAATTATAGTGCACAATATGCTACAAGACTTTTTGAAATACACTAATAATGAATACAAAACATTCTATATGCATCAATAGTAATACTCAAAAATATACTTACCGTATAGAATATAATCCCCAACATTAAATGACAGTGTCACTATTCCATCCAATAGGTTTTCATCCCTATCAAGAACCTAACAGTATTTTCTGATCTAGTATTAATATCAGATTGTTCAGGTATACATACCATTTTGAAGCATTTTGACTAGTCAAATATTTATTTACATTAATATTTTCTTCCTCATCTGTATCAAAATATTCATTCTGTACTTCTCTGCCATATCTTGCTAACTTCTTTGGTTCATATGGTCTAAGTCATCATCAATAGATGAATCACCCGATGACTCACTTTCAACTGCCTCTCTTATAGCCTGTGAGATCAACATTAGCATGTGCTACATAGTAAGTTCCAGGCTGTCATGAGCTACATTAGGACAAAGAAAAGGGAAGTAATATTGTCAAGGTTACATCATGATGATAAGATTGATAGTGAAGCCAGGCATGGTGGTTTATGTCAAATGTATTTCCTCATTGTCTTAGTTACTTTTGTCTCACTGTTGATACAAACAACCTGACAACTGAAGTATGGGAAGGAAAAGTTCATTTACTTCACGAATTGTAGAGGTTTCAATCCATAATCAGCTGGCTCCAAGGTAGGGTGGCGTGACAGAGGGGCAGTAGTTCATGGTGGCAGAATACAACAAAAGCAACAGAAGCAAAAAGGGAGAGACAAACCTTTCCATCCCTTATATTGTATGCAGGCTACCCAACTTGGAGTGGGTGTAGCACTCACACCACCAATCTGAGCAATGAATCAATCACAAACTCTAGATTCAACTCTCTCTGAAAAGCCCACCCCCATGACTGCACTAGGCTTTGGGAGAACATGCACACACAAACCATAACACTCATGTATGCTACAAGTTGCTAGATATAAAGATCTTTGGGGTAGAGTTTTTGAATAAAACCCAGCTGTTGTGTACACATTTTCCTATTTAACTGATCTGTTGTTAAAATAGTAATGTTCCAGTAACAGTGAAACTTGTTATGGCCATGCCAAAGGAACAGAGCAGAGCTCCCAATCTGGGTGCTTCTGACTCTGGGAAAGGGGTAAGCCATAACCAAAAAAGAGAACTATAGAACAATCTCCCTAATGAACATAGATGCAAAAATATTCAGTAAGATACTAGCAAACAAATGGAGCAAATCATCAAGAAGTTTCTACACCATGCCAAGTGGGATTCATTACAAGAATGCAGGGATGATTCAACATAGGCAAATCAATAAATGTAATACACCATATTAACAGAGCCAAAGACAAAAATCACATGATTATCTCAATAGCTACAGAAAAAGCTTCTGATAAAGTTCAACATCCATTCATGATAAAACCCTACAGAAAATTGGAATAGATGATCTTTATCTCAATCTGATAAAAGCCATCTATGACAAGGCAACAGCCAACATTACACTAAATGGACAAAAAATGAAAGCACTAACTCTAAAATCGAGAAGGCAAGGATGCCCACTATCACAACTCTTACTCAGTATGTTTTGGAAACATTCACTAGAGCAATTGCAAAGATAGAGAAATAAAAGGAATAAGGATAGGAAAAGAAGAAGTTAAATTATCATTATTTGCAGAAGACATAATACACTCCATAGAAGACACCAGAAACTCCACCAAAAACTTATTGACTTATAACTAAAATCAGTAGCATAGCTGCATACAAAGTCAACACTCAAAAACAAATAGCGTTCCCAAGAGAGACATCAGGGAAACCATACCTTTCACAATGGCATACAAAAAATGGAAATATTTAAGAATCAATCTAATAAAGGAAGTAAAAGATCTTTATATTGAGCATTACAATACTCTGATAAAGATAGTCAAGGAAGATATCCAAAAATGGAAAGATAGCCCTTGGTATGCATGGGAGGACCCAACACTGCAAAAATGGCCATACTTCCCAAGCTGTTATATACATTTAATGCAATCCAGATCAAAATACCATTAGCATGCCTCACAGGTCTAGAGGAAATATTCATAAAATTCATTTGGAAACAGAAGAGACCCAGAATAGCAAAAACAATTCTGGGCAACAAAGGCAAGGCAGAGGGCATCATAATACCTGACTTGAAATTATACTGCAAAGCTATTGTGATAAAATCAGCATGGTATTGGCAAAAAACAGACCTCAGGAGCCGTGGAACAGTTTAGAAGATGCAGACGCAGCTGCAAACTCACTCAACAATCTTATCTTTGACAAAGGGGCCAAACATGTTTACCGGAAGACAGATAATCTCCTTAATAAATGGTGCGGGAGAGGGGCGATTGAGAAGATGGTGGAGTGGTAAGCAGCAGAGAACAATGCTCTCTGGGAGTCTCTGTCCACATGCTGGAATATAGCAACTTGGGGAATACAAGAAGGAGGGAAGTGGGTATCCTGGACCCAGGAAAGATCTGAGGCATGAATTGAGAACCACAGAGAGAGTTAAGGAGAAGCTTCAAAGAAGAAGGAGGTAGCCAGCAACATCTTCTCCCTGAGAGGGGACTCATTGTGTAAGGGGAATGATTCAGACCTGTGGACACCTGGTGACTGCTGGCAACCCAGAAGCCTCAAGGGAAATATGAAAGACACAGCAGTGGAGGGGAGCAGAAGACATGAAGGACTGCACCAGTTGGCTGTGAGTGCCACGGGCTCAGTCTTCCCATGTAAAAGAGCGATTTCCCAGGAACCACTTTGGCCAAGGGACACAGAGTGCAGAACTCAGAGTGGCTGCTAGCTCCATCTAGTGACTCCCAGATGTGTTCAGGCCCTCAGGTGTGCTGAGGGCTACAGGCTGCCAGAAGTACAGGCCCACTGAAATTTTTCTCTACCTTCCCCCTCCAAAAAAGGTACTGCTGGCTTGCTGCAGTAAATCAACATGGATCAGGTCTCTGCCTCCACATGCTGTCTACCAGTGACAGAAGAGATAAACCTGGAAGTGGACTATATTATTCTTTTGTTCCCTCTCTTGTTTTTTTGCTGTTGTGTGTGTAGTTTTGCTTTTATTTCTTTTTTTAATTTTCTGTTTTTACTTTTTTCTCTTTCATTGTTTCACCTCGGTTTTATATGAGTGTAAACATGGTTCCTATCCTCTTTGTGGTTGTGGTTCTGTTCTTTTTATCTCTTCCTTCTCTCTTTCTCTCCAGTCTTCTGCACCAGTTTCCCAAAGTTAGCATGATCCCTCTTTGTTCTCTAACCTTACTTCTAATCTTTTTCTCTTCTTCCACTTCTCTGTTTTCTCCCTAATCCATTTTAAATTTTAAGCACTAAGGACAAAATTGACATATTAAAGACTTGTATACTGCATACAGTTTTCTGGTCTGTTTTATATTTGTTATATAATCACAAATCTAGTTCATATGGTTAGAGGTGGAAAATTAATTGTTAGCTCAGTTTGTCATTTTTTAGGCTATGTTTTATGCTATTATCATTGGCACCACCATAGCCAAAAGTGACATAATTGTTCTAAACAGATGTTCTTCCTGTTATTACAGGATTGAGATTGACTAAGTATCACAGAAAATACTGTGGCACAGTGCCAAAGAATCAGGGGCTCAGTCAAACAGGCAGCATATTCTCATCAAAAAAAATTGAAGCGGTAGGATCTTCCAAAACACAAAATCCAAAAATCAGCTACCTCTGGATGATAATTCCAAGAAGTAGTAATTTCCTAAGGATTATAAATACTAGCTTTAATTCACCCACCACAAGCAATTTACAAATATCACCTCAGGAATTAAACTTTTAAAAGAGAAAAGAAGGGGCTGGGGATTTAGCTCAGCGGCAAAGCGCCTGCCTGGCAAGCGCAAGGTCATGAGTTCGGTTCCCGGTACTGGAGAAAAACCAAAAAATAAAAATAAAAATAAAAATAAAAAAGAAAAGAAAATGAGAAGACACTTAAACAAGTTGCAACCCCAGACATTCAGGTCGCCAAAGATAATCCCAGAGGACAATGAGGTGGGACAGTCCAGAAACCATCCACCTGGACTCTCTGAAGTGGTAATAACAAAGCAATTAGATGAGACCCTAGAAAAAAATCAAATCAGAAATAATTTCTCAGATAACTGCAGAGATGGTACCCACAATGAAAAGTATGCTTACTGGTTCTAGAGCAGATACAGACAAAAAAACAGAGAAGCTCAATTGCTTATTGGCCTTTTGGCTAAGATTAAGTGTAGAGGAGCTCAAGAAAATTATGGAAGCCATAAATGCTTAGCAAAGGAAAGAAATGGAATTTATAAGGCAGAATCAAGTAGATATGCAAGATAATAAAACTACCACTGAAAGTTTTTGTAGCAGATTAAGCCATTGTGAGGATAGGATCTCAGATATAGAAGACAGGCTTATGGTTAGTAATCATGAAAAGAAAGATTTCCTAAAAATAGCAAAGGACAATGAGAAAGCAATCCACCTGCTGCTAGATGAAGCAAAGAAGAATATCTTGAGATTGATCTGAGTCAATGAAAATGCAGGAGCTGGCACAAATGCTATAAAAGAAACCTGTTCACAGACATCATGAAAGAAAATTTCCTTAGTAGGAAAAAAAAATTTGACATAGAGTTAGATGAGGCATATAGAACTGCAATTATCCATGATCAAAAAAAAATCTACAGCCAGGCACATTATAGTCAAGGTTCCAGAAATTCAACACAAAAATAGAATCTTCAAAGTTGTTAGGGGAAAGAAACAAATCATCTAGAAAGGGAAGGAGCTCAGAATCACAGATGACTTCTCAGCACAAACCCTCAAGTAAAGGAGAGCCTGAAGTGAAGTGTTTCAAGTTCTAAAGGAAAATAAACTTCAACCCAGATTGATGTACCACACAAACAATCTTTCAAAACTGGTAGAGAAATAAGATAATTCCATGACAATTAACATCTGAGGAAATTTGACTACCAAACCAACACTCTAAAATGTTTTGAAGGACATTCTAGAAAGAGACAGCAAGGACTACAACTCCATGAATCCCAACAAAAGGAAACCACCAGGCAAGGCAAACATTTAAACAGAAAGAGGGGAAAAAAGAGGGGAAGCCAAAAAAAAGGGAAATATCATGACTATGATGTCAATAAATATCAATTATAACCATAAATATTTTCTTTTATTTTAAAAATAAAAGGAGGAAAACATTAACAGACAACCTTTTACAAAATAGCAAAAGAAAAAAAAAAATAGCAAAAGAACAGTACAGACAATACAGAGTTACAAACAACATGGTGGGAAATTAACAATGCTGGTTGTATTACATATTGATATCTTCAAAGTGGTTTCACATGAAAACAGATAGAGACATGCAATATTGATCAATCAAGGACTCATTAAAAGTTTATTTCAGCAAAGAAATAGAAGGCAGTAGATCAACTATGCATAACCATAAATATTAATGTCCTCCATTCACCAATCAAAAGACACAGACTGGCAAAATGAATCAAGAATCAAGGTCCAAGAATATGCTGCATACAAGAAACTTATTGAATTAAAAAATAAATTCATAAACTGAAAAAAATCAAAGAATGGAAAACAATATTTATGCAACAGGGAGCCAGAAAAAAGCAGGGGTAGATATTCTATTTGCAGACAAAGTGAATTTCAAGCCAAGACTGATTAGGAGATATAAAAGAAAGTCACTATATCCTTGAAAAGGGAACAATCCAACAGGAAGAGATAACAATCATATATGCAACAAATACCAGTGCATCCATCCCTGATGGATTCACTACTGAATTCTAGAATATATTTAGAGAAGACCTAACAGCACTATTTCTCAAACTCTTTAATGAAGTTGAAATGGAAGCAATACTCCCAAATTCATTCTTGGAAGCAAGAATTACCATAACACCAAAACTGGAGAAGGATTCAACTAAGAAAGAGAATTATACACCATTATCCATAATGAACATAGATGCAAAAATTCACAGTAAAACACTGGCAAAGAGAATGCAGCAGACCATCAAGAAGATTATACACAATGACCAAGTGAGATTCATTGCAGGGATGCAGGGATGGTTCAGTGTACATAAGTCAATAAATGCAATACATCATATTAACAGAGCCAAAGACAAAAATCATATGATCATATCAATAGATTCAGAAAAACCTCTATGTTCAGTATCCATTAATAATAAAAACCCCACAGAAAACTGTAATAGATGCACTTTCTCTCAATCTGATAAAAGCAATCTATGACAAACCAACAGCCACCATCATACTAAATGGACAAAGATGGAAATCTTTCTCTGTAAAATTAGGACCAAGACAAGGATTGGACAGTCTCTCCTGTTATTGAACATAGTCCTGGAAACTTTAGCCAGAGTAATGAGACAAGAGAAAGAAATAAAAGGAATAATGATAGGAAAGGAGGAATTTAAATTATCATTTGAAGAAGACATGATACTCTACAGAGAAGACCTTAAAACTTCACTAAAAACTTCTAGATTTAATAAGCAAATTCAGTATCATAGCTGGATGCAAAGTTAATATTCAAAACTCAATGGCATTCCTGTACACATATAAGGAGCTTACTGAGAGTGAAATTAGAGAAATGATACATTTGACAATAGCATCCAAACGAAATGAAATACCTAGGAATCAATCTAATGAATGATGTAAAAGAACTCTGCATAGGCTACAGTACTCTACAAAAGAAGATTGAAGTGGATATCAGAAAATGGAAAGATATCCCTTGCTATTTGATAGAAAGAATCAATAGAGTGAAAATGGCCACAATTCCATATATCTGTTATGCAGATATAATACAATTCTAGTACCATATTTCACAGAATCAGAGAAAACAATCCTAAAATTCATTTTGAACTAAAAGAGACCTAGAATAGCAAAGGCAATTCCAGACAACAAAGGCCAGGCAGAGAACATCACAATCCCTAACTGGAAATTACACTATAAAGCTACAGTGATAAAAACAGCATGGTACTGGCAAGAAAATAGACCCAAATATCAATGGAAAAGACCAGAAAAGGCAGAAACAACTATAGACATACTCAGCCACCTTTTCATTCACAAAGGTGCCAAACATATTCATTGGAAGAAAGATAGCCTCTTTAATAAATGGTGCTGGAAAAACTGGCTCTGCACATGGCAAAGGTTACAGGGATAACAGCTTGTCCAGGGGCTGGGTCCCTAGTGGTTTGTTCTTGCTTTGTTCCATCATTTTTTCTTTTGTATATGTAGAGAATTGATTTTTGGCTACTATCACAGTATCAGGAGGAATATCTTTAAGTATTCTAGGTTTGCTTGTATTTTTTTGTCCCAAGTTTCTCCTTCAACAGCTGCTTTTTCTATTTTATCTGCTTCATTGTTTTTTTAAGGAGGTGGGATTTTTGACCTTTTGACATCCCTGGCAGTGGATGATTTCCACTTTGGCAGGCTTCCAGACAGGAGCTAGTAGTAGTATTTCTTTTTTGCTTTTAATGATTTTTTTCTTCTGTTGTAAGTAATCCTCTCTCTATATATAACATTCTGTGAACATGAATTGTGGCAAAAGAATATCCATGTAGTTGTTGACTTTATTTGTTTTTATAACAATTGGGGACCTGTGTGAGGTTTAGTTTATTTCACTGTGCAGAACATCCCTGTGGGATAGTCTTGGCTAAAATAATTTTGTTCAAGGTGACCACAGAATATCTGACATGTCAGACTCCATTTTTAACAGAGATACTTCCATCTGAAATCAGATGTGACCTAGTTGTTGGAGAGCCTGCATCATCCATGGCTATTGAGGAGGTCCAGTACAGCATGTGGCAACTGGATGATTAAGTCTTGGCCTAAGGTGAGCATCTCAGTTTTCTTGACCAGAAAGCCAATGGCTGTCAGACTGCAGTGGCAAGGAAATCAGCCCTTAGGAACTGGATTCCAGTGTTTGGACAGGAAGGCCACTGGGCACTCCCAGGGACCAACAGTTTGAGTAAGCACACCTGAAGCCACATGTCATAGTTCATTGATAAAGAAGTTGAATGGATCAGTTACATCTGGAATTCTCAAGCCTGGGGCTGTAGAGAGGGAATTTTTAATGTCACTAAAGGTTTTCTCTTGTTCTGGGTTCCAGTCAAAGGTGTCAGAGTATGTTTTAGACAGGACATCATATAGGGACCTTGCTTTATCTGTGAATCTAGAAATCTAGATTCTGCAGAAGCCAGCAAATTCAAGGAATTCCTCGAGTTTCTAGTCTATTAAGCTGGAAAATGAGAGAAGACAGCTACAGCACTGCATGGCCCTTGCCATGGGTCATTTAGGTGGGTCTACCCTACACCATGTCCCAAAAGTACTCATATGGAAATGGTGCCCCTCTGACTGAATTCTCAGGATCTCTCCACAGGCTCTGGGACACAGACTGGGACACCCCCCATTGCCAACTCTAAAGAAGAAAGGAAAAAGCCATCAGACTTCTGAATTATAATAAGACAGTTCTGGATTTTCCTGGTAGCCTGGCTCAAGGACAGAAGAGGAGCTTGATCATCTCCTAGTTAGTTTCTGTTTTCTGGGTGGGGGATGGAATGTTTTAACCTCTACATGAATGTGTGAGTGAATGTATGACAACCCTCTTGAATCCAACTTTTTCAGATGTTCATTTGTATAGCTCTGTGCCTTCATTTTGAGTGGGCTTGTCCTTCATTTCTGTGGTTTGTTATATGGCTCAAAGGCCACTCACATCCCTGTAATGGGGGTCACTGACATGGTCTGGGATCACAGGTCCACATATTGCTAACACAGACCTTTGCCCTAGAGAGGGGTATGGTCACACAAACATTTGACTGGTCCTCTGTTGAACAGGACAACCCCCGTTTTTCTGTTGTGTCCTTGAACAAGGGAACACACCGCATACATGGGGGGAATCAAAATGGGATCTAATTAATCAAAGCTCATAGTTCTGGAATGTACCCTACATAATTCTAAAAAGGGCATTTATGGTAATTACAGAGTCAAAAGGTACCCAAACCAGCTCTGTGCCTGAACAGACTCCATTACAACACTTCTTAAGGATTTCTCCATGGCAGATATAGTACCCCTTATCTGCCATCCTTACCCGAGTACCTTGTACAAAATTAACTTTTCCCATAGTATTTTCTGCTCTCCTAAGCTTTTTCCTTCATTGTTATCAATACTGTTTTGTGTGCTTCAAATGTATTTATTGTGCCCGGAGACTGGACACTCCCACTGTGGCTGCTGGGGTCCAGGTAAACAGTGTGGGAAGGCCCAGAGACTGGCTTCTCCCTTCCCTACTGCTGGGATCCAGGTGATCTGTGTAGGAAGACACAGAGACCAGTGGGAATTTCACCCACACAGTAGATCCCCCAGCCAGGTTGCACAGGGTGGACAGGCAGGACTAGTGGCATAAAAGTGTGAGAAGCAATAATAACAATACAAAGCAATAGGTAGTAAGTCAGGTGAAACTTTATTTTGCTTGGGAACTAAGACCAACTCATTAGACGCAGGTGGATGGGGCTTCCACTTTTCTCTTTTTCCCTATCTTTTTCTCTTTTTCTTATGTTTTTTCCTCTTTTCTAAATGGCTGGGGAGAACTCCAGGAACATAAATATAAGCCCATCCCCCAAACCCATAGATCAAGTTCAGATAATCCCTTATTTGTGCCTTTATTCTTCTATTCTGCCCTCCTCTCTAGTTTCCAAAAGTTTGCATGATCATCCTTTGTCCTCTGTCTTGGTTCCTACATTCTTTTCAGTTATCTTTGCTTTATTCACTGTCTTTTTAAAGTTTACCCACTACTGGGTAAAAGCACTCCACTGAGGGCAAACACTTTGCACACAAGCTCCCAATTCAAGATCAATTCTATAATACAATTTTACATTTCACTCCTATTGCTAAAGATAAAAAATTAATAGTTTCCAGAGTTTGAAAGTTTCTAGCCTGTACTTGATACTATTGTTAATGCTAATTATACTACTTTAGCTATGATATCATATATTTTAATCAGTTGTTCTCACTTCTGTAACAATATTGGAAAGTTCTGAGTTAACAGCCTTATGACATGCCAGCACCAAAGGACTGGGGACAGAGCTAAACAGATACCAACATCTCATTCTTAGTTAATTGGGAAGGTGGAATCTTAAGGCAGACACAAACCAAGAACCTTCTACACACAGAAGACAGCCCTAAAGAACCTATCTTACCTAGAGAGGCCTTGATACTAGTAATAAAGATACCTAGTACAAAAACTTCCAAGAATCAACACAGAAAACAAAATAAAAACTTGTGAAACAGAAGATGACAAGATGCAGAAGCAAAATGCAACCTCAGACATCCAGTCCACCCAAAACAAGTCCAGGAAATATGAGATAGAGGAAAATGGAAGACATACAACCGACATTTCTGAAATAATAACAACTGAAATAAAGAAACAAACCCTTGAGGCCATAGAGGAAATCATGAGAATTAAACTCTCAGGTTAAAAAAAAAGAAATGTCAACATTTATAAAGGAATTATTCAGCAAATCTAGAATACAGATAAATAAAAAAGAGAGGATAATAAGACAATGATGAAAACTGTGAATGATCAATATAGGAAAGAAATAGAATGCATGAAACAAATTAAAACAGATATCAAAGAAATTAAAATCCCCACTGAAACCTGGCACAACTGCTTGAATGAAACTCAAGACAGACTTTCAGATCTTGAAGACAGTATCATGGCTATTCCTCATGAAAGTAAAGATCTCTTGAAAACAACAAATGATTAGGAAATAAGAATTAAACAGCTGCAAGATTACACAACGAAAAATAATTGAAGAATAATTGGTGTCAATGAAAAAGCAGAAGCCGAAACAAATGATGTAAAAAATATTCCAAAAGTAATGGCAGAGGATAAGCTATGGACATCTTCAGGAAGCCCGGTGAGTCTGGCCTCTGCCTCCCTAACCAGCATGTAAAGAAGGCGAAAACTCTGGGACCCTCTGGGGTCTCGGTTTCTACCTTCCACACCCATAGTGTGTCTGCCTGGGCTGGGCTGAGCGCCGAACATCTTCGGGAATCCCAGTGAGTCTGGACTCTGCCTCCCTGACCAGTGTGCAAGGCAGGCAAAGGCTCAGGCACCCTTTGGGGCCTCGGTGGCTACCCGCCACACACAGACTGTGTCGGCCTGGGCTGGGCTGCCACCACTCACCAGTACAGGAGCTACGCTGAGCACTGGGGATCTTTATGCTCTCTCCCTGCCACTCACAAATAATCAGGACAGTGAGACTGCAATACAGGGAGTCTCTTGTTCCAAAATGACAAAATGAAGGAGCAAAATGCAATCCCAGACCTCCACACCACCCAAAACAAATCCATCAGGCATCAAAACAGAAGAGCCTGGAAGTCATACACCTGGAATTTCTGCAATGATAGCAACTGAAATAAAGGAACAACTCCATCAGGCCATAGAAG
>NW_004955475.1:4538046-4549315 GCF_000276665.1 Chinchilla lanigera
GATTCCTCACAAAACTAGGATTGCAAGTCCCATTTAACCCAGCTATTCCCCTTCTGGGTATTTTCCCAAAAGAATTAAAGACACCATACCACAGCAATATATGTGCATCCATGTTTGTAGCAGCACAATTTGTTATAGCTAAATCTTGGAAACAGCCCAGATGCCCATCCACTGAGGAATGGATAAAAAAAGTTGTGGCATTTTATACAATGGAGAATTACTCAGCTATTAAAAAAGAGAAAGTTGAGACTTTTGTAGGTAGATGGATTCAACTAGAGACCACACTCATAAGTGAAATAAATCAGACCCACATGTGTAAACAGCATATTGTCTCCTTGGTGTAGGAACCTGAAAGAGTAGGTAAAACTCAAAACATACAAAAGATGATAGGAAAGGGAAAGAAATTGCTCAAAGGAAAGAACAACTGGGGTGAGGGAAAGAATAAAAAAAGAAGGAAGGCAAAATATAATACATATATGAATAGCTGCAATGACTGTATTGCTGATGTCTGATGGTGTATTGAAATGAATAGTTAATGCTCACAATGTTTTATGCTCTGATCAACTTTGCATGCTTGTGTCTGGTGGTCTGAGCAACTGATTTGAAGGTAACAATATGCAATGGAATTACAATGGTGAACTCCTACCATCTTGTCTAGTGAAACTCTGTATTATCCCTAAGGTTTTATTGAAGAATTATTTTCTTATTATCTTTAATGGTTTGAGCAATCTTTCATTCTTATACCTGATAATCTGAGCAATGTAGTTGAGGATAGCGATATGCAAGGTAATAACCAGTGTTGATTTGTATTAATTTTTCTTGAGGCCCTGTATCACTTTGAATGTTCCTGCTTTGATTTGTTTATGTTCATGATACTGGTGTGCTGCTACCATTCTATTTTTTTGTTTGTTTGTTTCTCATGTACCACTCTCTTTAAAATTAAAAAATACATAAAACAATTTTTAAAAAGAAGTAATAGCAATAAATTTCTCAAGCAAGGGAAAAGAATCTGATTCATAGTTAAGTGAGGCATGTAAAACTCTCATTAGCCATGACCAAATTAATCTACACCAAGGCATATTATAATCAATATCCCAGAAATTCTGCATAAAAACAGAATACTAAAAGGTGTTAGAGAAGAGATCACTGATAAAGGAAAGCCCATCAAAATCAAGGCAGACACCCTAATAGAAATGTTCAAGTCAAGAAGAACTTGGAGTGAAGTATTTCAAGTCCCTACAGAAAAATCTTCCAACCCTGTACCTGCAAAAATATATTTCAAAATTAGTAGAGAAATAAGATACTCATATGACAAAGAACTACTGAGGAAATTCATAACCACAAAACCAACACTATAAAGAGTACTGAAAGATATTCCAGACAGAGATAAAAATGACCACAATTCCAAGAGCAACAACAGAAAGAAACCACCAGGCATGATAAGCAATTAAACAGAGGGGAAAAGTAGGGAACCAACCACAGGAAAATAACATAACAAAGATAAGCCAATATGTATCAGTTATAACCATCAATATAAATGGTCTCAGTTCACCAGTCAAAAGGAACAGACTGGCAGAATGCATCAAGAAACAAAATTTAAAAATATGCTATATTCAAGAAACATATTTAACTAAAAAAATTCATAACCTTAAAGTCAAAGGATGAAAAGCAATACTCCATGCAGCAAGAACCCAGAAAAAAGCAGGGATAACTATTGTGTTTGAAGATAATATGAACATCAAACAAGGAAACACCAAAGGGCTAAAGAAGATCACTATATATTTGTTAGGGGAAAAATTCAAGAGGAAAAAATGACCATCATAAATATATATGCACCAAATATGGGAACACTCAGCATTGTAAATGAATATTAATAGAAATGAATAAACAAATGAACAATAACACAATTGCAATGGAGGACCTTAGTACCCTAGTATCACAAATAGATAAATCAAGCAAACAAACATCAGCAAAGAAATATCAGAACTAAAGAAAACCTGTGAACAAATAGACATAGTTGATGTTTACAGAGTGCTTCCAACAACAACATCAGAATACACATTCTTCTCAGCTGCACATGGGACATTCTGTAAAATAAACAATATACTAGTTCACATAACATGCTAATGTGTATGCAAAGGAATTGATATTATCCCATCCATATTACCTAATCATAGTGCAATAAAATTGAAAATTAGTGGCAAAAGAAACCACAAAACTCTAAAAATGCATGGAAATCAAATAAAACCCTCCTGAACAACTAAAGTGTCACAGATAAAATTAAAGAAATTAAACTATACCTACAATTAAACAAAAGTTCAAATGCAACATTTCAGAAACAGTGGGATGAAATGAAAGGTCGTAAGATGGAAATTTATATTGGTGAATTATCACACTGGGAAAACTGAGCAAACACATATAAACAACCTAATGTTGCACCTTAAACTTCTAGAAAAAGAAGAGCCAGTCAAGCTAAAGCTCATAGAAGGGAGGAAATCGTGAAGATTAAAGCAGAAATTAATGCAATTGAGACTAAGAAAGTAATATAAAGAATTAATGAATCTAAGAGTTGGTTCTTTGAAAGAATAAATAAAATTAAGAAACCTTTAGACAACTTTATTTTAAAAAAAGAAATAAAAGACTCAAGTTCATGCAATGAGGAATGAAAAGTGTGAAATCACATAAGAGCCTATGGAAATTCAGAAGATCATCAATACCTACTTTGAAAATCTTTACTCTCATAGGACAAGAACATCTTTAATCTCATAGGACACAGAACAACTCAACAGATTGCTAGATATGTATGAATTACCAAACCTGAATCAAGAAGATATAAAAATTCTGAATATCAATATCAATCAATAAAATGGAAATGTAATTAAAAACTTCCCAACAAAAAAGCTTAGGGCCTAGTTGACTCACTGCTGAATTCTACAAGAAATTTAGAGATTTAATGCCAATACTCCTCAAACTCTTTAGTGAACTTGAAAGGGAGGCAATCCTCTGTAACCCATTTCTGGAGACAAGTAATACTAGGATATGGAACTAGACAAAGACTCAACCAAAAAAAGAGAAATACAGGCCAATCTCCCTAATCAACATAAATGCAAAAATCCTCAATAAGATACTACCATACAGAATGCAGCAAACCATCAAGTAGATTATGCACCATCACTAAATGGGATTCATCCTCGAGATGCAGGGATGTTTCAACATATGCAAATCTATAAATGTAATACACCATATCAAAAGAGCCAAAGACAAAATACATATGATCATCTCAATAGATGCAGAAAATGGTTTTGATGAAGTCAAAAGCCAATTCATGATAAAAACCCTACAGAAAATTAGAATAGATGACTTTTACATCAACTTGATAAAAGGCATCTATGATACCAGCAGGTAACATCATACTAAATGAATGAATAAAAAAGTTTTCACTCTAAAGTTAGGAACAAGAAAAGGACGTCCACTATCACCACTGTTTTTTAATATATTGCTGGAAACACTAGCCAGCGCATTTAGACAAGAGTGGAAAATAAAAAAAATAAGTATAGGAAAGGAAGAAATTAAAATATCATTATGGCCTCACCAGTGGTGTTGGTAGTTAGAGCTGTAGGGCCGGCTTGCAAGAAGATCACCATGCCTTTGGCCAGAGATTTACTACACCCTTCCTTGGAAGAGGAAAAGAAAAAACATAAAAAGAAACAGCTAGTTCAAAGTCCAAATTCTTATTTTATGCATGTAAAATGTCCAGATTGCTACAAGATTACCACGGTTTTCAACCATGCTCAGTGGTTCTTTGTGTACGTTGATCAACAGTTTTGTGCCAGCCTACAGGAGGAAAGGCCAGACTCACAGAAGGTTGCTCATTTAGAAGAAAGCAACACTAAAGAGCTACACAACTTTCTGAACTTGTTTTTTCACAGAAAGCCTTATCATAAGTTCAGTAATTGTAATGAATCTACCAAGATGTTGTAATTATGTTTGATTTTGTAAGGTGCACAGCTTTGATCTCCTATTTTGATGGCAGTTTTTCAATAAAGTTTTAATTATGGATAAAAAAATATCATTATTCACTGATGACATGATATGCCACATAGAAGACTCCAAAAACTCCACTAAAAAAACTGCAAATTCAGTTGTGCAACTGGATACAAAGTCAACACTCAAAAATTAATAGCATTCCTGTACACAAAAAGCAAACTCACTGAGAGAGAATTTAGGGAAACCACACCCTTCAAGAGTCAATCTAACAAACGAATAAAAGTATCCATGTATTGAAAATTACAGTACACTGAAAACAGAGATCAAAGAAGATATCAGAAAATGGAAAGATATCCCTTGCTCATGGATAAGAATAACCAACATAGTGAAAATTAAGATACTCCCTAAATGTTTATACAGATTTCAGACAATCTCAATTTAAAAATTCAATTTAGGTATTTCACAGAACTAGAGAAAACATTTCTAAAATTCATCTGGAACCAGTGACCTAGAATAGCAAAGGCAACCCTGGGCAGCAAAGGCAAGGCAGGAGACATGGCAATCCCTAACTTGAAATTATACTACAAAGCTACTGTGATAAGATCAGCATGATACTGGCAGAGAAACAGACCTGAAGACCAATGGAACAGTTTATAATATGTAGACACAAATACAAAAACACTCAGCCACATTATCTTTCATAAAGGGGTCAAATATGTTCACTGGAAAAAAGATAGCCTCTTTAATAGATGTTGCTGGAAAAACTGATTCTCTACATGCCAAAGACTAAAACTAGACCTGTGTTTATATCATTCACTAAACTAAAGTAAAAATGGATCAAGGATCTAAATATTAAAACAGAAACTCTGAAACTACTGGAAGAGAAATTAGGTAGAATTCTTGAAGATATAGGTGTAGGTAGAAGGTTCACAAACAAAACCCAGACTGCAAGATAAATATTTCAAAGAATGAACAACTGGGATCTCATCTTCTTAAAAAGCTTTTCAATATCAAAAGAAATCACCAACAAAATGAAAACACAAACCAAATAGTGGGAAAAAATATAAGCAATTGTCCCTTAGACAAAAAGCATTTCTACCAAGGGCATATAAAGAATTAAAAAAAATGAAACCTCTAAAATTCAAAGACTGAATCCAAAAATGAGCATCTGAGATGAATACACATTTCTCAGATGAAGAAATACAAATGGCAAAAAAATATATGAAAACTGTTTTCAGCATTTCTGATCATTTGAGAAATGTAAATTGAAACAATGCTGAGATTCCATCTCACTCCAGAAAGAATGGCTAATGAAGAAATCAATCAATAACTAATACTGGGGTGGTTGTGCAAAAAAAGAACACTTTTTCAAAGTTGGTGGGAGTGTAAACTGGTATAGTCACTGTGGAAATCAATGTGGAAATTCCTCAAAAACTAGGATTAAAGGGCTTATTTTGTTCAGCTATTCCTCTTCTGGTTATCTTCCCAGAAGATTTAAAAACATCATACCATAGTGATATATGTGTATCCATGTTTATAGCAGCAAAATTTGTAATAGCTAAATCTTGGAAGAAACACAATTGCCCATCAACTAAGGAATGGATTCAAAGGACGTGATATTTTTATACAATGGAGTACTACTCAACCATAAAGAAGGATAAACTCAAGACTTTTATAGGTAAATGGATGCAACTTGAGACCATACTCATAAGTGAAATAATTCACACTCACATATGTGAACACTGAATTGTCTCCCTTGTGTAAGAATTTGAAAGGGTAGGTTCTCAAATGTATAATCAATATTGTGAAATGGGGAAAAATATTTTTCCAAAGAAAAAAGGAACTAGGATGGCTGAAAGGGAAAAAGACAGTAGTTAATAGGGGAAAAATGCAAGTCAATTATTATATTAGTGGATCTTAGGTCAATAAAAAGGAAATTTTGTGCTAATACTGTTTTGAGATTTTTTAAGCCCATATGTTGCCCCTAGGGAAACTATTTTAAAGATAATAACCTGTAATGCATTAACTATTGTTTTTACCCTATTATTTTGACATTTTATTTTATCTTTTTTCCATAAGTTCAGAAAATGTATTTATTGTCTGTGACTTTTTTCCTTTCTAGTATGTCACTATCCATAAAGGCAGGGACTTTTGTTCACTACTAAATCTCCAAAGTCTGTAAAAGTCTCAGCCCACATTTGGTACTCAATAAATATATCTTGCATAAGTGAATTTCAGAGCTATCCTAGTTTTTCCTCATCACTAACCTTAGTCATTTCTCAGAGGATTCTCTCTTTTTATTTTTTTTTCTTCTGGTACCAGGAATTGAACTCATGACCTTGCACTTGCCAGGCAGGCGCTGTGCTGCTGAGCTAAATCCCCAGCCCAGGATTCTGTTTTTTAAGGCATGCCAATGTCACTTCAAAAGAAACTGAAGCACAGGGAGTCAGTTACAAGAGGTATCAGAAGAGCCATGAGTAAGAATGAACCTTTCTATGATTTAGAAAGCCTGAGAGTAAGTGAGGAACTTTTGAGCTCCTAAAACATTTTCCTTTGAATGAATCATATCTTACTTATCATTTGTCTCTCTCCATTAGAATGTTAGCTCTTTGAGGGGAGTGATTTGTCGCTGTTCTGTTTACTGTTGTATCCCGATGGATAGGAAAGTACTTGGCACATACAGGGTGCTTGATACTTGCTGAATGAGTAATAAAAATGAGTGTTTCTCAATTCAAAATTAGTGTGGGCCTGAGGATAATCTAGAAAGAAAGTGTATGGAGGCAAAGAAACCAGTGCAGAGATCGTTGTGGTTGTCCCAATAGAAACTATAAAGTGGTGAACCTATGGTTTTTTGACTGTCTACAAGAACTTAAACCTAAGCAACAGTAGCCAATGTATGATTCTACTTTTTGAAGTTAATATCTACCCGTCCTTTTTTTTACAACTAAGCTTCCAACACATTTACAGATATTGCCCTCTTATATTCTACTTCTAGGTCTTTCCTGTTGGGTGGTGTTTTTCTTCCCATGATATCCAGGGAAGCATGTAGGTATATTTTGCACCATTATATTGCTAGCCATAAATACAGATCTAGAAATCTACTGTCAGATGTCACTAATGATGTAGGTGATGATGACTGTTTCAAAAGTCATAGAGCCATTGTGACCTCACTCCTGCTTAAGAAGCAGTTTGATAAACCACAGCAGAGGGCAGCTGAGACATAAGTTCTTACAGGCCACCAAAACCTCCTCCACCTTGCTACCATAAAAAGCAAACTGGATTTTTAGT
Organism: Chinchilla lanigera; assembly: GCF_000276665.1. Taxonomy (NCBI): domain Eukaryota; kingdom Metazoa; phylum Chordata; class Mammalia; order Rodentia; family Chinchillidae; genus Chinchilla; species Chinchilla lanigera. The sequence goes on from NW_004955475.1 coordinate 4,545,322, forward strand.
TTATTACAGTATCAGCTGATTGGACTTTCTCAGCCAACTGCCAGAAGACTTTGAAGACCAACTTAATAGAAAGCACTGCATTCATCTTATAGAGAAAACTTCTGTGAGTCATGCAGCGCATAAGAGACATCAGTGAACAGGTCTGGAAGGACTATATCAACCACTTTCTACCCACTGACATGTGTTGTGATGCAGCAGTCATTACCAATTCTCCTCCCTGGTTATTAGCTTCTTATCCTCGTGGTAACTTGTTCCAGATGACCCAGGAGGAAATTCAGATCTTGCTGGGAAGAGAGGATAGAGAGAAGTTATATCTTCACGGAATTACCCTTGCAGGAACCAAATGCTTATTGATCCGGGACAACCTGTACACTGAAGGCATCAACACCATGGACTTGCGCACTAAAGGCCAGAGTCGAGGCAGCCAGGCAGTGACTGTGGTTCAGATTGAATCTGTATATCTTGTGGTTATGGGAATAAAGGGAACAGAAGGCGGACCTCTCAATCTCAAATCTTTTGAGATGGCAGGTTACATCAGGGAAGCCATTTTTCAACACATGACCCATTTCTAACTAAATAAAAATGAGTTGACGTTCGACTTATAATTTGAATTCAGTGTTATGTATTTCACCTGTTTAATTAACATGTTTTTAAGGAAAAAAGGGTGGTACTAAATCAGGTTTAAAGATGTGTTAGGTATTGGGAAGTTGTGTGGGTTGGAGTGTGAATAGTTCTTTCAGGTATTTGGACTTCTAGGATTTTGGTTTTTTCACATTTTTAATACCTGAACTACTATTGTGGCAAACAATAAACTTTGTCTTTTCTACCAAATGGAATCTCAGACTCTAGCTCACCCTAAACAGCCCTTCTTGTACACACTAGTGACTAAGATACCTGGTTAAATCAAACATTGGGAACACATCTATAAACAAAAGTAGCTTATCAGGAGCCAAGGACTTTCTGGACAAAGGTAGCTTATCAGGAGCCAAGGATCCCACATTCTCCCTTTGCTCCACGCCCTTTTCTCCTCAATAGCTTTTCTGATTCCTCCCGCACCACCTGAGTGAGCCTATCAGGACAGATTATGAATTTTCTACCCAGCCAATGGGAAAGAGGTCAGCTGCCGCCTCCTGTGTTAGAATAAAAGTGTTGGGCCTCCTTTGTTACACATGTGTGCCTGCTACCTCATGCTTGTTTTCTTCCATAGAAGAAAAACTAAAACTGCCTTGTCAAGATTTCTCATTTTGTGTCTGAGTGCATTCTTTTTGGCCCCGACAAATTGAGTCTGGGGTCTTAGTCCCAAAACTGTATCTCTTTTTTCCCTTACTTATTAGAGTATTGGACTGTGAACCAGAAAATATTGTTCTAAACTTTTTTTCCATAGTCTTTCTCTCTTTGAACCTTAGTTTCTTTATGCAGTGAGGAATATATGCTGTCTCTTAGCCTCTCCTAAGCTTTGGAAATTTAGGCATTTGTCAGATCACAAGCATCTTTTAAGGACCATCACAAGTACTACCTCCTCCAAGAACTTTTTTCTCACTTTCTTTGCCCTTGGAACTGACCCTGATTTGAACTTTTAGAGCACCAACTGTCTAGGCCATTTTTTGTCCCATGGTCACTTTCTGTCCAACATTCCTCATATAAATGTTCTATGTTCACTTCTAACTTTCCATTCACGCATTAGTTTTATTTGCAATTTAATTATAATCTGGATAACAATGTCTTTTACTTTTCAATTACCTTCATCAGATCCCAGAATGGAACGCTGCCAGAGACGCTGGTTATAGGCATAAACTCACTGAACAGAAATAGAATTTCCAAATAGATGATTCTCCACAGTGTGGATGACCTGATGTGATTTTGGCAAGATTTTTCTTTCACCTTGTAACTCTCCTTTGTACCAGGGGAAGCACACATGAGCAGGAACTGAGAGGTGAAAAAAAAATCTAACCATTTAATCTTGTTTAAAACTAGAAGTGTTGGGGCTAGCTGGGGTGAGAAAAGGCAGGCATGAGAAAGGCAGTGCTCATTTGATCTGCAGGAGTGGTGATTATAGGAAACTCTCTTTATATTAATTATAAGAACCACCTCTAACATACCCATGCATTCTCTCACTCTCTCACACACACACATGCATACATACTTCATAAGCTGCTAAATGTTAGGGTTTAAATGTAGAAGTATTCAAAATCTCCACAGTAATGCTATTCAATATACTGATAGTGACATAGGTAATTTAACTTTTGTAGTATACACATTGAAAGAGGAAAAAATAGGAAATCAACTTAATTTTAGGGATATATTTTCTTTAATTAATGCATCCAATATATTATTTTAACATGTAGTAAAATATGATTAATACATTATTTTACATGTTTTATGCCAAAGCTTTGAAATCTGACATGTATTTCACATTTGCCACACATCATAATTCAAACAAGCCGGCTGGTCCTGTGGTTCAAGTCTGTGCTTTACTTTCACCACCACGGTTCCCAGCTGAAACTCGCAGAGAGAGCCAGGTATTTCCCATCTACTTCCTAGGGGTAGAGCAGGCGACCCAGGACCCTACCGCCATTACAGACTGAGTCTCTGCCCTCCAGGCACCCACAGCAGACAGGAGGTCCTCACTCAGAAACCTCAGGGACTTCTCTGGCTGAGGGGGGTGTGTGGCCCCTTCCTGCATGCACCCTGCGCCAAGTGAGCGAGTGCTCTAAGAGCTGCTGGTCCTGTGGTTAAAATCCATGCTTTACTCACACCAACACTGTTCCCAGGTGAAATTTGTGGAGAGAGCCAGGTATTTCCCATCTACTTCCTGGGGGCAGAGCAGACGACCCAGGACCCTGCCTCCATTACAGACTGAGTTTCTGCCCTCTGTGCACCCGGAGCAGACAGGAAGTCCTCACTCAGAATCCCCAGAGATTGTTCTACTTGGGAGCAGAGCGTGTGGCCTCTCCCTGCGCTCACCCTGCACCGAGTGAGCAAGTGCTCCAACAGCTGCTGGTCCAGCAGTTCGAGTCCATGCTTTACTTTCACCTGGACCCCATAGAGGGTCACAGGCATGGGCAGTCTGTGATGGCTGCCTGTCCAGCCTGCATCTGGTACCTCTATGTGTTCTGCACTGACTGGACACAGAATCAGGTGGTTCACAAACTGTCGATGCTGCACTTTGTGTCTGGGTTTTGCCTATACCCTGAACTGCCTGGGCACATAGGTCCACTGGACTGGAATTGCCACACTAGTGCAACCCAAGTCTGGGCCGGGCATGTGCCCTAAACTTCAAGGGGATGCTGGATCAGATGGTCTGCCATCAGCTGACGCCAATGCTCACATCTGAGACTGGGGATAACTAGATACAAATCAACAACTATGGGAAAAGCCAAGACTAAGTAATGCTTCTCAAGGGTCACTGAGGGGCAAACCTGACCAACAGGAAAACCAGGGACACTAGTGGCCTTTGCTGTGCAGTTACTGAAGAGGGAAACTGAGCTTTCTGCATCTGGTAGCAAACATTACAAAATGAAAGACTAAAACACAATCCCAGAACTCCACCCCACTCAGAACAAGTCCAGGAGATATTGATATAGGAGAACTTAGTAAACACATGCCTGAAATAGCTGAAATGATTGCAAGGGAAGTAAAGAAACAACTCCATAAGACCATAGAAGAGATGAGATCAGAAATAATCTCTCCGGCAAAAAATGAAATGACAATAATAAAGAAGGAACTGCTCAAAAACTCTGAACAAGAAACAGATAAGAAAATAGAAAAACAAAGGCAATGAACAAAAACATTAAATGAAAAATGCAGAAAGGACTTAGAACACATGAACCAGATTCAAAGAGACTTCCAGGAAAACAAAGCTGCCATTGAAAGTGGCCAAAGTCACTTGAATGAAGCTGAAGACAGAACTTCAGACTTTGAAGACAGCATGGCAGCTAGTGACTGTGAAAGCTAGGATCTTGTAAAATCAACAAGGATGCAGGAAAAGTCAAAT
>NW_004955475.1:4553940-4555154 GCF_000276665.1 Chinchilla lanigera
GTACTGTTCTTTTGCTATTTTGTAAAAGGTTGTCTGTCTGTTAATATTTTCCTCCTTTTATTTTTAAAATAAAAAAAGGAAACAAACTAGCCTGGGATCCTTCGTTCAATAGTCAGAGGAATATGATAAGTACCATATGAAGAAGAATATACCTTGGTCAGCTTTCATCCAATATTTAAAACTCCTCTGCAACATCTCTGTCAGAAAGTTAATCCATTCAGTGTATACCATGGTATGACATTGGTAATAAATAAAAATTTCATAAAAGTGGAAAGAGAACCTTCTTAAAATAGTAACAGTAATACAACGACCATTGTTAATTTCCTATCACCTTGTCTGTGATTCTGCATTGCTTGTATTGTTTTTGTGTTATTTTCTAAATGTATGTGTGTGTTTGTTAAAATGTTTTCATTCTTTTATCTTCAAAATAAAAAAAAATATTTATAGTAGCAATGTCTTAGTTACTTTTCTTGTTGCTGGGACAAAATACCCACCACCCACAAGTTAAAGGAAGAAAGGTTTGTTTTCTCTCAGTTTCTAGAGTTTTAAGTCCATAGTCACCTGGCTTCAAGGCAGGGCAGCATGGCAGAGAGGCATGGCAGAGGGGAAAACAGTCCATGGCAGGACAGGCAGGAACCAGCAAGCAGCGGCATCAAAACCAGCCTTCCATCTTTCTTTTTATAGTCTTTCCAGGATATAAGCCTATTAATTGGTGCTACCCACAGCTAGGATATGGCTTCCATTATCCACACTCAGAACTGTGCTAATCTAATTTAGTTACCACACACCCTGAATCCATATTCAAACATCCTAGATTAGTGGTGGTGAACCCATCGTACATCTGCTGCTGTGAGCACAGAGGGCCCTCTCTGTCAGCTGTCAGTCCTTGAGCTGAGTAGGTCCAGAGTCAACTCAGCAGTCAAGCTTCAGGTTTAACTGCAGGGCTCGCACATTGCCATAAATAAACGGGGTTTAGGCTGCAGTTTGGGCACTTGGTCTTTAAAAGTTCCATCATCACTGCCCTAGATGCAGCCACTTTCAAAAAGCCTCACCTATGAACCCACGAGGCTTTTCAGGAACATGACTTTTAGATACAAGTTTCTAAATGAGAAAAGAGAATGGAAAAATAAATTCTAGTTCAATGAATTGAATATCATGCAAATGTTTATTTGATCATTCAAATAGGCATTGAACTCTCATTATGTGCCAGGTAC
>NW_004955475.1:4555254-4605182 GCF_000276665.1 Chinchilla lanigera
AACTCACGACCTTGCGCATGCTAGGCAGGCACTTTTGCCGCTGAGCTAAATCCCCAGCCCTGGGTACTGTTCTTGACACAACCATAGATAAAGTAGGCAAAACCTATATGAAGACCTTACATTATAATAGAAGAAACCAAATTCAGGTCAGAGATGATAAGTGCTAGGAAGCAAAAAATGCTGTATGAAAGGAGATAGAGAGTGATAGCAGGGACTATTTTAAAAATGAGATTAGGAGCAGCCTCTCTAGAGAGTATATTTGTGTAGAAGCCTAAGGAAGATTGGGAGTGAGTCATGTCAAAAAGTGAATAAAGTGTTTCATTGAAAAAGAATAGCCTATTTAAAGGCCTTGAAGCTGCAGTGTGCCAGATCTGCCGAGGAACTGCTAGGATGCCAGTGTAATTCCAGCCTAATAAGAAAATGCCCTCGTTCCCTCTCCATCTGCAGTGTCCTTAAGCATAGTGATGAAGTAGCAGATGCTTCTTTCCAGGGTGGAGCAGCAAAGAAGAGATAAACCTCTTGCCAACCTCCTTCTGAACTCTTATTTCAGATTAAATCACATTATCTTGTTTGTTTTTTTAAGCCACCAAAAAGGCAGAAACAAATGTAGAAGTGGCTTCAATAGAGATTTCATCTTGGAAAGGGCCTCGAAATACATCACTGAACAGAGAGAGAGAGAAGAGAAGAAGAGAGACAGAGAGACAAATATAGAGACAGAGATATGAGATGGAAAGTTCAGAATATGAATTATTAAGATAACTGTCTTAGACTATTTTTCTGCAGCCTAGACCTCTCAAATAAATAGAAGAAAATAGAGCCATTGAGGATGAATGTCTTACCAGTTAAGTAAAGGAAGCTAGAAAATCGTGAAAGGACAAGCTAAAGCACCAAGATGCCCATTTGAACAAGAAAACTACTTGGGCGTTTGGCTGACTGAGGCCCTCAGCAGCCTAGGTGGTTCTTGCTCACTAGAAATTCTGACCTTTCCTGCCAGAAAGAAACACTTCAGTGCTACACCAAGCTATGGCTCTGGCCTGTTACAGTGCGCTTTCCTTGGAGACTGAATGTTCCTTCTATAAAAAAGCTTGAACTAAATATGTAGAGAAACCCGTGGGGCTGTCCTAAGACTTTTATAGGCAGGCTGAGGCCAAGAACAGGGATGTTTGGGTCTTGTTGGAAGGACTCATCTTCCTCTATTCACTCTGTGAGCTCATAGGGCTTTAGGTCCTCACAGCAGCATTCAGTTCTCTCCAGAAGCGATTCTTAATCTTGTCCAGATGCCATGGTATCACTTTTTCCTCTCTTGCACTCTACAGTACAACCACATTTAATTCTTTACTATTTTCAGGATACATATCGCAGTTTCCTCCACGGGATTCTCAGCAATCATGCCCCTTCCATTTCTATACAATCTCAATCCCATATCCTACCCAGTTTTTAGACCCAGTTAGCAAACCTCATTTCCCCAAGGACATTTTCTGTTGCCTAAGTTTGAAGACATTTCCTAATGCCTTAGAATTCCTTACCTCATTCTTTCAACCTCTCTCATAACATCTAGTGCTTTCAAATTTTCTTTCTTACTGTGTATGTACATACCTTCTCTCTACTATTAGACTGTAAGTTTCCTGAGAAATTATTATTTTACTGTGACAGACATACAAATGATGGATGAAGAAATATTTCCATTTAATCTTCTGTCTTTGGTTTCCCACAGTGTAGATGAGAATGAAAAGAAGTTGTTCGTGATTCTTCTTCATCCTTTTCCTTCCCAACTCACCTGTACCAGTTCATAATCCTCTTATCTAGGTAGCAGAAGATAGGGATGACTCACTCTTGGAAATCTTTGGCTCTGGTTTTGAGGTTTTATGTAATTAATTATCATGTTCGCTGCATAGATTGAGTTCTATGCCAAGTAAATTGTAGATACAATCAACAGCATTGGAATTGAATGGAAAAACTACCTTTAGGCTCTATTCCAATGTGCATACTCTGCTAAGAGCTCTAAAAGCTGCATATTCATTTATTCATATTTGTATTTCCTTGTAGGTTGTATAGAAAGACATTTATAACATATTGAAAAGGCTTCAATTCTGAATCTGAGACCTGCACTATCACTAACTGGCCCTGGAATAGTCTCTCATCTCTATGGGTCCCTGTTTTCATATCTAGAATAGGCATATATGGGTACCTGCGAGGCTGGTGTGAAAATCAAGTTAAATACTTGGCACAAAGTGATTTGGAACATGTAAAATGTTATAGATACCAGGTCAGCCATGGGGTAGAGACTATGTTAAAGTCATCTGTGTTCAGACAGACACTTGGAAGTAGGAGGTGGCAGACTGAGCTCCTGTGTGGTTGACAACAGAATCTGGAAATCTTGGCTTTAATATACCACTTGCAGCAAAGGCTTTGTCTGATTTTGAAGAGGCAGAAGAAGTGGGAAAATTAAGTGCTGTCTCTTGTGAAAGGGTGGGGCCAGCTCTCAGTACTTGCAAGCAACCTCATCCTTTTGGCCTAGAAGTAAACAAGGTGATCATTTTCTAGGACTAAAGCTCTGTTTGGGTGCTTTGCAGTTTACAAAATGCTCCTGTTTTTCATTCATTCATTCACTTATAAATTCAATAACTCATTCATTCATTTCAAAAACACATATTTATTCAACGACTAATATGTATTTATGAAAAGATAAAATGCAGTGCAGTAAGTAGTATCAGAGAGTGTATTCATTCATTCATTCATTCATTCATTTATTCAAATATTCACTGAATGCCTATTTTGTTTCAAGACCAGTCCCAGCACTGACAGCCCAGCAGTGAAAATAGTGATGACACCAAAATGAAAAACCCTGCTTTCATGGAACTTACATTCTGTCTAGGAAGAAGGTAATACACAAAATAAATGAAATCCAGCATTTGTCAGATGATGATCTGTGCCAATAAAGAAAGAAAGAAAAAAGAAAGCACAATGACTGCTGGAACAGGATGGGAGATACAGAATAGTCCTTCCCGGGCCCTGTCACAGTCTGGTGAAGTACATATTTGTAATTCCATGGAGAAGTTATTGGCATTCCAATAATTCCAATCTGCCACTTCCAGTGCAATACACGGTGAGAATAAAGGTATTAAGGCATACTTGTAGTTGTGGGGAGCCAAGGTAGGTTCTAAATCCACTTACAACAAAGGCTAACTGGAACAAAGGCCTCGACCCACAACTAAACCCAGGTTTCATTAACTTACAAAGAGGGGAGTGGCTCAGGAATGAGTGACTGAAAGAAAGGCAGGAAGTATGTGAGTGCTGTGGGCTGGGCTAGGTGTGAGGCTTGATAGCACCTATGCAATATGCAGAGAGAGAGAGAGAGATGCAGAAAGATTAATCTGCACATCTTGGATTGAGTAAGTATCTCATGTTTAGGGTTCAGTGCCTTGGCTTTCATGTCTAGCCCTCATGCCCTGAGAAGTCATAGATTCTTTCTTAAGCCTTAGTGTCAGCAGACGGTGCAGCATCACTTGGCCTAGCTCATGCATACTAGTGGGGAGCTATAGGTGCGACATCACTGACCTGTTGCAGGATGGGTGTATTTGAAGCAGAGTGGCATAAATAAAAAGGGGGATGGAGTAGAAGGGAGATGAGATCAGAAAATTTGTGTGGGCTAGCTCTTACATGGTCTTATAGGACATTCGTTTTTAATCTAAATTAATTAAGAATTCTTTGGAGAATTTTGTGGTGAGGCTTGATATGACTTGACCTGTTTTAATGAAATCATTGACTACTACATTGTGAATAGATTGTGGGAGAGCAGAGGTAGAAGGAAGGAGACAAGTTAAGGTGCTATTACACATGATCTAAGTGATAGATGGTGGCATAGATCAGGATGATAGCAGGGGAATTAGTAATAAGCAGTCAGATTTTAGATATATTTTGAAACTGAAACAAACAGGATATGCTGGCAGATTGTACTTGGAGTAAGAGAGAAACACATTATTCAAGGATAACAACAATGTGCTTTGAAAGAGTTGCATTTTGATAAAACAGATGAGGGAGTAGAAAGAAATTTTGTAGTAAAAAAAGTAAGGGGGTTGAACATAAGGAGCTCAATTTTGGTTATGTTAAGTCTGAGATATCTATTAGACGTTTGAGCAAAAACACTAAATGTTAAATAGACAAGTACTTGTATGAGTCTGATATCTAACTTAGTATCCAGAAGCAGGTCTGAATTGGAGATATCAGTTTAGGAATTTTTGAAATATACAGTACCTGCTATTTAAAACTACAAGAATGGAAAGATTCCCAAAGGTCTGTGTGCAGACCAAGAAGCTACATGGTTAGTCTATGGCAGAACTTGGATCAGTGGTGTGCTGATAAATGTCTAAAAACCAGTTCTCTGAAGGAAAGAAGCCCTGATTTATAGTATTTGCCAAATTCCATTGTGTAAATTTTCCTACCATGGCCATTTTTAGGCTACCAATATGATATCAGTGAATTGCATATTTTTTCTTATTATTTAGCCTCCTAGCTAGTGTCCATCTCTTCAGACTACACACCCTACCCCAATCCATTCTCTACAAAGTAGCTAAATGATGTGGTTCAAATACAAATATGATGGGACTCTTCTACTTAAAACACTTCTGCAACTTCTAGTCACCCTTAGGATAAAAATGGGGAACTCCCCTATAGCGTACGGAACCTGACATGGTCAGGTCCTATCTACATCTTCAACTTTCATTGTATTATATTCCTTCCTTTTACATTCCAGTCATACTCAAATGTCTCAGGTTGTTTCTCACTTTACAGGTATTTGAATGTATGTTTTGCTTTGCCTGGACCCCTTCTCTGCCTCCTTCAGTCCTGCCCTCTAGAAGCTCATGATAATACCTTCGTATCCCTCAGATCTCATGTAAAAAGTTGCTTTCTCTATGAAGCTCTTAAAGAATATTCATATTAGGTTAGGTCCATCTAGTATATACTTTTAAGTACTCTTTATAGTACTTTTCTTGCAGACATTTAGAGAACTGGTTCATTATCTGCCTTACCTGCCAGGCTGTTAACATTAGACGAGTTGGAGTTACTTTGTTTTGTTCACTGCTTTACCTCTCTTATATCACATAACAGATAATCAATAAATGTTTGTTAAATCAACTAGTGAGTTAATATTATCATCTCTACTTTTGCCATCTTATCTGCTTTCTTTTATAAGAACTGATACATTAATTTATAGCAGCATTGTTTTATTTTACTTCTCTTGAAAGAAAAACCTGTAAGAAGTATTTAGGAGCAGATTATTTATTTAGGAAGTAATTTAAGGAAGCATGAATAGTGGAGCAGAGAAGGAGATACAGAAGGAATAAAACTAATAAATATTCATTTTTGAGATCATTACTATAGACAATACAGGCTTGATTTCACCAAGATATCTGAAAAGTGTATACCATGTCTCCCACAACTGTCTACCTGAACATCTTTTACAGGCTAAAAGAAATACTTAGTTCTATTGATTCCCTTTCTCCATGGATTAAGCATCGTCCCTAGGGTCGTCTACTTGCCTTGAACTTCTGGTGTACTTTTCAGCAAGCTCCAAAGTATCAGAAAAAGCACTGGGGTAGAATGCAGAAAGATATGTATTGTGTTCCCAAGATAGGGCTCTAACAGCTAGAAGAGAGTCAAAACTTTCCATACAGCTGCATCTAAAATAAAAGTTTGTCTTAGAATGTGATATGGGTACCAAAATTTCTGCTTAATCATGATAAGAATTTCTACTTCTGTGGAACAAATCGTCCAAAAGTTAGCAGTTCAAAAGAAAACTCATTTATTAGCTTACAGTCCTACATGTCAAAAGACTGATTAGGTTTAGATGTGAAGCGTGTTTCACTCCTTTTTAAAGAATAAACTGTCTGCTTCGAGTTTTATAAGACTAAAATCTATATTTCAATGAGGTAGAAGGCTACCTCACTTCAGATCCAGAGGCTCTGAGGAAGAATCCACCTCCAAGTTCATTCGTATTGTTGGCAGAGTTTAATTCCTTATGGTTTAAGACCAAACTTCCTGTTTCACTGTTGGCTATCACAACCGGTGAGTCTTAGCTCTTAAAGGCCACTCTCAGGTACTTCTACACGTCCTCCCCAATCTCAGAAATGGAGAATCTCATTGTTTCCAGTTCTATTCACTTGGGTTTGAATTTTTGTTTCCTGACAGGGATAACTCTGTGCTTTTAGAGAGCTTGTGTGATTAAGTTAGCCCCTCGATAATCTTCTTATCTTAATGTCAACTGATCAGCAACTCTACTCACATCTGAAAATCCCCCTTAACCATGTAAGGTAACATAATCAAGGAAGTAATCTAAGGGGCAAATGTCCCAGGGACCGTTTAGAATTCTGCTTATATTAATTATGTAGTTACTTCCTTCTCCTTCTTTTTACATCCAGTCACAACATTGTAAAAATTGTACCGATCTCTAATTTCCCTGACCTCTAAACTCTCTTTTCTATTTCATCATCTGGAGTCAGGCCCTAATCTTCTCGCCTGCACAATTGAAGCAATTTCCTGACTGATCTTTCCGCTTTCATTATCACCTCTTCTCTAATTCACCATCACAATGCAGTCAGAATTGTCTTTCTAAAGTGTAGACCAAATCATGTCACTCTGCTTTCAGGCCTACAGATCTCCAATTTTTGAAACATGAAGTCTGAATTTTTTTAATGAATTAGACTTATTGGTACATTTTAGATTCATGTAATGATCAAATTCATCATCGGGAATTTGGGTCTGTACTTGATGTAGCTTGTTTCTTCATTTGTTCCCACTCTTCTCCCCTCCTTTTAAACCCTCCTCCCCTCCTTATTTATAAAAGTGTTGTTTCCATTTTTTCCTTCTCTTCTTTTCCCTGCTTTTCCTTTCCCCCACCCCCTCCCCAGTTCCCCTTCCCATTTGAACATTTTCTTCCTATTTCACAATATCTATTCGTATTTTGGTCCTTATTTACACATTTGATTTTTCACACCAGAGAAACAATGCAGTATTTACACACATGTATGATTTATTTCACGACAGCATGTTCTCAAGGTGCATCCATTTACCTAGAAATGTCTCGTTTATCTATCTTTATAGATGAGATATTAAAACTAATCACATCTTTGTCCTATCATCATCGACAGCCACCTAAGACTTTGGCAGCCTAGATGAACTTGCCCATAGTATTGCCTTCCTGCAAGACCAGATAGACTCACTAGCAGCAGTGGTCATACAACATCACAGGAAAGTATGTCTCCTACTGTCTGAAACAAAGGGCTACATTTTCCCTAAAAAAAAGAATATACTTCCTTTGTCAATAGGTCTAAAATAGTAAGAGACATGGCACAAAATTTGTTGACAATGATTCCAAAATTAATGAAAAACTATTTTATTCATAGATGTTTTGCCACATATCTGTAATTGGGAGTCTTGGATACTGTCTTGAACGTGGCTTTTATTTTTTGTTTACTTGTTTCTGTTTTTCTTCCAGTACCAAGAATCGAACCCACAACCTTGCGCTTGCCAGGCAGGCGCCGTGCCGCTGAGCTAAATCCCCAGCCCCAGACATGGCTTTTATTAATGCTTCTCAAAACTTTACTATTTAAATCTTATATACTTAATCTCTTAGTCAAATTTGTTTCTTTTTGTTTGACAGCCATCAAACTAATGGTGATGATCATAATTCAAGGTCAAGACCTACTTTCTTGTCCAGGGTTCATTAAAAAATCTTCAAACAAAGGGCTCAGTTCCCTTGAACTCATAGTTCAGTCAGGGCAAGAATTCCTTGGTCTCAGAATAGGTAGGGAAAATACCCCTATTCAGCCAGAAGATAAAGCTTTCTCCTTTAATTCTCTTCAAGATTTTTGGGGATTAGTTCTCAGGGGAGGGTAGTACAATTAGAAATTAGGGAGCTGACTGAGTAATTCCCTGCCTCCCATTTAATTCTAGACAGCACCCAATGATTATTCTTGCTTCCATTATGCTAAGAGAGGGACAAAATAAAGAAACAAAAGCCTAGCGGGTTGTCTAGGCAGAGCACTGGTACCAAGGGAGATTCAGTGTGTGTGGGGAACCTAAAGCAAGAGTTGTGCGGCCATTAAATCCCGAAAACCTGACTTATTGGCCATCATTTTCACTTTTCCTGTTGCTGCTGCTACCTTTCCAATGATCTTGAATAAGTGTAGCTACTTACAACTTATTACTTGGTGTATGGCTGACAATTCTTTCCTTGTACACAGGACCTGAACTATCACTGGCCCATTCAACTGTAACAACAGACTGTTTGGTAATACAGTTCCTCCCATTTCTGACATGCATGCAGGTCCTCCTATTAGGGGCATCATGGTAAATTTTTAGAAAAGTCACATTATATGGTGTGTGTAACACCAACATTAATTTTTTATGCATATTTCTCTTGATGAATTATTACTTTTAATTTTGTGAGTTTTGTTACATTAAACAATGTGTACTTAACAGGAAAATAAAAAATCAATAAAACAAAATGTTAAAATTTTAATATGTAATGAGTGTGTACAATAAACATCAACATTTTAAACATCAACTGTTTACCTGCTTACAATATCTAAAAAAAAAGCAGAAATACACTACTAAGTAAACCACAATGAAAATAAAAACAGTATTTTACTGCAGAAATAATCTTTGCTTTAACTGTCACATCTAAACAGTCTTCATACATGACAACTGCATGTTCCATACACGTCTCATTCACACTGATAACACGTGTGCTTAGCTTTCTTTTCCTGTTTGTCAGGCAATACTTCTCACCTCTGTTGTCTTCCCCTTTTGCCAAAAGCTTTCTTTTATATTATGCAATGTGCACTTATCAGGAAAATGAAATGTCAATAAAATAAAATATCAAATATGTAGAATAAACATCAACATTTTCTACATCAACTGTTTGCTTACTAAATCTATAAAATAACAATACAAATAAAATCCTATGTGAAATACAATGAAAATACAAATAAAACTCTACCAGAAAAATAATCTTTACTTCAATTATCACACATAAGTCAGTTTTCACTAATGAGAACAGCATGCTTCATACACAAGTATTGCTTACACTGATACCACATGTGTCTTTTTTTCCTGTGTTTTGGTAGAACATACTTGACATCTTGCTGGTCTTGTTTTGTTATGAGGTTCTTGTGATTTTTTTACCTTTCTTTTCACCAGTCTGCTCCAGAATTCTTCTGTGGGTTTTTTAGGCAGATATATATTGTTTTTTCTCTGTTGTAATTAATCATTTGTCAGTTCCCATCTCCATCTTGCAAGAAAATTTCTCCATGATATGTTTTGATTTTTATTTTCTTTATAAGTTATGAAAATATTTATGTCTGACATGTTTAGGATCTAGCAAAACACAACCATTGAGCAATGCTTCATGTTTTGGGTGTCATCTTAGTTGCTGCATAACCCATCAAGAACATCTACTCCATCTTTCATTTTGTTGGAAAATGTGACCATTTCTGGCTTCATTTGTATTGAGTATTCACTATCACTCATTGTTTGTTTGTTTGTTTAGCTATTTGAAGCAGTCTTGGGCCTGGGATATAGCTCAGAGGCACAAGTGCCTACCTCGCAAGCACAAGGTCCTGAGTTTGACTACTGGTACCAAGAAAAAAAAAAAATCAAATGAAGCAGTCTTGCTACATAGTCCAGGCTAGCCTTGCACTCGTTATGTATCATGAGCTGACCTTGAACTCATCGTATCCTGCCTCAGCCTCCCAAGTGCTGGGATTACAGGTGTGCACCACAATGCCTGGTTTCACTATAGATCTTATCATCATGGTATAATGTTGACAGTATCAATATTACTTTGTTTTCTTTACCATGATAGAGTTCAGGCTAGCCCAGAACTCACTGTGTAATACATCCCAACCTTGAACTCACACGATCCTCCTACTTCTGCCTCCCATGTTCTGGGATTATAGCATGTACCACAATGCCTAGCTTCACTATCAATCTTATCATCATAGTGTAATGTTGACAGTAGCAATACTACTTTTCTTTTCTTCACCATATAGGAGGCTAATGTTATGTCTTTCTGAAGCCTAAAGATTGTACTATATATTTCTCTATTGTGAACTTGCAAAATTTTTTCCACTTAGTTCTTGTGAGTAACTCCTGTGCTGGTGAATTGAGTCTGTTGTTATTGTTTGTTTTTAGCTTTTTGTGCTTTTTTAGCAAACATATCATTGATGGGTAACTCATGAACCAACTGTGGAATGTGACATTTGGGTTACTTTTTGAAAGAGGTGCCACAAGCCTGCTCACAACATCATATGGTTTATTACTGCATGAGGAAGATTTGGTGGCTGATTTCCAGGACACATCTCTAAATTTAAGGTGTAAAATGCCTTCACACCTACCAGGGCATATATTTTTTTATCATATTTGGAAGAAAATTATTTGGAATATATTGCCAAAACCTTCAACAACCAAGAAACAATGTAAGTTGTTTGTCAATTCTCATGTATTCAGATAGTGTATAAATTGCCTGACAGTTTGAAACAAAGCTTTCAAGACATAAGCAAATACTAGCCAAATTGTCTTTTTTTTTCTTTTTTTCTCCTTTGGCAGGTCTAAATATAGGCAATTTTGAAAGAAACCAAGTCTCCTGAGCATCATGATTGTTCTAAAAATCTCAACTGCACATCGGTCACTTCTCCATAAATCATTTAGATCCTGACAACTAAAATGATAACATCTTGCTATGAAGGCTTTTAGTTCAGATAGGGAGATGTCATGATAAATATATTTTTGTGTATTACTCTTGATGCGTACAGCATGTTTTACGTTTATTTCATTTTCAGTGTGTTTCAACACATCTTGTTGAGATAAGAGATTAGGGCCTGGAAAAAGCTGGCTAGGAAAGAAGGTCTGACTTGTTAACTACAAGATCCCAGACATATTCATGCACAAAACAGTTTCCAAAACCCTGTACATAGTTCTCTATTCTTCTTGTACATAGTTCTTTTGTGACAATTTGAGCAGGCTTTCAATAGGATGACCTAGACCTGACATCAGCTTGAGGTATGGGATATCAGTACTGCCTCTTCGGACCCTGCTGTACAAGTTCTCATGAGTTTCTTCAAGATTTGGACAGTATAACAGAAAGGCAGCCATTAGGAACCACATTTGGAAGAAACCTATTATAGTTTTACAAGAGAACCCAAACTGTGTTTCCCAGATGTGCACTTTTATCTCTGCTCTTGTCATATTTTTCTATTTACTCAGCCCAACTCGCTCTGTGGGAGCATTTCTCTCCCACTCTTCACTTTTACATTCTTGAATAAACTTTGCCCCCGTTTTTTTGTTCATTTTGGTCAATTCTTTGTTCAAGACAAGGACCTAGAATCCAACTCCAGAAGGAGAGGCAAGTAACCCCAATCCTGGTAATGTTTACTTGGTGAACCACATTTTAGAAGCAAGCTGCCTGATAACATTGTGACATACAACCCATTACAAACAATTGCCAACACTGAATTGCAGTGTTGGCATTTCGTCTAACAGTTTTCACCCACGGCAAGAAACTAGTAACATTTTCTGCCCTAGTTGTAAGGTTGGATTGTTCAGATATACATGACCATTTTGAAGCATTCTGACTAGTCAAATTCTTATTTATATTACTGTTTTCTGCCTCATCTGTATTAAGGTCTTCATTCTGTACTTTTCTATCTGTCATATCTTGCTAACTTCTTCAGCTTACGTGATCCAAGTCATCATCAGTAGCTGAATCACATGATGACTGACTTTCAGCCTCCCCCCAAAGTTGTAAAAGCAGATTTTCATGTGACATTATACTAAACTGGGTTAACTGTATAAGAAAAATCAAAAGAAAACATGCAATAAGAAAGTATAGGGGCTGGAGATGTAGTTCAGTGGCACAGCGCCTGCCTGGCAAGCACAAAGTCCTGAGTTTGTTTCCCAGTACGAAACAAACAACCAACAACAATAGCAACAACAAAAACAACAAGTATAAATACACACAAATGTAACACAGCACCTAAGGTGGGTAAAACTCACCTATTTACAATTTGACACATGTGCACACCCTTTCCTGTTCATGATCCCAAGTGGGTGAACACAAAGATTCCTATTTTCCTTCAGTGCAGCTGCTGAAACACACAGCCAGGTACTGTTACGCTAGAGTACATATTTTCATTAGAAAAATATGGTCAGGATGTGTTTTACCGATGATGATGCCCTTTAAGAGAAGTGTTTTCCCACCTCTTAAATCTGACCTTGATCTGTGACTTGCTGTCATCATGAATGCCAAAGCAGCTGTGTTGCTGCATAACTTCTGGCCCTACACGACGAAAGGCCTTATGACTTTACTCTGGAAGCCAGTTTCCAGGTGAAAAATTCTGACTACTGTAAAGAGAGGCCATGGGGAGGAAGAGAGGTCCTGCAGGACAAAGGAGAAGTAGGAACTCAGTTGACAGCTGTTCCAGCCATCCCCAGGTGAGTCCCCAGGTGAGAATGCAATGATCTTGGACAAGTGCTATCCCCCACCCAGCCCCAGCCAAGCTGTCTGAGGCAACAATACATGGAACAGAAATGAGCCACTCTGGTCAGTCCTGCTTAAACTGCTGAAGCATAAGCAAATAAATGGTGATTTTTTTTTAAGACAGTAAGTTTTGCAGTACTTTGTTTCACACCAATAATCCAAAAGGACTAAATGAGATAGCAGTGTCATGAGACAGCAGCACCATGTGGCTCGCGGGTGTAGGTGCTGAGCACAGGATTATTCTCTTCGCATTCAGAAGTGGCCCTGGGTTGCGCTGCTGAGAGCAAGTTCTGTTACTCCGTATATAACAGAATTGACAGAACTGACTTCTATTCCATCAAAAATACATGCCAGTTACTACGCCTCTTATACTATAAAGGGACCCACTGAGCCTATACAGATTAAAGAGCAACCCCATTTCTTTAGCAGGGTGACCTCCCTTTGCTCAGGCTGAGCCCAGGCAACCTCAGAAAAAGGCTTGTAGTGAAACTAAAACCTTGGTGAATGGAGTAACGTCAGACAAGATGAATAGCGTTTCTTTTGACTAGTCCTCTAATCAACATGATCCCAGAGGCACAAGGAAGAAAGGAAAATTAACACTTGAGGGCTTACTATATATCTGGCATTGCTCATAACAGCTCCATGCGGTAGGTGTGACTTCCCCCACTTCTCAGATGAGGTCAGTGAGGCACAGGGAGGTTTGGCAGTTGTTAAGCTCCCTCATAAGTACTCAAATACTATATTGGCAACAGGATAATTATTAGCCTTTAGGATCAATATTCATGCAAAGAAAGATAAATAAAGAGCAGAGAAGGAAAGGAAAGCCAAGGAGACAAGATTTGATGGAGGAACATGCTGAACTATGATGCAGTCTTAATGACGATCACCACAGCCCTTGTCTATGGAGTTCTAAAGCTGAGACGCCTCTTCAGAGTTCTTCCCTCATGTATTCTTGTAGAGGACCAGGCCTCAGAGGCCTGCATGAATCAGTCACTGGATATCTAGTCTCCAATTTTAGACTGAAAATTATTTCATCTACCTCCTCCATCAAGCCATTTCCAAAGGGAGAAATGTTTAAAGAGAAAAATATGTTGGAAAAGTAGAAATAAATAGGCTCTGGAATCAGAAAAAAATTTAGCTTCAAATTTGTAACCTTCCTTTTCCTAGTTAATTCTGGGTAAGTTACTTCTCAGTTTGCTGTTTTTGAAAATTATAATAAGAACACTTAGCTTTTAAGACTGTCTGAAGAACCCAATACAGTCACTTGTATAAAGCATCTTGCATACTAACCTGGCACAGAGGAGGTACTGAGTACATGAAAGTTGTTATGATATTTTGGTAAGTTACTGCAGCATGATGAGAGGTTTCCTCATTTCTATGTTAGAATGAATAAAAGCAAAAGGCTATTCAAAATGGTATATGATATTACATCTTTTATATCATCCAGTACACAGTAGCACTCACTCAGCATTACTCCAATGCACAAATGTTTATTTAAAAAGATTTGTACAGACATACACTCAGTTTCAAAGAGCAGAGGAACCTTTTATATTATGAACACATATACTGTGACAACATAAAACTACAATTAAGGAAAGAAGGAAAAACATCTCCCTGCCCAAGCCAGGGGCCAAGACTTGGGACTAAAGTTTTTCAGTGTGTCCCCATCCTCATCCTTTAAATCCAACAATGACTTGAATAGGAGACCCAGCTTTGGTGAAGATGAGACCTGTGAAGCTTGGGGAGCTTGAAGTCTTTTAAACTGTTTATTTTTGAACTGTTGAGCACACTAATATCAGCCTGGGGTCCCTCTTAACGTAATGAAGCCCCTATAAATGAGCCCTAAACCCCAGTGTCTTAGGCAGTGAGCGAGGCAGGACTTGTGGAGTGAGTCCAGCTCCTTAATTTCTCTGTGGGAAACTTCTACAGATTAAAAAAGATTAGAAGTATGGGGGAAAGGTCTATAGATATCAGGATCCCCAGACACACACCCTACTACATAAGAACTTTAGTAAAACTGGGAGACTTGAATAGGGGGAGCTATTAAAAAGGTTTGTCTAAGCTATCTCTGGCCCTGAAGAATCAAGGTAGGGATGATTTCATATATATATATATATATATATATATATATATATATATAAAATCAGCCTGTTGGAAAGTCTAGGAAGATGGTTCTCCTTTCAGAGCCTAATGCAAAGATATAGGGAAGGAAAACACTGAAGCTTTTTTCTGGAACAATGTATCAGCTGCCCCCAGTCTGCACACCCCACATCTCTTAAGCTTCAGGTCTCAAACACAAGGGCCAGATATTTACATGTGGTTCTTTTGCCTTTCCTTCAGCTCCAAACAAGGGGAGAGGCTGAAACGTTTGTGGTAAAGAAGGGATAATCAGACATAGTTATCAGCACCTGAACAAGAAATCAGAATGAGAACCTCTTCCTCAACGAGAAATGCCAAATGCAGAAAGTGGAGCAAAGTGAAAGAGGCGTTTTGCTTTTATCACATTAAATAGAAGACTTGGTAGGGGTTGGAAAGGGTTTTTTCACATCAGGACATCAATCATTCTGGCCAAGAGGCAGAACCAAAGAGTTCCATGTGTTCCCCCTTTCTTCATTCATCCTGCTTCCGTTTGGGTTTCTTGGGGTTCCGGGACCGACTTTTGGCTTTGCACAAAGGGCATATGGGTGCGTTCCGGTGAATTTGCTGGTGGCATGACAAACAGGCCTGGTAGGAGCATGGGACAAAGAAAGTTAGTGATTACATTTTTCTAGGCCATGGCTCAGACTTCTGATTCTCGGGGGCCCTAAAAACAACTATGGTATCCAATAAAGAGAGAAGAGTAATTAGTAGGAGACTTAAGTAGAATTCAGTGCTCTTAGAGGCTGCTGAATACGAATGAAGTATATAACTGAGGTCATAGAGGGATGCCAAGAAAAAGTATGCAAAACTGATAAGTAAGGCAAAATGAGGACCACTTGTCAATTCAGCATTATACTGGACCATTGTCTAACAGTACCAGCCAGTATCAGGAAATCTTTCTGTAAAGGCCAAAATAGTAAATATTTTAGATATTTCACATTACCCAGTCTTGGTGGAGCTAATTTATTTCCGCATTCCTTTCTTTTATGGAACTCATCAGTTCCTGAGGCATTTTTAGAAGCTGCTTTGGAATCCTGCTTGCTCCCTCATTAATGACACATGCTCACTATATATGCCTACGAAAGCTATGTTTCTAATTTTTAGGACATTATACTTCAGCAGAGCCTGCCAAACTTCTGGCGTTCTATCTACTCTGGGAACGTGGGACCACAAAAATGAAAGACCCAGCATGGCACCCCTTTCTCTGTGCCTCAATCAAAGGCTGTTAAGGAAGATCCCAAAAGGCCAGACCCCGCGGACCTTCCATGGGAGGACACCTGGCTTCCCACACAACCCTTACCTAGCTCACATACCTTCATCGGTGGAGGTTGCTGCCTGAAGGTGGCTGTCTGCCGCGTGTCCTGCTTTCTAGCCACTTGGAGCTGTTGGGCAGCAGCGGCTGCAGCGGCCAGGGACTCAGGGATAGGTGGCTCCTGAGGCTCAGTCTGCCATTCTGCTTTCTGTTTCTCAAAGTAACTTTGGAGATGAGAGACACTGGCTGGATGATTCTGAAAGCAAGGAGAACTTTGCCCCTTTTTGAGATTTCATGCTAAGAACCAAGGGTTAGGCTACAGCTCACTTTAGAAAGTTCCTAAAGCCCACCCACTACAAGGTTCTTTTCCCTGAGTACCAAGGTCCATTATGTGCTAGGAACATTAACCTTCCTTTTCCTTGGCTCAGACCTAAAATGATCGAGAAATCTCAGAGCTAGCAAGGTTCTCAGGGCCATTTTGTCCTATCCTTCATCCCATGCTCATTTGTAGTATGCCTATTAAAGCGTACCCAGGTCTATATCTTTACATATTTCTAGGAGTAAGAAGCTGAACACTTCCACAGGCAATCTGGTGTACATTTAGGAAATGCTTCTTTCTATTGGGCTGAAATCTGTCTGCCTTTATTGTGAGCCAAGTTCTTAACTCTAGGTCACAAGATGAAGTCCCAGGTTCGCTCAAGGACACTATAAAAGCCAAACATATTGTGCTTTTAAAGTTTTCTGGACATCCTTTTGAGACCAGGACTTTAGAAGTGACCTTTTAAGAGTCATAGTCAGTCTTGCCAAAATCACAGAAAGAATTATGAAAGACATTTAGTAATTCTAGTTTAATCATCCTCCTTGTGGTGTAAGAGCCCAGGATAGAGACTTGACCAAGGTCATGAAATGATCCGGTTATTGACAGACCTAAGAGTAGGACTAGGTACCCTGAATTTCAGGCCAGGATTCATGCACATATACATGCCTCTGTGCGTATGGGAGGGGGTAGACAGAAGTCAGGCAGCTTACTCCAAAGAGAGCTTCTCCTCCTCTTCACACAGGTCCGGAAGCCTCTGCAAACCCAGAGTCATACGCAGAGCATCCACATGCTCCTTCAGGGGCTTATACTCATCATGTAGACGCCTTGTAGACTCTAGCAGCTTGTTTAGGTCATTCTCAGACTGTTTGATGGTGTTTTCCATCTGGAAAATAAAGTGTGGTAGGTACAGAGAAAAGATCCTAAAGTTCTTGAAGAGGTTTTAGAACTTAGTGGGTAATAACACAGGCTCCAGATCCAGGCCAATCTATGTTTAAGTCTTCATCCTACCATATACTCTGGTCAATTATGTTTCTTCATCTCTATAACGGTGACAGTTTAATGGTATATACCTCATGCAATCTTAGTGAAGATTCATTGGTCAAATTTATACAAAGCACTCCACATAGAGGCTAACAGACGAAAGGCTCATAAACAATACAGTCGAAATGTAACACACGAGTTGGAATGGTCTTTGTAATTCATTTAATTCACCCTACCACCATTTTACTGGTGAAAAAAGCAAAGCTCAGAGGTGAGGGGGCTTCTTCAGGAAAAATTTTCTAAAAACAAATACCCAAGACCTCTGTCACCTAGACAAGTGACCTTTTTCCAGATCAGTAGTTCTGAAAATGTAATTGCCACATCAGTAGCACAAGCAGCATTCAGGAACTCAGAAATGCAAATTCTCAGGCTCCAAACCAGACATATAAAACTAGAAACCCTGCTTCCCAATATCTATATTTTCATTTTCTGATATCCTCTTTGATCTACTGTAGTTTTCAGCATAAAGGTCTTTCACTTCCTGCATCAGATTGATTCTCAAGTATTTCACTTTTCCTGATGCTGTTATAACATGTTATTTCCCTAATTTTTCTCT
Organism: Chinchilla lanigera; assembly: GCF_000276665.1. Lineage (NCBI taxonomy): Eukaryota > Metazoa > Chordata > Mammalia > Rodentia > Chinchillidae > Chinchilla > Chinchilla lanigera. Next base: position 4,573,100 of record NW_004955475.1, read on the forward strand.
CACTGAGTTTTGTTGTTTCTGTACAGAAATGTTATTTATTTTTGTTATCGCACAACACAGCCCTCTACTTTAATACCTCCAAAAGAAAGAAGCTTATCAGCTGAGCAATCAAATCATTTCCCATGTTCCAAGAGTTTCCAAAAGAGAGACTCCACTGGAGTTCTGCTTTCAGAAAGAGGCACAGGTGATTTGTTCAGTCTGGTTGGAAGCTTTGGAGCAACACTTTTACCTGTGCCCCTGAGACAGGTTCCTTGGTCTACTGTTCCCCAAGGCTATTATCTCTTACCTCACAGACTCTCAGAATGACAGCACATCATAGCTGAGTCCTTAGAGGTTACTGTATTCCTTTCATAGTGCTGAGGAAAAAAATGAGGCCCAGAGAGTAGGGACTTTCTCAGTGATATACAGTCAATTGGTGGCAAAGCTAAGGATGATCTCAAAACAAGATTCCTTCACTCTGCCATAGCCTGATGCCCGCTCCTCAAGGATACCCAAAGGCACATCTCAAGGAAAGGCTGGAGCACTCACTACAGCCTTTTTCTTAAGGGACCCATAAGTTCCAAGCAGGCAGCCACATACCACATTGATGTCAGCATGGATCAGTCGGAGTTCCTCCACATGGGCCATCTTCTCCTGTAACAGGAGGTCCATCTCCTGCTTGTATTCCTTCAGGTGCCGTTCCTCTGACTCAAGTGCCTCAAACTCAGCCTTCAGCCGGGCCTTGATCTTCTCCATCTGCAGGGTCTTGTTCCTGTAATTCCCCCAAAGCAGAAGGCAGGCCAGCAGAAGAGGGAAGAAAAATGGAAATGGAGAATAGAATTAAGCCCTGATTGAGGGCTTCCGTCCTAACTCATCTTTCTACCATTACTCCCTCTAGACAAAGCCATCCAGAAGCAATCCCATAGAAAGGTTAGGAGATGCTTTCTTCTAACAAAAAACCTCAGTAAATATCAAATGGGATTGATTTTGCTCCCTTGGTTCATTTGCAAATATGCGATGAGTTTTAGGTATGAGATTGATTCAAGGAAGCGCACTCAGTGGATGTGGGCCAGAGATGCTAATAGCCTCTCAAGGAACAGAAAAATCCCTATCAACAAAGAAATCTCATCTAAGATGTGAACAGTGACCTCTTCAGAAAGTCTACAGAAACATTTTTCATTTATTTATTTATTTACTTACTTATTTATTTATTTATTGTCTTTTTGAGACAGGGTCTCGCTATGCAGTTCGGGCTGGCCTTGAGCTCACTTTGTAGCCCAGGCTGGTCTCAAACTCGCAATGATCCTCCTGCCTCAGCCTCCCAAGAGCTGGGATTACAGGCATGTGCCACCACGCTTGGCGAGAAACATTTTTCAATACACTTTCTGTAGTGATAGAAATGTTTTGTATCTGTGCTTTCTAACACAGTAGCCCTACAATATAGAGCACTTAAAACAGTTCATGTAGTAGAGGAACTGGATTCTGAATTTAATTTTAATAAACCAAATTATCCATTTAAACACCACATGTGGCTAATTGCTCTCATACTATGCAGCACAGATCTAGAGTCTCAATTCATCAGTTCCCAAAGAGTAGTGGGAAAGAAATTGTTGGGGGTCATTCCTTCTCTTTTGTTTGTTTTGGTACCAGGAATCGAACTCAGGACCTTGTGCTTGCCAGGCAGGCACTTGTGCCACTGAGTTATATCCCCTATTCCTTTATTTAAATAATATTTATAGTGATTAAATTTCAATTATAGTCCCTCTGGTTTAGGAATCTCACACCTGGAAGTTTATTCTAAGGAAGTATTTCAAATAAACAAAAAGTTAATACACAGAGATGTGTTTTCTGGGCTATGGGCAAAACTACAATATTTGGCAGTCATTAGAGTGTTGCAACAGAAAAAATGTTGAAAAGTGTTACTCGATGAAAAAATATATGCATTAAGATGAAAAAGTATCTGCACTTAGATCGAAATTTCAAAATATGTATGCATGTGACTAAATAAGAAAAGGAACTAGAAAAATGTAGTTGCAAAGCCATTTAACACCATTTGAAGTCTACCTACAGAAAAGGGCTACAGTGTTTTGGAAAAAGGCCCCTCCTGAGGCATATTGTCCTTCCACTGGCCCCCTTACTCCTTCATTCTCAGGCCCTGCCTGGCCATATTCACCATACTCATATTTGGAATCTCTCTTTTTCTGCTTGGTAGTTAACCTTCTCCTCCAACCCAGCCTATGCAATGGATGCTCCAGCCCCACACCCTCGTCTTTGACCTCTGAATCAACTAGCTTCTGGTTTAGTCTCTTTCTTGCAGCACTTCCTGAGGCTCCTGCCTCAAGAGGGGTCCCTCAATGGCACAGGACAACTAAAAGAATTCTTTTAGGTGGGTAGAATTGTGGGCTTTCTCTCTCTGTACTCAGGATACCCTTTTCAGGTTATTTTATTGTCTTTGCTTTAGAAAATAGTAAAAGGATGCGTGTTAGTCCATTTGTAGAGAAGGAAATGGGGGTTTAGAATAGTAACTTTCCCAGGACCACAGAGCTAATAAATTGACTGTTGAGATTTGAATCTAGAAACCACTCACTTCTACACACTGCCTTTAACTGAGTTTACCAGACTGAAATGCATAAATACAACAAGTGTTCTTGGTATAGATGCTCAACTGTCTTGCAGAGGAATGATACTGGTTTATGTTGGTCAATTATATATTCAGATCTTCTCATACAAAGGTTTTTGTTCTCCTCTTCTAGGTCACATGTAGAACAATATCAAATTTGCCTTCCTCACCGTAATTTTACAGTAGGAAAAACTGAGATTGAGAGTGGTACAGTGTCTTACTCTAATTCATAAAACCAGATTACAGAGTTTTGGGGCCAGAGCCAATTTCTGCAAGCAGAGTCATATCTTGAAAATAACACAAACTTTAGATAATATATGGGTATAAATCCTGATTCTACACTTGACTATTTATTTGCCTTTGGACAATAATAACAACTCCAAATATATTTTAACTATAATTATCAAGCACTTACTATGTACCAAATACAGAAGGATAATGTATAAATTCATTCAACAGATATTTATTGAACACCTATCATATGCCAGGCACTGTACTAGATGTTAGGAATAGAGTAGAGAACAGGACAGTGTACAGATAAGAAGCTTCACCCGGTGAGGAAAACAGATCCTGAACGCATGGCTATATATATAAAAAAAATGAAGAAAGTAGGGAAGAGATACAGAGTACAATGAAAGGATTTAACAAAGTGCCCTAACAGTCTGAAAAATACTATAGAGTCATTGGGGTGGTCCAGAAAATGTTTCCACTGAACCTGTGGATGAGATATCTAAGCTGAAATCTGAAGAACAAGCTGGTGAGGGCAAACGGACACAGAAGAATACAGTCTATGTAGAGAGAATAGCATGAACAATGGCCCCAGAGAAGAAAATTGTGGCAAATAAAATGAATTAAACAAATAGCAGTATGGCTAGAAAATCTACTGCAAGGGGAAAGGGGGCCTAAGTAAAAGTGGGGAATTTGGCAAAATTCAGGACACAGCATGGCCACTGGCATGAGCTGAGATGAGTTACAAAATTCACCCTCACCAGAAGGGGGAAATGTTAGAACTATAACAAGCAGGAAAGTGACTTTATCTAATCATTTCATCTTACTTCACTCGGCCTTGGCATCTTTATCAATAACTCAGGCATAATCACAACTAATTTACATATTACGTGGTCAGGATTAAATAAGTTAACACATGTAAAGGCTCCAAAGCAGACTATGTGGCACCTAGAAAGCAGGTGAAAATGATAGTGCTTTTCCCTTCCAATTGTGTCCAACTGCGCTGTTATGCTTACCTTTTCTACCACAGTGGTTTGCACATTATAATAAGCTTACAACAAGTTAGATACGTGTGTGCATGTGTGCACATATGAGCACATATCCATGAATGTATGTACATGTCCCAGAGTAAGTAATCAGATATATGACTGGTTATTAAGATTAAAATAATAATCATCAGCATAAGCCACCCTATAATGCCAATGTAAATAATGCATACTGTGCCACACCTAGCATAGACTCACCACCATTGTTGTAAGGTATTTGAAGATGACATTAAATTGAGGACATTTTCTGGTTTCTTACAGATTTCATCCTAGACTAGATATGTGTTTAATCTAGTTAATGTTTTAACTGCATGGATTGTAATGATTAAGTTATTTTACTTCTTTAGCTTGATATTATAAGTAGCATTTGTTGATTTTTGAGTAATTCACTGGTCTTGTATCTCTAAATAAACACCATCTGGTCATGATGTATAATTATTTTAAAATATTGTTAAATTCTATTTCCTAATCTTTTCATAGAGACTTTCAGATCTATATTTATAGGATATCTGAGTCTGTAGTTTTCCTACACCAGTGATGGCAAATATTTTACAGCTTTTAATTATACAAATAGAACACTGTGGATACGTGCCATAGGTTCACCACCACTGTCCTATGCTGTCTTTAACAGAAGTTGGAGTCAGGGAAATACAGAACTCATAAAACAAAATAAGCAGCATTCTTTATACTGCTACTTTCTGGAAGAAATTGTATTTGTTGTTAGTTTTGTTTTAAACATTTGGAAGTATTCTCCAGTGAAACCATTTGGGTTCAAAGTTTTTATTTTTTTGTGAGCTGTCCAGTTATAAATTTAATTTCCTACATAGTTATATAGTATTAGTCAAATTATCTACAGACATTTACAGTCAATGCCTGACTTATGAATGAAATCCATTCCAGCAGAACATTCATAAGTCTGACAAAGTGAGTCTTATACACCTTTGACACAATTATGCAATATACAGTATAAAAAAACTAAACCTCCACATTATTACTGCTTTTCCTCTTGCTTCTGGACATCCTGGGCTCTGACTGAGCACTGAACTACTGTACACTATTGACTGTACAGTAAGCACATAGCAGGAAAACTGACATGCCCAGCGGACAGGTGAGCTGCTTCCACTATTTGTTCACAACTATGTAATGCGAGTTCCACTTGTATCTGTGAAAGTTCATAAATCTAATGCTCATAAGTCGAGGACTTATGGCATTTCATTTTATTGTATTTCCCTTTATTGTGCATCACAGATACTGAATACTTTAAAAACTGAAAATCTGAGGTGGAGGCAGAACCATCACAAAAAGAGAATTCTAAAGGAATTAAAATGGAGGAGCTTCTTTAAAAAACAGTGTGGCTGGGGATATAGCTTAGGGGCACAAGTGCCCGCCTGGCAAGTGCAAGGTACTGAGTTAGTGCCGGTACAAAAAAATAAATAAATAAATAAATAAAAATAGAAAACAACATGGGAATTTGTCAGAGCACCAACATGGTATTGTCCACAACCCTGAAAGCCCGCTCTAGAATATAGTATCATGAGCAACAAAAACATGTATGATGCAACTGGTAAACAATACGTTATTCACACTAGTAAAAAAGTGCAAACAATTAAATGCCCAGCAATTGATGAAGGGACAAAAAACCCCTAGTATAGCCATACAATGAATACTTTTTGGCAATAAAAGGAATGAAGTACTGATGAGTGCTGCATATGAGACAGACCTTGAAAACATGATGCTAAGTGAGAAATGGTAGAATCTCTGCTTTGCATCCATAAGACCTTGGGTTCAACCCCTAACATGGTGAAAACTTTTAAGAAATTAAGCTTTGTGGCAACCTGTGTCAAGCAAACCTATTGGCGCCATTTCTCAAGTAGTATAGATTTACTTTTTGTCTCTGTGTCACATTTTGTAATTTGTACAGTATGTCAAACATTTTCATCATCATTATATCCTTTATGGTGATCTACGTTCTGTAATCTTTGATGCTACCATTGTAATTGTTTTTGGGTGCCAAAAACTGCACACGTCTAAGATGGCAAATTTAATTAACTCATGTTGTATGTGTTCTGACCACGCCACCCACTGCTGTTCCTCTAACGCTCTTTCCCTTTCGTCAGAACTCTGTATTCCTCAAGACACAACAATATTAAAATTGGGCCAATTTACAGCTATACAGTGGTGTGTAAGTGTTCAAGTGAAAGGTATCCCTTGGTTTAAATCAAAAGCTGTAAGTAGTTAAGCTTAGTGAGAAAAGAATGTCAAATCCAAGATAGGAAAACGGTTTGTATGCCAAACAGCTAAGTTTTAAATGCAAAAGACAAATTCATGAAAGAAATGAAGTGCTACTCCAGTGGACCACATGCCTGATAAGAAAGTAAAATGGCTGTATTGGTGTTATAGAAAAAGTTTTAGTAGCCTAGCTAGGGAATCAAACTAGACACAATATTCCCTTAAGCCAAAGGCTGGGCCGGGTGTATAGCTCAGTGGCATAAGTGCTTGACTGGCAAGCCTGAGGTCAGGAGTTTGATTCCCGGTACCAAAAAAAAAAAAAAAAAAAAAAAAAGCCAAAGGCTAATTTATAGCTAGGCCTAACTTTCTTCAATTCTGTAAAGACTGAAAAAGGTGAGGAAGCTGCAGAAGAAAAGTTTGATGCTAGTGGCGACTGGTTTATGATGTTTAAAGAAATAATCTGTTTCTACAGTGTAAAGTGAAGGAGAAAGTATTAATGTAGATGCTATACTAAGGCATCGAGATCTAGCTAAGATAATTGATGAAAGGGGCCACAGAAAACTACAGGTTTCAGTATAGATGAAACAAACTTATGTTAGGAGAAGATGCCTTTAGGACTCCCCGTAACTACAAAAAAGTCAATGTCTGGTTCCAAAGAATCAGTTGACTTATTAAGAGCTAATGCAGCTAGTGACTCTAAGTAAAATACAATACTCACTTACCATTCCAAAAATTCTAAGGACTTTAAGAATTTTACTTAAATTTATTCTCTCTGTGCTTTACAAATGGAGCAATAAAGGTAGGATGATAGTACATCTATTTACAACATAGTTTGCTGAATATTTAGCCTACTGTTGATAACTATTGCTCAGAACAAAAAGATTCCTTTCAAGATATTATTGCTCACTGATAATGCACCTAGTCACCCAATATCTCTGATGGAGATGTACAAAGAAATTAATGAAACATCCTCTGTGCATCCCACAGATCAAGGAGTAATTTCAACTTTCAGGCCTTACTACCTAAGAAATATATTTCATATGTCTATATCTTGACATAGGCTGAGATTCTACTGATGCATATCTGTAAAGTAAATTGAAAACACTGTGGAAAGGATTCATCATTTCAGATTTCGTTAAGAACATTTGTGATCCATGGAAGGAGTTAAAATATCAATATTAATGGAAGTAACTGCAGATGTGGTGGAATAGTAAAAGAATGAAAATTTGAAATGGAGCTCAAAGATGTGACTGAATTACTATGAACACATGAGAAAGCTTTAGTAGATGAGGAGTTGCTTCTTATTTATGGAGCAAAAATAAATGGCTTCTTGGGGTAGAATCTACTCCTGGCAAAAATGCTATACACATTGCTAACATGACAACAAATTTTAGAATATTATATAAATTTAGTTGATAAAGCAGCAGCAGGATTTAAAAATATGGACTCCACTTTTGAAAGAAGTTCTACAGTGTGTAAAATAATATGAAGAGCATCATATGCTACAGAGAAATGTTTTACAAATGTAAAAATCAACCAATCTGGCACTCTGGACTGTAGTCATATTTTAAGAAATTAACATAGCCACCCCTACCTTCAGCAAACACCACCCTGATCAGTTAGTAACCATTAATGTTGGGGCAAAGTTCCTCTTCTAGCAAAAGGATTGCAACTTACTCAGGGTTCAGATGATTGCTAGCATTTTTTTTTTTACTAATGAATCATTTTTAATTAAAGCATATACTTTTTAAACTATAATTCCATTCCATATTAGACAAGAATATAGTGTATAGGATATTTACATGCACTGGAAAATGAAACAATTTATGTTGCTCAATTTATTGCATCATCTGCTTTATTGTCATTGTCTGGAATCAAATTCGTGACATCTCTGAGGTCTACTTGTATTTCATGGTGGTGAATAGTGCTACTTTGGTTTTTGGAGGATTGACCCATTTCTTGAAGAGTCTTTATAGTTGTTATCCTTTTGTTGTGTAAGGGGTAATGATATCTTATTTCATTCCTGATATCAATAATTTGTGCGATCTCTCTTTTTTTCATTGTTAGTGTTATTACAGATTTCTGAATTTTGTATATTTTTGAAATAACAAGCTTTTTGTTTTCATTGCTTTCTTTTATATTTTATTTTCAACTTTATTGATTTTCGCTCTCATATGTTACTTCTTGTCCTCTGCTTGCTTTGGTCTTATTTTCCTCTTATTTTTCTAGTTTCTAGAGATAGGAGCTTATTTTATTGATTTGGGGGATTTCCTTTGTTTTAATGTAAACATTAGTTCTGTAAGTTTCTCTTCTATAATTGCTTTTATTATACACAAATACTTTTGCTAATCAGCACATTTTGATATGATGTATTTTGATTTTCACTCAGTTCAATACATTTTCATCACCACTGACAGTTCATCTTTAACATATAAATTGTTCAGGTGCATTTGCTCAGAGTCCAGGGTATGCTACTTTCCTAGTATTTTTATGGTTTATTGATTTCTACGTTGACTTTATTAATGGCAGAAAACACAGTCTCTATTTAAGTCCTTTAAATTTATTGGTTAAATTTTATATTCCATGGGATGGTCTATTTTGTTATATGTTCTATGGCCATTTGAAAAGAATGTGTACCTTGTTACAGATGGGTGGAGTGTTCTATAAATGTCAATCAGATCCTGTTGGTTGAGGGTGATATGGAGGTATATATCATTGCTGACTTCTAGCTACTTCTATCAGTGGTTGACGGAGGTATCTTAAAACTCAAACTATAATTGTGAATTTATTATTTCCTCCTTCACTTCTAGTATCAGCTTTTACTTCACCTAATTTGTAGTTTTACTGTTTGGTGTAGGTACACTCAGGACTGCTATTTCTTTTACTCCTAAAATTTTAATTTCTTATTAGTACATGTTTGCAGTACATACTGATTACATCCAAAAAGGGGAGTTGGTCGATATACAAAACACATCTAAATTTTTTTCACCCCTTTCTTCTCCCTCCCGCATCTCCAGTTCTTGTTCCTCTTCCCTTTGGGGAGAAAAATCGATCTTCCTGTTTCCTATTATCTATCTTTTATTTTGCTCTTTAATTTATTTATATTTTTGGTTCTTCATAACAGGGAAACCATGAGATATTTAACAGCGTGTGTCTGACTTCTTTCACTTAACATTATGGTCTAAACATGCATCCATTTTCCTACAAATAATTCCAGTTTTTTGACTGAATGACACCTTTGTCATTATGTAAAGCCCCTCTTTCTAGCTAGTAATTTTTTTGTCTATAAAGTGTACTTTATCTAATATTAACAAATAAATTCTTATTTTCCTTTCATTAATGTGTCTTCCTCCACAGTTTACTTTCAGCATACCTATATCTTTATATTTCAGGCCAGTTTCTTATAGGGATCATAGAGATAGGAAATATTTTTAATGTTTTGGGCTAATCAGTATTTTTATTGTATTATTTAGATGACTTATATTTTGTATACTTATTAATGTTAGGGGCCAAGTCTACTCTTTTCTTTTTCTTTACTGTTTCCTCTCTTATTTCATTATTTTGTTTTTGCTGCCTTTATATATTTAAATGAATTTTGTTTTGGATTTACATTCATTTCCAAAATATTTAGTGTTTGGTACAGTTTTAATAGTTTCTCTAAGAATTATATTTCATTTTTTATTGTAGTCTACCATATCATCATTTGATTAATGTAAGTGAAGAAATGTTATATCTCATGTCCCCTTACTTGCAATGATCCTCCTGTCTCAGCCTCCCAAGTGCTGGGATTACAGGCATGTGCCTCCATGCCTGGCCCTGCTCCCATTTATAACTGTCTAATATATTTCTACACATATTGAAAACCACTATAGCATTGCTCTTACCATCAAAATTGATTTAGAAAACTGAACAGGATAAGGAAAATGATCTGTTTCTGATCATACTTTTACTCTCTTCATTGATTTTTTTCCTTCCAGATTGTCCATATTTCCTTTTTTATTTTTCCATTTCTTTAAGAATAATTCCTTTTGTTATTGTTTTAGAGTAGATCTTTTAATGACAAATTCTTTTAATTTTCCTTCATCTGAGACCATCTTCCTTCCTTCCTGATTCTTCGTAGGCATTTTTGCTACACATAAATCTCTAAATTCACAGGGTTTTTTTTCAGCACTTACAAGTGTGCCACTTCCTTCCAGTTTCTATGATTTCCAGTTAGAAGTGCAGTCACTAAAATTGCTTTCACATATAGGTAAAATGTCATTGCTCTTTGGCAACTGAAGGATTTTTTCATTAGTATCAAAAATTAGGATGTGGTCTTCATGAAGATTTCTATGGGAATCTATATCTGTATTCTTTTGGAGTTTATAAAATGACTTGAATCTTTGGGTATATCTCTCCTAACAAATTTATGGTGTTTTCAGATACTACTCCAAGTGATTTTTTTGGTTATCCTCTTGCTACACTGAAAAAACAGCTCTCTCTGATGAATTACTTATTCACTTCATTCCTTTTTATCCTCATTCTGTATACTATTTACCTCCTCTCCCCACATAGACAACCTTTTTCTTAAAAGAAAACCTTATTCTTATAAACAGTCATAATTGCGGGGTTCTAATCTGGTAGAACAGGTGCCACTGCTAAAAAGATACAGGAGTGCTCTGATATTATCTATCTATCTATCTATCTATCATCTATCTATCTATCTATCATCTATCTATCATTTCTATACACATAGAGGGAAGGTCAGTAGAAGTACTGCAAGAATACAATGAGAAGGTAGCCATCCACAAGCCAAAATAATCAATCCTCAGCAATACACACACACACACACACACACACACACACACACACACACGTGTGCAAGGATGAGGAGAAACTGAAACCCTGAATACTATTAGAAAGAATGCAATATGATACACCAGCTACAGATATTCCCCTCCAAATTAAAATATTCCCTATGACATCATACAGTTTTGCTTTCTCTAGCTTATTTCACATATTTACTGTCCTCTGGGTTGATCTAAATTCCCAAAATGACAGAAATTCACCCATTTTTTACATCTCATTTTGCATACGCACCATGTGTTTTTAATCCATTCCTTCATTGATGGACACTTAGTAGATATTAAAACAGCATTTACGAGAAGCCATGGTAGGGGAAAGTTGGTCAACAAGTACAAAGTTACTGTTAGATGGGAGGAGTAAGTTCTAGTGTTCTGTTGTACAGTAGGGTTACTATAATGAACAATAATTTATTATATGTTTTGAAATAAGTAGAAGAGAGGAGATTAAATAGTTTCACCATTAACTAATGATATGTGTTTGTCTCAGTCACTTCCCTTTTCACTAATACAAAATATCCACGACCAACAATTTAAAAGATGAGACGATTATTTTGGTCTGTGTTTTAGAAGTTTCAGTTATTGTATGATTGGCCAGCTCCAGACAGAAGCAGCATGGTGGAAGGGCCTAGACACAGAAAAGCTGACCATGTCAGGACAGCTAGCAGAGAGAAGAAAAGGCAGGGAGGAAGTTATGCCTTCCCAGGTAACATCTCTAGTGATCTGCTTCTTCTGACCAGACCATGCCTCCTAAAATCAAGTCAACTATACTGCCATATACAACTATACTATAATCCACTCTCCTTTCAAAGCCCAGCCTATGACTGCAGGAAACTTTTGATGGGTACATTTACATAGAAATCATTACAGTCTTTCAGTTGATGACCTTGTTAATTACTCTGATTTGATCATCGCACAATATATAGATGTGTCAAAGCAAACATTTTACCCCACAAACATGTATAATTATTTAAAATAGCATAAAAATTTTTAAAGTTAAATGGAACTCTATCATTTAACAATAATGTATTTTTATACAATGGAGTACTACTCAGCTACAAAGAAAGAAAAACTCAAGGCTTTTACAGGTAAATCAATGAAACTAGAGATCATACTCATAAAGTGAAATAAACCAGACTCGCATATGTAAACATCATACTGTCTCCCTAGTGTAAGAAACTAAAAAAGTAAATGAGATCCAAAAGGTACAATAGATATAGTGAAAGGGAAAGAAACTGCTCAAAAGGAAATAACAACTTGGATGGGGGAAAGGAGAAAAGGGAAAAAAAAGACATGTGTATATATACACAAGATAGCTAAGATAATTGTACTAATTTCTTTGTTGGAGACCACGACAAAGTGGCTCCAAGCAGGATTTAATATTAACCACTCGGCTTTTCTGTGTTTACTTGTGAGTTGTCAGAAGCTTAGGCACCTTGTCTGAAGATAAGCAGTGGACTTATAGTAAGTAAACCTCTGTGAGTCACTGGTCACCCTGAGGCCTGTATTGGCCTGTGAAGCTCTGACTCCTCAAAGGACAAGATAAGGCCACAGCTGAAGAGGTCTGGCTCCAAATCCAACTATTTTAAAGGAGACTGCAGCTGCAGGCCTCTCACTCCTGCTGTGAAGGCCTTCCTGGAAATAACATAGTTTTCCTAAATTAACATAATGTCTTACTTGGTAAAGTTCTGCCCAGATTCCTGGGCCTTTTCTTGAGTATCCTCCCCCTTTGTTTGTAAACCAAATAAATATGGACTACCCAGAGAAGTCTTTGGCTAAACTCAGAGAATACTGAAACTGTAAGACAGTTAGTCCCTCCTGGAGCCCTGAAATCATTTCCATTGTCTCATTTATTTAAGCCTTTGCCATCCACTCGCTTGGGAGATTGTGCGCACGATCAGCCCGCAATAACTAAGGGTTATTTAGCCTGATATTTCCTTTTTCTTTTTTTTATTTTAAAGAGACAAAGAAAGAGAGACAAAAAAATAATGAAAATGACACAGAATTTCCAAACAAGGTGTACCTGGAATCTGAGCAACTATTTTGAAGATAACAATATGCAATATAATCATTGTTAATTTCCCATCATCTTGTTTTCTACTACTAATTTCTATTAGTTCCTTGGAGGGAACAGTTAGTGCTTACACTGTTTGATCAATTTTGCTTGCCTGTATCTGGTAATCTGAGCAAATACTTTGAATGTAACAATATGCAATATAATAACCATTGTTAATTTCCTATCATCCTTGTTTTGAAATTCTGTATTGTTTTTATTGTTTTTTCTCTCTTTAAAATAAAAAATAAAAGAAATGAGAATCTCAAAGAGATACCAGCTATGCCAGGTTGGTTGCAACATTGTTCACAACAGCCAAGATTTGAGAGGGGAAGACTAAATGTCCATCAATGGATAAATGAATAAAGAAAATGTTATAGAATTATAAAATATGTGGAAATCAGTACGGAGATTCCTCACAAAACTAGAAGTCCCACTTAACCCAGCTATTCCTCTTTAGGGTATTTTCCCAGAAGAATTAAAAACATACCACAGTGATATATGTGTACCTAAGTTTATAACAGCACAATTTGTCATAGCTAAAACTTAGAAAAGACCCAAATGCCCTTCAACTGATGAATGGATAAAAAAAGATGTGGCATTTTTATACAATGGAGTATGAATCAGCTATAAAAAAGATAAACTCGAGGCTTTTATAGGTAAATGGATGCAACTAGAGACCAAACTTATAAGTGAAATAAATAGGACACAAACATCATATTGTCTCCCTAGTGTAAGAACCTGAAAGAGTAAATAAAACCCAAAACATACAATAGATAATATGAAAGGGAAAGAAATTGGTCAAAGGAAGGAAAAACTGGGATGTGGGAAAGAAGAAAAACAAAGAAAGAACTAAAGAAACAAAAGGATAGTTTGGATAACTATAGTGCTGATAACTCATAGTTTATTGAAAGGAAAAGTTAATGCTTAATTTTTTTTTATATTTTGATCAATTTTGCATGCTTACGTCTGGTAATCTGAGCAACTGATATGAAGACCACAATATGCAATATAACAGGCACTGGTGAATTCCTACCATTTTGTCTAGTGAAACTCTATATTGTCTCTAATGTTTTTCTAAATTATTATTTTCTTATTCTCTTTAATAGTCTGATCAATCTTTCACTCTTACATCTGTTAATCTTAGCAACTTGGTTGAAGATAACAATATGTAATATAACAACCACTATTAATTCCCATCATTTGGTTTGAAACCCCATATCATTTTAATATTCTTGCTTTCTTTTGTTTGGATTTTGCTATTGTTCTTTTTTTTTACTATTCTTTTTGAAATAAAAAAAAATTTAAAAAAAGAATCACAAAATGTGACTTAGTTACTTTTTTCTTACTACTGAGACAAAATACCTGACACCAAAAATTAAGGAAGGAAAGATTTATTTTGCTCACAATTTGTGGAGATTTCAGTCCATACTTGGTTGGCTCCAAGGCAGAGTGGCACATGGCAGAGGGCAACAGTTCATGGCAGGGCAGAAAACAGCAAAAGCAAGAAGAACAAAAAAGGGAGGAGAAGTAGCAGCAGGAAGAGAAAGCTTATTTCCCTCCCTTATATTGTATGCAAACTATCCACCCCAGGGCAGGTGTAGCACTCACACTCATAATCCCAGCATTGGACTATGGGTCAATCAAAAATCTAGAAGCCCACTCCATAACTGCATGAGGATTTGAGGGGACATGCAGACACAAACCATAACATTTCACCCCTGCCTCCCTAAAGACTCATGTATATCCTTTTATGAAAAAGGCATTTAGTCTATCTGTAAAAGTTGCCAAAGTCCTAACAGTTTCAGCATTGCTGAAAAATTCAAGTCCCAAAATGTAAGGTAAACTCTCAAGCTGTGAGCCCCTGTACAAATGAAAACAAAGTTAAACACTTCCAAAATTCAGTGGCAGAAGATAAACATTACCATTACAAAAGGTAAAAACAGGGGGATACAAAGCATTGGGACCAAAACAAGTCCAACATCCAGCAGGAAAAACATGAACTCCTGTAGTTCCATGTGGAACATCCCAAGCAATCTGTGGTAAGTTGTGAGCTCCCAAGGCATTGTGTGGCTCCACCCCTATGGCACTTCTGATGGTTGTAGCTCCTATGGCTTCACTGTTAAGCCCACTTTGCTCCCTCCTTGCAGCTCTCCTCAGACAATCCAAGTTCCTGGCTTTTCCAAACTTCTGAGGTCTCCAGGGCACTTTAGGCTTCACACTTACAGCTTCACACATGGCCCTCTCAGGGGCACACTGCCTGGCCTCCCAGGCCTTTTGAAATCTAGGTGGAAGCCTTTTTAACCTCAGAGCTCTTGCATTTTGTACGCCTAAAATCAGTGCCACGTGGATGATGCCAAGGTCTTCTGCCACCTGGAGCAGTAGCCAAGCTATCCTCTCTCTTGGCCCGAGGGGTCAAGTGCCTGGATCACTGGGCTCTCTGAGCCCAATTTTGAGGAACAAATTCTCTGTGCTGCAGCCATTCTAGAACCTGGTGCGGCCGCTGCCACCATTCTTGAACATGGCATTCTGCATGTTTCTTCTGAAAGCAAAGTCTTTCATCTTTGCAGTTTTGAGGCTACAAAGGGTGGAGACTTGCTGCTTCTTGTGATGCCCTCAGGCCATCTTTTACATTCTCCAGCTCCTTCTCAGCAATGGAGATCTTCTCTGCTCTATCTTTCCAGTCCACAGCTTTACTGAAGCTTCCTTTCTGGCCAGACTCACAACATTTTAAATCATCCTACTGGACTCTTTGCTCTTGATTCTCAACATAAATCTAGCTAAAAGCCCCCAACAATAGCCATCCCACTGCCTAACATTTGACTGCCTTGAAATTTCTTTTGCCAGATTAATCAGCCCACTGCCCTTGATCTCAATCTCAGGTAAAGTCTCTGGACACAAGCAAAATGCACACAAATTTTTTGCCAAGCTATAGCATACATCATCTGGAGTCCAACAACTAATGCAGTCCTTCCCAGCAGAAACCTCCTGAACCTGGTCTTTACTGGCAGTATTTCTATCAGCCTTCTGGTCTTCTGAGCTCTGACCAGAATCTCCCAGACAGAACAGCCAAGGGCGTTCTAGTGCTTCTCTTTTAGGTAACATATCTGAACTTTTTCAAACACTTCACATATGCTATTTCCAAACCATTGTTAATTTCCTATCATCCTTGTTTTGAAATTCTGCATTGCTTTCATTGGTTTTTTTCTCTCTTTGAAATAAAAAATAATAAAATAATAAAAATAAAAGAATTAAAATGAGAATCTCAGAGATACCAGCTGTCCCAGGTTGGTTGCAACATTATTCACAATAGCCAAGATTTGAGGGAGGAAGCCTAAATGTCCATCAGTGGATGAATGAATAAGGAAAATGTTATAGAATTACAAAATGGAGTATTACTGAATACATAAAGGAAATCCTATAATGTGTGACTACACAAATAAACCTTGAGGACATAATACTACATGAATTAAGTCAGAGGAAGTCAAAAACTACCCAGTTTCAGTTATGTGAGGTATGTATAAGAATGAAACTCCACCTATACATTGCACACTATGCAAAAATAAATAAAAATGGATTATTGACATAAGCTTGAAAGATAAAGAGAAATTTTCTAGAAGAAATCATAGGATAAGATCAATGTGACTATAGTTTAGGCACATGATTCTTGGATACAGCAGAAAGGTTTGTAATTCAAAAGACACTTTTAAGAGAATGAGAAGACAAGTCCCAAACCGGGAGAATATCTTTGCAAACAAAAGGTCTGATAAAGGACCCATTCAGAAAATGTAAAAACACTCAAAATTTGCAATCAGTAACCAAACAATACAATTGAAAAATGTGCAAAAAGCTTTTAATACAGACACTTCACCAAAGAGGACATAAGGATGGTCAAGAACCTACAAACAGATACTCAGTGAAAAAAGTCCTTAGGAAAATGCAAGTTAGAACTACAGTGACATACTATTTCACACCACTAGCATGGTCATAATATCTTTTCAAACAGAAAATATCAAGAATTGTTGACTATGCTCAGAAACTGGAAGCCTTATATACTTCTGGTAATAGAAATTGAGACAATCATTTTGGAAAGTAGTTTTAGAGTATCTTAAAAAGTTATACATGTATTTATACAAGACAGACATTTCACTTCTTAGAATCTAAGCAAAGGAAATGAAAACATATTTCCTCACAAAAGCTTGTAGGCAAATGTTTACAGCAACATTTTTCATAAGGGCAAAGAGAGCAGAAACAACCAAAATGTTTATCAGGTGTTAGTGAACAATCAAAATATGGTATATACACACAATGAAATAAATATGCTCCAATGTAAATGAATCTCAGAAATAGAATGCTATATGACAGAATGCACACTTAAAAGACACACTTGTACAACCCCATTTATATGCATTGGTCAGGTGAGGCAAACCTATAGAGACAGAAGAAATATGACTGATTGCTTGTATCTGTGGATTGAAACAGATATTTACTGAAACTGGGCTTGAGGGATCATTGGGGTAATGTTCTAAACTTATGACAGATTCACAACTATGTAAATTTATTAAAATCATTAATTATATTTTTAATTGGCTATTTTCTACAGTACATAAATTTTGACTCAATAAATACCTGCAATGGTTGCTTACTGCTGTCAGAATTAAATCTGAACCCAAATTCTAAGTTTTTTCTAGTTCTCATATTTTCCCAACAAAATAAATGACTTGCCAAAAGACATGGGTAGAAGAAATGGATTTTTAACAAGTTGCTTAATTGAGGTACCAAGGAGGAATGGAAAAGAGATTAACAATGAACGAAAAGAAATATGGACTTCTAACCCTCTAGGTTGATTCCTTTTACTAACCTCTTCGGGATTTATATCCAATATCCATACTCTGAAAAGGAACTAGCTCATTTCAGTCAAGCCTAATTTAAATCTAAGCACAAGGCATGGCTGTGAAATCTACACAAATCATCATCCCAGCCATCTGGATAGATGCACTACACATTAGCTTCCTTCACTTTACAAATCCCATCAATTAAGAAGACAACAAAATTACTAAACAAGTTCTACTAACCCAGCTGTGTTGCTGATCCCTGTATTGTAATGCATAATACCTCTTCCTTCAAATAAAATAACTTATTGTGATCCAATATAGAAAACAGAGCACATCATAGGTATGTTTGCAGTGGCAGTGGGGTGCCCAGAATCTTTATACTCTCTTCAGGTCCCACCACCACCTGAGTCACCAGAGTCATCCATGATAGATTCTTCACAGAGCTACTCAAAGCATCACTTCAAAGGCATGAATAAAATCCACCCTCTTTCTTTCAGGGAAAACAAGTGAAGGTCCATAATGGGAATGGAACTAGAACAACACATAAACGACTGCTCTCCAGGTCCTCTAAATGTACACACTCAATCACAAAGTAGAGGGGCTGGGGATTTAGCTCAGCGGCAAAGCGCCTGCCTGGCAAGCGCAAGGTCATGAGTTCGGTTCCCGGTACCGGAGAAAAACCAAAAAAAAAAAAAAAAAAAAAAAAAAAAATCACAAAGTAGTTTCAAATCAATATAATTATTCATTCAAGAGCCTTATAGAGGATGGCAATTTGTCATCTCTCTTTTGGGTATAAGTGGTCCTGAACATTTGGAATGATAAAGTGCTGAGTGCTAATGAATCATAAATCCAGGGACCTGATAATAAACATCAGTTTCAGATAAAGAAAGTAAGATTGGTACAAAAGATAAAAAGTAAGTTTGATTTGGGGAGCATTTCATTCATTCAGTTAGCATATACTAAGAGTCTATATATAAGTGCCAGGAACTTGAAAGGAACTGGGTGTCAAAAAAGGTGTCACTTGATAACATCATTATTTAATATTAACAACTATTATATTTGTGGAGGTTGTGCTGAGCATTTTATATGCTATGAAACTTAGTCCTCATTATAACCATACCAGCAAATATGTTCAGCTTTATTTTCACAAATGAAGAATTTAAGGTTGAGATCAGTAAAGTGACTTGCCCAAGATCACAAATTCAGTAAGTGAAAAATTTGGCATTGTGAACCTAATCACCTTTCTATCTCACAAAGGAACTTTCATCATATGATGAATTTAAAGCCATGGGAAACAAGCCAATAGGGTGAGTTTCTGTCCTGGTTTAGCCATTAACTTTCAGGGTGAATCAAGGCATTTCATGGAATCTTTTAAATGGTGGAAATTCTACCTGGATAGTAAGACTCAGTGTAGCCTTGCAAAAAAATTGTTGGATGACTCCATGAGATGAAGTCTTTGGAATGTTTGTCTTTACAAGTGAGGAAAGCATCCAAGCCATGAAAGGTTTCATTTTTTGTGTGGCATTTCATAGTGAAATCATTTCAAAAGATCAGAGGACAGCTGGTGTGACTACTGAATCCCAGGAGAAACACAACACATTTTTTAATGGTTTCCAAAAATCACTGGGGTCTCAGTCTTTCTTAAAACTTTTGAAACAGGATTCCTGATCTTCCTATGCCACGAACTATCTGGACAAAGTCATTATCTAAGGCATTCATCTGACTAGTTTCTGTTGACCCCTTGATGGCTAACATCAAAGAAAAATGGAGAGGTGCTAGGGGCATGGGTCATCCATTTCTGAAACAAACTTGGCAGGCTCATCAGTCACCCAGCTTCGGAGATGTCTCCACAACAATGATTACTCAAATGGAGGGGGAGAGTAGGGGCTTGTAGTGCACACCTGTATTCCTAGCTACTCCAGAGCTGAAATAGGAAGACTGTAAGTTAAAGTCCAGTCCTGGATGCATAATGAGATATTCACTCAAAAGAAAGGAAAATAAAGGCCTGGGAACATAGCTCAGTGCTCCCTGGGTTCAATTCTCCATGTCGTAAAAAGAGAAAAGAAAAAAAAAAAACAAACAGAGACCTAAAAGACTTGAGGATGGATAAACATGAAGACACTGGCTAGTGGAAATGGATGAACCTCAATTTTAGAGGGGTGTAATTTCTCAGGGATTAGGAATGTAATGATTCTGCAAGAGCAGTCCCTGGACCATCAGCAATAGCATTGCCTGGGAACTTGTTAGAAATGTGAATTTTCAGGCTGCGTCCGAGATCTACTGAATCCGAGACTCTAGGAGATGGGACTCAACAATCTGTAATTCAGTGGCCCTCCAGGTGCAACCTGATGCATGGTCACACTGTTCTACTGACTTGGATGGAGAGGAATAAAGAATGACTCCCAGGTTTTAGGATGGTGGAACGTTTACTGAGACGGAGGAAACAGAAAACAGAGGTGGTTTGCAAGTTGGCCTGGAGTTGAGAATTCTGTTTAAGGCATTTTTGAAATGCCATTGGTGCATGCAGGCAGGTTGGCTAAATGGACAGTAGGGTATGTGAATCTGGAACTCAGGAAGAGATCCTTTCTACTGATTTTGTTGGATGACCCTTCAAGTCAGGTCAAGTTTATCCTAAGTAAACGGCCTCCACAGAATAGCCCAGCCCTGTGTATGGCACGAACCAGGTGCTCTGTACGTGTCACTGAATGAATAAATAGGAACCAGCTTTTCCTACCTACTTCCTCCAGTCTGGTGAGAACCCTAAGCACAAATTGTTCTTCCATATTGGTTCATCTGGAAAAACAGATACTTTCAGACAAGCGGGTTTCATAAGACAGTTCACTTTGAATACTTTCTTAAAGCTCAATATCAAATTCCAAGTCATTTCCATGCTTTCTCCTGTGGTCAGCACTGTTTGACTTAAC
Source organism: Chinchilla lanigera (assembly GCF_000276665.1). Taxonomy (NCBI): domain Eukaryota; kingdom Metazoa; phylum Chordata; class Mammalia; order Rodentia; family Chinchillidae; genus Chinchilla; species Chinchilla lanigera. Next base: position 4,593,855 of record NW_004955475.1, read on the forward strand.
ATGCCCATTTCTAAGTCCCAGAGGCCACAGCTGTCCTGTGACTTGCTCTGGAATGAATACTGAGAGTGAGTCAGTTCTCAAGCCCAGTGACATAGGAGCCTGCTGGGAGTGCCAGAGTACTAGCTGAAGGACTAAAGGAAAAACGGAAGGATTAAAAATGAGGGAGAAAGCAAAGCTGGGGAAGGAAGGAAGGGAATATATGTCAATTCAAAACTGCATCATGAGACAGCTTAACTTGAGTGGTGTAATAAATCTCCATAGAGAGCCTAGAAAGTACCGATTTATTTGGACTGGGAAATTTGAGAAAGTTTGAACAACAGATGGCATTTCATCTGGGTATTCCTTGAAAACTGAGTAGGGTTTACAGGTTCAGAATGAGGAAGGGCAACCTACATAACAGATATAGGCCTGGAGGAATGGAAATACATTAAACAGTGAAGAATTTCTATATGGCTAAAGTATGGGGTGAAGGAATGGAGTAGCAGTAGTCAGAAATGATGTATCTAGATATGATTTGCCAGGCAGAGTCAAGAATACATGGTAACAATGGCAGGTAAACAAGTGTCCAACTGATACATAGCAACAAATGACCTAAATTCTATGAATTTCACATCAAGACCCCATATACAAGAGATCAAACAATGGCAGAGCAGTGAAGGACAGCAAGTCACCTTCCCCAGGATAAAGTATCTAGAGTCTGGAAAACAGTACCTTGGAGAGGAATCAAAGTAAGAGGAACCAGGAAGGAACTCACAAAGGAGAATAAGAGTATTAAGCGATACAGAAGAAATAGATCACATCACAGAGGAGAGAGGAAAGTCCCTGCAGACTGTGGTGCTGCCAACAGTGGCTGGCCAGCTGTCAGTCAGGAGACAAAGCGAAATAAAACTTTTGGCACATGGAGAACCAGGGAAGCACACTGCAGCCAAGGGAATCAGTGACAGTTGCAGCCAGCAAGGAAAATATGGGACACTGCCTCCCGAGTGGCCTTCCACGGTCAACAGTTGGTGAATGACCTTAAACTATATAGTGCCCACCATCACAACAGTGGAACAACAGCCGGCAGGGCCAAAGGGCTGAATGTTTGAACCTGGGTCCCAGAGCAGCCCCTTGCCTCCAAACCATGTTCTATACTGTCAAGCTCCCAGAGCGGGTAAGGGAAGGAGAGCCATGGGAGACTTTGGAGAGCAGGCTAAAGGAAGTCCCACTAGGGGGCTGGACCTGGTGAAAATGGACCCAGCTCCTGCAGTCAGAGCCCAGGTTCAGCCTGAGTTACACAGGATTGGAAGCTCATATTGGTGCCCTCTTCTAACTGGAAGCTGATGTCTGCATACAATATTGTTCTGAGGGTGGATTGCCACATGAGATAGCCAGCAAAAACAGAGATACATTCTGGCTTGAGCTCTACTCCTTAATCTTAGCCACAGGAAAACAGTTAGGTATCAAAATGTTTTTCTTTATGATTCTTTATTTTATTGTGTTACTTTTTATTTTTATTTTTTTGCTGTTTTCCGCCATCATTTCTCTTTTTTCTTTTGTGTGTGTGTGTGTGTGTGTGTGTGTGTGTGAGTGCATGTGTGTGTTTCTCTTCTTCTTGCCTTTATCTTCCAATACAGTTTATAGAAGGTAAGGGAATTCTCCCTTTGTCCCTTGATATCTGTCCTACGTTTATCCCTATCTTTTCACCTGACTTCTTTTTCCTGCTTCTTATTCTTCCTCAATATTTCTTTCATCTCCCCCTTTTCATTTTTTCTTGCTACCAATTTCATAGCTAGTTTTCCCTGTTACCCCTATCTAAATATACAGCACACCATTACCATCATTTTGATCCTTTGGCCCCTCCTATTCCTAACTCCCCATACCACATAGCAGAAGACTTTTTTTTTCTTCTTTCCTCCCTTTGGTATTATCCAGTTCCTAACCCCCTGGGCTTTAGATAACGTATTCTATAAAGTTGCTCTTAGATGCTGCTTTTCACCATTAGAAGAGACACAGTCATCATATTTTGTGCACATTAACTGTGGATCAATACTTGAGCTATTATAATGCTTACACTATAAGCATGGATTTCTCCTCTAGGATAAAGTGTGACCGAAAACATGATCTCATGTTATGTTATTTCACAGCTAAACCTCATAGATACCACTGTAATAAATTAGCTTGTGACTACTGACTTGATTGCATAGGAATAATCCTAAGTGAGTGGAAATTTCATTCCAGGTATCTGTTTGCCCATTCCACCATCACACTCAGGGGTATAGGCAGCAAGCGTTTCCAACCCAAGAACTCAGACTAGATCAGACCTTGCAAAAATTTCCGAAACCTGGAGGAAAATAGTCCTCAGTCTGTGTTATCTTCAATATTGCAGTAGAAGAATCAGAGGAATTATTGGAGTGTGAATACTCAGACCCTCTCACAAAGAAACTTCTCAATCACATGCGCAAGTAGCTTCTTGGTGAGATACTCTAAATCACATTCCCAAGTAGTATCACATTGGAATATTTAATGTGTTCCTATCAGACATCTTATAGGTTTCAGCTTTTGTATGTTCCTTGATTTATTTATTGCTGTGGATTTATGTTATGTTCTTTTATGATTTCATGTGTTTAATAGGTTGTTATTCTTGTATATTTCTGCCCATTGGCTTTGATTCAATAGGTGTTGAATTTCTCACCTTCACCTCAGCTCTGTATCTAGTTTCTTCTCCTCAATCCCCCAAGACAATACTATGAACATATCTCTTTATTATTTTTCCAAACACACAAACTGCACCTGTCAAGTTTTTAAATTTCCCATACTTAGCTCCCTCACAGTCACATCTATCTTCTCTAGTAGTAAACCTAGGTCCACCGCACCCTAAACCTTTGGCTTTACTTTAACTACCTTACTGTCCTCCCTATCAGCAGGTTTTGGAAAGTATACCGTTTTGCTGAATCACAAAGTCATATCTTTCCCTTGCTCCCACAAATATCCTGTGAAAACTCTCACTATGAACCCTTCAATTCAATTAAAATACTTCAATAGAATCAGACCTCATATCATCCTTTTCTTCTCATCTACCACAATTCCTCCCCTCAAACTTCCCCCTTAGTGTCTCACACTCCTCATTCAACCCTCCTTCTCCTCAACCCATGTCACCTACTTCATTGCAGAACAATGACAAATAATAAACTATCACAGTGTGCAGAAGATAGACAAAAGGGGAAAGAGTAGCTGCAAGGACTATCATATAGATGTGGTGTAAGAGTAAATCTGAGGGTGCTGTTATAATGAGAAGTAATTCTTTTGGCAAAACATAGGCACAGAGTACAAATCAAGTAAAGTAAGTAACAAAAGGAGTAAATACTAGCACTGGACATACAAAGCTAAAAATTCTTCACAGGGAGGTAACACCTTACTGAAGTTTTCCATATAAGCACAAATTTTCCTCACTTTTCCAGTCCTAGTCCTCAACCTGCAGTAATCCCCCAAAAAGAAGGGGAAAAGAGAAATATATATACATAGGACCATGGGAAAGCAAGGAAACAGAAGATCCCCAAATTCACCCAACCCTCCCAAGGCAGAGCAAGGGGTCACAAAGTGAAAAGAAAATAAATACCAGGTAGCAAATATCTTTGAAAAATTCATGGAAGGGATAAAGAAAATAGAGAAGTTCATAAAAAATGAATAAAAAGTTCACAGCAATCTTACTCAATGTGCCCAAGGTGAATTTCAGGATGATAGATTTAAAGAAAACTGGAAGAGCTAACCAAAATAGTTCAAAATTTGAATGACAGATTCAACAAGGATATGGAATCCTTGAAAAGATGTCATACAGAAATATATGAAATAAAACTATAAAATTCATAAATTGCAGAAATGACCAATATGAAGACAATGTCTGATATTGAAGACAAAATAGTAAATTAAAATGTAAAAACTCAAAAAAGCCAAAAACAAAATAGAAAACAAAAGAAAATTACCCAGCAGCTGCCAGATGAAAATGAGAAGACTAATCTAAGGCTAGCTGAAGTTAGCGAAAATTAGAAGACAGTACAGACGGATTTACTAACATGTACAGAAACCATAGATGAAAATTTCCCAAATATAAGAAGAGTTTAAAATATATGTCAGCTATGCTTATAGAACACCAAAAAATATGTTGAATAAAGAAGCTCACTAAAGCATCTTTATTAAATTATCAGACATCTAGCAATCACACACAGTCATCATACTACAGTGATACATGCATGCCAACGTTAATAGTAGCACAAATTTGTGACAGCTAATTTCTGGAAGCAGCTTGCATACACATCAACAGACAGCTGGATAAAGAAAATGTGGTGTCTATATGTAATGGAATACTACTCAGCTATACGGAACGACAAATTTGACACATTTTAGGAAAATGGATGCACCTGGAAAATATAATGTTGAATGAAATAAACCAGACATTCAAGCTTAAATACCATATTGTACCTCTCATCTGAGTGAAGCAAAGTACAAAGAGAATGATAAAGGATGGATAGAAGGGAACAAGGGGTGAATCTCTTGCAATAGGGAAGTCATCCAAGGAAACAAGGGAAAGGAGTAGGGGTAGGGGAAAAGGAAGTAGAATAAGGATATGCCATGCCCAGGAGCTTATTAACCTCCATTAATGTAAACATTATATGCCATAACATGAGCTAAGATTAGTAATATCAATAAAAATGGAAAATGGAATAGGGGAACTTGAGGAACATGGAAGAATAGGGAGGAAAGGGGATTTCTAAGAAAGGAAACAAACTGCAGTATGTATGTGTGACCACTCCCCAAGACTGCTGTAAACTGTATGAACTGCAAACATATACAAATTTTGAAAAGACCCCATAGACAAACTGAAACCAAACCTTCCCTAGAATACAACAACTTCTTATATTTGTTAGGAGTTTTCCTGTTTTAAATAAAATTTATTAATATTATGAGCAGCAGACTAACTTCCCTTCACATGCAAATAATGGGCAATGGTCTGTATTTTCAAAAACTCTACTGTGAGCAAAAGGAAGTCAGTAGGGTGGCTGTGGAAAAACACAGCACCCATGCTTTACGGAGATACTTCTAACAACACTGAGGTTGACTTTAGGGGTACAGGAGTAGTTAGAAATGGGAAGTAATTATATAGGTAGAAATGGATGCAACAATACTAATATTCAGACTTGTCATCATGTAGGACTGAAATGGGGCAGTGGCTGCGGAGGTGGTGAGTGTTCCAGGAATTTCAGCAAAACGTTGGAGATAGCAACAGTAAGACTTGCTATGTGACTGGAGGTGGTCCAGAAAACAGAAAGGGGAATCAGTTTTGACTTTCACATTTGCATCTCAGGTAAATGTGCAAAGAATTACAACATTAAACCAGACTTTTAGGGTGAGGAGCTTGATTGTAGTGGGGAGACACAAAGACATAATTCTTGGTCAATCTGAACTGTATCTGTGAAGCACCCAGGTCAAAAAGCCCAGTAGGCTGTGAGACGTAGGAAACTGGATGAAGCTCGGAAAAGGATGGTATAGAGAAAAGGAATTTTGGAAGACAATATCTGAAGCCATGGGAATATGAGGTTTTCTCCAGAAGAATATGTTGAGCACGGATAAAAGATGGAAGTCCCAGGGCTACACCTTACATTTAGGATGATATTCTTAACAGCACATACACTTCTAAAATGAATTTTTCTTTTGCAAATGAGAAAGGCTTGTGTTGTATGGATACATGTTCATCTGGGCATGGATGTCTACAATACGTACATACAAATGGCACGGGCGTTTTAGAAAAATACTGGTACACACTGGGAACAAGTGAAAGACTCTAGCTTGTGTTTCAGTGGCTATATTCACTTTCTTGGCTTCATTAGTGCTCTCCTCCCTTTTTCTTCTTTTCTAACTCCCCTCTTTTTTCATTCTTTTCTTTCTTCTTTCACATACCAGCATGCTCCTTCACCACCACTTTAAAACCCACAGAATAAATACACTGAGAAAATAGAGTAGGGTTTGGAGGCTGAGGTCTGAAGCACAATGTTGAAGTATAGTTGGGGTTAGTTGGGCTGGACACATGCTCAAAGTCAGGAGAAGGAAATGGGCTATGGTAAGAGAATCCAGTCCTGGTCTTTTTCCACTATAAATTCTGCCAGTGATGTTTGTGAATGCTAGGCATGAACGTGTATGTCTCTGAGCCTTGCTCCGGGTATGTATAGGCTCTTAGCTTGGTTTCACGAGGTAATAATGCCTCATCATTGCTACACGAAGTAGCAATGCATCATCATTGCAACTTCGGCCCCAAAAACATTAAATTTGTAACAGAAATAGGCTGCTCTGCTTACAACATTAAGATCTTTATGATAATGACAATGATAACTTTGAGTACTTGAAGAACTGTGAATAATGGTCAGTCAGACTATCAGCACTTAGCTGGGCATAATGGCATAGGCCTGGAATCCCAGCACTCATGAGGCTGAGGCAGGAGGATCACTGTGAGTTCAAAGCCAGCCTGGACTACATAAGTGAGTTCAAGGCCTGCCTGCACTACACAGTGAGACTGTCTCAAAACAAACAAACAAACAAACAAAACAATAAAAAGACTATCTGCATTTGTAAGGGCATTTAGTGATATTAAAACACATGTGCCATGTGAACAGGAGGACATATTCTTTTTTTCCTAGTTTTGTCATCATGGATAAGTTGTGTAACTTCTCTGAATCTCTGTCCTTATCTGAAAAATGCCTTTAGTAATTCCAACTATAGATTACCATCAGGAAGAGTGAAGATTAAGAGAGCCAAGAGATTATAAATTAGTAGGTGCTCAACAAATATTAATTTCTTTCTCCAGCTACTTTTAACCCCTTCCTTTGTTCTCTTCTCTCTTCTTCCACTATATCTTTACTGTCCTTATGTAGATACCAATGTAACATTTTCTCCACTTTACATTTTTATTCCAGGTGATTTAACCCTTGTACATTATAGTTCAATTGTCAAAAAAGCAGCTTAACTCACTTTTCAAAAATATGCATTTGGAATTGTTATGCCTTCTTCACTGACTCTTTCTTATTGTGTAATGTACCTCTCTGCCCCTGGGGACTGTTTTAATCCTGAAGCTTGATTCATTTGATAAAGACAAATAGGATAGCCATTCCTGCTTTCTTTTGATTAACACTGCATAACACTTTTTAGAAGGATATAACCGAAGCATAGCATTGTACTTTTTTTTTAATCCACTCTGCCAATTTCTCTCTTTTTTTTGCTTATGTTTTTGGTTTTCTTCTGGTACCAGGAATTGAACTCAGGACCTTGTGCTTGCCAGGCAAGCGCTGTGCCACTGAGCTAAATCCCCAGCCCATCTGCCAATTTCTCTTTTAACTGCTGCACTCATATTGCTTACACTTTTCCTAATTATTGATATGTTAAAACTAAATCTGCCTTTTTATTTTTTGTACTCTATTCATTTTATCTTTTCTCAGTTTCTCTGTTTTCCATGCACTATCTTCCCTAGATGAACTGAATTTTTTTTTTAGAATTCCATTTTGGCATATATTTAATGTTTTTAAATTCACCTCTGCATAGTTTTCAGCATTTGCTTTCAGTACTATATTATTTATGCAAAATGTATCACTATCTTCTGACATCATTTTATTAACTTTAGTGAAATATAGAAACCTTCCCTCCCTCTTACATACCTTTACACTCCACTGTTTGAAAAAATTCATAAATACTTCCTTTATATACATTGAGATTATATTAGATATTATAAAATTTACTTCACTGATCCAACAATTAATAAGACTTAAAAGGAAAAGGAAAATCTAACATATTTACCAATGTTGTGCTTATTGTGACCATTCTTCTTTCCTGATGTCTTGAGATTCTTTCTTTTTTCTTTTCTATTTTAAGAACTTATTTCATTATTTTTTCAGAGTGGAGCCACTGATAAATTCTCTTAGTTTTCCTTCCTCTGAGAATATCTCGCTTATCCCTTCCATCTTGAAAGATATAATTACTGAATATGGAATTCCAGATTGATAGTTGTCTTCCTCCAGCAGTTGAAAAATGTACCACTTCCTGCTAGGGTCTTGTCATTTTCTGATGAGAAATCTGTCACTCTAATTTTTCTCTTTTGTAGATATCAGCTAGGTCCTATTTCTATTTGGTTGCCTTCCCTTCAAGATTCATTTCCTCTTTCATTCTTTTGAGAATGTTGACTTCTTTTGTGTTGATTCTGTTGGTGTTTTCTCAGCTTCATGAATCAGTCCTTCACTGAATTGGGGAGTTTTGGTCATTATTTCTTCAAGTTCTTTGGCACTCCTGTCCTTCTTATCCTGGGAATCTGTTGGCATGAATGTTAAAGGTTTTGTAACAGTCTCAAAGTGATTTCTATTGCTCTATATTTTTGTTGTCTGATTTTCATTCCCATCTTCATCACTTGCTATTGAGCCAATCTGTTGAGTTTTTAGGGAGGAAGTATTGTGCTTTTCAGTTATAAAATTTCCACTGGCTTTTTTATTTTGCTGTTGCTTTGATACTCTATTTACTTGCTGTTAGTTTCTCCCTTATCATTTGTTTCAAGTATGTTTTAATTGCAAATTGAAGCACTTTTATTATAAGTATTATGAGAAGTATCTTGTCAGATAATTCTAATGTCTGTGCCATCTCAGTATTAGAATCTGTATATTTTCTCTTCTCATTCAAGTTGATATCTTGGTATGGTGGGTTTTTTTCATTAAAAGTTGAAGACTGTATCTTACTTAAATTTGTTCTAGCAGGTTTGCACTGACACTCTCCTAGATGGAAATGGGGCAGAATGTCAGTTTCTCTACTGGGTCTCTCTTGATGTTCAGGTTGGGATGTGTTCACTATTGCCGGTTAGGAATGTTATTCATCCTTCTCTCTACACCTTTACTGATTCCTCCCTAGCTAGTTGGAGTAGAAACTCCTGGTTAACACTGGTGAGGGCAGATGTTTGGCCCCCTACATGTTTTCCACTAGGAGAGGTACATTTTTAATGGTTTTGAAATTCCTTGCTCCTACATGGTTCTTTTCTGGGAATAAGAGATGCTTCTTTTAAAGCCCAAGAGGAGAAGACGACTTAGAGGCCCAAGCTTCATATTAACTGCATTTTATGACATTCTCCTACAGAAAGATTTCTTGCTTCCTATCTCTTAACGTTTTGTAGGGACAAAAAGACTGCACCATGATCTACACCTCCCCATACACACACACACACACACACACACACACACACACACACCCCTCCCCAGATTTTCTATGGGAGGCAGTGGGAAGGACAGGGTCTCTATAACCAGACTGACTAGAGTCAAACATGGCATTTTCAAGTTGTGTGGCTCTGGGAAACTCATTGAAATACTGTGAGTCTCCATTTTCCCAGCTTTAAAGGGAAAGTCACAGGACTCTTGCAGAAACATGTAAAAGTAGATCACCAGAGGCTCAATAAATGACAATTCTCTTCCTTCTCCTCTTGTGCAGGAGGAAAAACAACCCCTTCAGAGGAAAATACATAGGTGCTTCTCCACCACACCATGTGTACTCAGGCACTCCAGGAGTTAAATCTCCTGTCAAATGTGTCATGTTTAAATTTTATGGCCTTATTTACTAAACGGACACACTTGATAAACTCCACCTCTTTCCCCCAGGTTTCTGAAGAACACTCCACAGAAACAAGGAGACAGCCCAACTCAGACCATCCTCAGAAAGAGTGGGAGCAAGTACTCAGGTGGAGTAGAAGAGGTAAAGCAAGGCCTACCTACCCACCTAATCTGCCCCGTCAGGCGCCACTGTGCTTCGAGCAAAGACAACATCAATGCCTTGCCAAAGCTGCTCTCAGAGTAGTGTGGTAGACTGGCAACTCCCACTTTGCCAGCCTCTCCTTCATCTTCAGCTCTTCAGAGCTGCTGTCGCGACTCCACCATCAATGCAGCTACTTCAGTGTCCTCAGTCTCCGTAGCTCCCATCCCCCGTCCACACCACCCTCCAAGCGCCCAAGCGCGATTGGAAGGAAACAGCAAGGGGGTTAAAAAAAAAAAAATCGAGCGCGCGACATCCTCCTAGCCCATTTTCCCTCGGATGCTCTACAGACCCCGCCCCGCAGCCAAAGGCAGCCTCTATCAGCCCAGACACACTAGACTTGGCTCTTAAAAGGCTTTCCTGAGCTTCAGATCCTGAGGTTGAAGCGGAGACGCGGTGGGGGTGGGGACCTTCGACTCCTAAAGAGGATACCTTGGAATTAACAAGTGTTATTTAAAAATGCATCTGTGAATCCCGACCTTTACCCCGTTTATTGGGACCAGTCCCTGTGTCCTCTCTTTCTCAGTCAAATCTAGCAAAATACCTCTCACGATCGCTGCTGCTGTTGCTCTCTTCCTCTTTCCCTGTTTTACTCCCTCCTCTCAATTTTGAATCTCTCTAGCTTTCCGGTCTGTGGTGAAGCAGCTCCTTTCTTACTCCCCTCGGCAAGTTGCCCAACAATAGATAGGTAACAGCTTTCTCCTTCAGCGAGGGATTTTGGGAGACTCAAGGAGGGCTGGAGTATGCTAAACATGCCACATACCTGATCTCTTTAATGCTTTCCAATTTGCACATGATTTCTTGCTCATCTGCCATGCTTTTCACCCTCTATTTCTCGTGTGGAGCAAAGTACAAAAATACACCGGCCGAGGTATACAATAGATACAATGTAGCCACCTCCCAGCTTGGGGCTCTGAGTCTGTGCAGTAGGGACTTAGAGAAGGCCTGGGAGATGTAGTCCACAGCTCCAGGGCTAGCCTGGCAGCCTGTGGGCTTACAGGACTACAACTCCCAGAAGGCCAAGCGAGACACGCTTGTTGTTTTTCCGGCAGCACACTTTAAATCAATTTTCAAAGGTTGTGAGGAATGCAAGAGAATGTGGATATCCTCGGATCTATGTGCAGAAAAATGAGGGACTTTTTTTTCCCCGAAGGCAAGTAGAGAGATGAGGGGCATACACATTCACTCCACTTTGGGGGGCCCTCTTGCCTACTTACCCCGCAAAAGTTACCAGGAATAGCTAGCTATTCAGAGCCTTGCGTCTGAAGAGAAACGATGTTGGAGCGTTAACCTCTGAGCTGTCTAAGTGCTGCCTGAGGACTAGCAGCTTTTTAGAATAGATGTGGGAAAGAAGAGGAAGAAAGGAGACTGCTACAGAAACTGGGAAATTAGAGTTGAAGTAGAGGGGACTGCTTCCTTCCAGCTACCCTCCCTCCATTTGTAGTTACTGATATGCACTACTGAAATAAAATATCTTTTAAAAGTTCCTGAGCTTAGATTTTTCCAGTCAATGAAGGAACTACTTCA
>NW_004955475.1:4605348-4625467 GCF_000276665.1 Chinchilla lanigera
AAAAAAAAAAAAAAAAAAAAAAAAAAAAAAAAAAAGAATTTAAACTTAACCCTGTGTTCACGCACATCCAATACACATTTTTACTAAGTGGTTATGACATGTCTGAAGTGAAGCTAGATTTATCCGGGGTTTGTAAACTTCATATGAATAAAAAATTAGAGATATAAATTTAGAAGGAGAAACAAAATAACTTTACTGGAAAGAGGAGAGAAATGAGAAGATAGACAGCTACATTGTCAGAGTAGAGACCCCAGAGCAGGTGCTGGAGTGTCTTTGTTCTTAGCTCCTTTTATTACATGGCAGGAAAAAGACTCTCCCCTTTGGGAGTTGTTATAAATTGATTGGATATTTTAGACTCTCAGATCTCTGAATTGGCCACTGACTCTCTCTGTTGACTATGTGCAAATTCTTGGGTAAGCTCCTTTTATTTTTGTCAGATGATATCTCTGAGATTTATTCAAGGCCAGGTTAGCAATTAGTAAAGGTGTATACATTTTAGTGCAGTAACATGGTGAGAGTATAATACTATATATATGGAAGTGTCCAGGTATGAGTATATGTTTTATATACTAGGAGAGTTTTCTACACTATAGCCTCCTCCCCACTTTGTCTCTTTTGTACTGAACTAGAGATGGAGAGGAGCAAGTTGGAGCCCTGGCACCAAGGATGTCCAAGTTCATTGTCAGTTCTCCCTGCTTCTCTTAATTGCTGTCTTTAGCAGCGGTTTAACTCCTTGCAGTAAGTCTTTGCCAGAAACCTCACCAAGGCCCTTATCTTTCCCTGCCCATTACCAAATTTTCCTTCATTTTTCTAGGTTCTAAGTAATGTAGAATTATATTAAAATAATTTGGGGGGTGTTGAGAATTGAACCAAGGCCTTCTGTATGCTAAATATGCATGTTACCGCCAAGCTACCCCTCACCCCTAAAATAAAATAATTTTCCAAGCACAGGAGTGATAAAGGTGGAAAATATCTTAGGGAGGTGATGGTGAAAGCAAAGTGGACAATGACTACAGGAGATGAGAAGAGGTTAGTTATTCCAAAATCATGGGCAGGCCCAGAGAACTAAGCTTTGGACGAAGGAGTTTGACTCACTCCAAAGTAAAGATGAGTCAGAATTCTTTCTGATGGCACTTCAATTTATGTGGAAATTCAGCTTCCTCATCCGAAAAAATGGAACTAGTAAGCTCCACCCCGAAAGGTTTATTGTGAAGACTTAATGTGTGGTGAATTAGCTAATGGCCAAGTTGTGGGGGATGAATCACAGGTTATTCTGGATGTTCACACAATTTAAATGTTCTCCGAGGAAGAAATTGAAGCCTTTCTCTTCTTTGGCTCTAACTCATAACTTTCAGGCCCAGGAAATCACCTAGCCTAACATTTCTTTCAGGTAATAGTGAATGTTCCAGTCTTACAATAACACTAGGTGGCATTTAAACACCACTATATTTGTTGGTCTCCATAGCTGTGGGTCCAGAGCCAAGAACTGGCCCCATCATTTCCTATAAGAGATGAGTGAAAGGAGGAAACCCAAGGAAGTGTCTGACATGTACATGTACTATGCTGAGAGCTACATGTGTAGTCCATTCTCTCGTTCTCACAACTACCATGCAGGGAGGCAAGGAGGTTCATCCTCTTTTACAAGAAAGAACAACTCAGAAAAAAAAAATGGCTTAGTCAAGGCTACACAGTAAGTTACAAAGCAAAAGCCTGGGCTGAGTTTGGGCTAAGTTACCTGCAGATTAATGAATGGAATGGGTATGAAGAAAATATGGAGGGGCTGGGGATTTAGCTCAGTGGCACAGCACCTGCCTGGCAAGCGTGAGGTTGTGAGTTTGATTCCAGGTACCAGAAAAAAACCAAAAAAAAGAAAAAAAAAAAAATGGAGACGAAAAGTAAAATGGGATCCTGGTTGAAAATAAAGGGCTTCACAAGGTTTGTGAGTATTGTTGTGGGGGGAAGTGGAAAGTGTGTATGGGAATATGTGAGAAATAGTTTAAGAATGGCCTTTAGGGTCTTAAAACTAATATTTCTCTCTTTTCCCACCATCAACTTTCTCTAAGAATCCTTATCTCACAGTATATCAACATGCTTTTAAAGGTGGTATCGTTTATTTTAAATGTGTTATGACTGGGGCTGGGGATTTAGCTCAGCGGCAAAGCGCCTGCCTGGCAAGCGCAAGGTTGTGAGTTGGGTTCCCAGTACCAGAAAAAAACCAAAAACAAACAAACAAACAAACAAACAAAAAATAAATGTGTTATGACTTACAAAAATCTGACTTTCAAAGTAATTTGGCAACACCTTATCTTTCAAGCCTCAGAAAAAGCCCATTTCACATATGAGGAAATTAAGAGAAAAAGAAAAAACTTTGTCCAAGATCACCAGATTGGTTGGGAACAGGACTCTTGACTCAGGAGTCCATACTCTTGCTATGATTCCACATGCCTTGTATCAAACGATTGCCATTCCTTGTAGATTATGAATGCTTCTATGACTTCAGCAAGGTAATACACTCCAATTTTCCCAATCAACGGACATTAAAGGTAGATGGGAGTTAATCTAGGAGGGACCTTGGGAACAGTTGGAGCATAGATGAAGTTCTGGGCTACCGTAGCAATTAAGATGTCCAATTAGAGAAAGGATAATAAGACTCAGCTTCCATGAGTTTGTCTTGGCTCCTCAACCTCTTTCGGAACAAATGCCTTGCCTGTTCCTTGCTCACTTGTCAGAATTAGACTAACAGTGAGAGGGGAGAAATTATTACAGGGGAAAAGAAGAAAACCATGGCTTTTGGCCCTTTATGAAGCAGCACTTGAAACTGTCTCTGGCTTTTTCATAGTTAGTGTTTGTTTTCAATTGATCGGAAGTCTATAATGGATGGGACAGTAGTTAGTGGCTAGGAGTGAGCTCTAATTTATGATTTTATTAGAATAACTGATTGATGTGTAAGAAACAAAAAAAAAAAATCTCTAATGGGGGCAAATCAGTCCCCTAATCTGCCTAGAGCGGGGTGCGGCAAGGCATAAAGAAAAGAGACAAGGGGCTGGGGATTTAGCTCAGCGGCAAAGCGCCTGCCTGGCAAGCGCAAGGTCGTGAGTTCGGTTCCTGGTACCGGACAAAAACCAAAAACCAAAAAAAAAAACCAAAAAAAAAAAAAGTACATGGGGGTTGGAGGTGGATTGGGAGGTCAGTGCCTCAGGGTGAGCAGAGACAATGACACTCTGGCCTAGCCACCATTTATAGAGTGTACACAGTAATCAGAAGGATTATCGAATGACTCAGAGGGCCACTGCTATGATCTTTTGCTGAGAAAGTCTTAATATTGATGAGAGTGACTTCAGAGGATTTAGAGGGCAGCAGCAATCTTATGCTAATGAGGGTTTTTGTATTGATGAGGATGGAGGGAGAGATGATAGGTTTATAAGGAGTGTGTCCTTTCCCCAAGGTGAAACATTATTTCTATTACTCATTTCTCAAGGAACTAGGATGTCTTCAGCTAATATAATCCTGCCCTGGGGCACCACAGCATCACAGGAAGTTGAGGCCTCAATTGTGACCAGAGGTACACTATATTATGTTTCTGCATGCCACAACCAGCTCTCATGGCAAGATATTAGGCCTCAGACAAGCCCTAATCACAATTTAATGATGAAATTATATATAACAGCCCTCAACTCTATCAGGGGCAAAATCTTTGTTTCAGCTCTATCAGGGGCAAAATCTTTGTTATTGCTAAGGAACAGGTAAGGAAGGCAGAGTATTTTGAGTCAAATACCACTGAAATACAAGAATTTAGGAAAAGGGTAACCAATCTATTGTTGAGATGTTTGTACTTTCAGGCAATAGATAAAGTATTTAAAAATGGAGACCAGAATATTTGAATGCACAGATTTCCCGCCATGCTTTGACTCTGAACTGAACTGAGAGAAAGCACAGTTGCAACAATAGAATTTCTTCTGAATTACCTTTCAAAAGGTAGTGCAAATTTTATCCTAAATATTTTTTTTGTTCGTGCTGGAGATTGAATCCAGGGTCTTCAACGTGAGCTACACCCCCAGACTTCAAAAAAAATTCTTTTTGACAGAGTCTTATTAAGCCGCTAACTTCCACACACTAGGCTGGAACTTACAATCCTTGTGCCTCAGCCACCCAGAACGTTGGAATTACAGGTGTGTCCAATCTTACCTTGCTCTTGTTGTTTATTAATTAGCAATTAAAAGGGGAAAATAAACCAGGAAGATTTTAGGTTATTCAACCAAAAATATTTATTGTACCTATTATATGTTAGGCAGCATATTTGCCAGTGGAAATCCCATAGAAGTTATGGCAGACATTAGGCCCTGCCCTCAGAGAACTTGCTATTTAGTGGTAGCAAAAACAGCTACAGCATATAGTGCCATGAAAATCAGGGCTTATAAGTCCAGGTTCCTTTGAGCATGCATTAAAGGAGAACTAATTTTCTTTTGTGTGTAGTGAGGATGGGGTCAGCAAGGGAAAAGCTTCTATAAGGAAGAGTCCAGTAGGAAGCTAGACAGGAAAGAAGGTTGTGGTAGTTAACTGCTCTGTCAACCTGAGCAAGAAATGCCCAACTAAATTGGATGCACACAGTTTTGGGTGTGGCTAAAGGGATTTACTGAGGACAGAAGACCTACCTGGGATGTGAGTGGCATGAACCATTAGGCTTGTAGCCTGAATGCAATAAGTAAAATGAAGAAAAAGCCTTGTCTCTGTTTTTTTAGGAGGCACTCTAGTGTTCATCTTCACCTTGGACATCGCCTCCTGACTTCTAGCACAAGCTCTTCAGCCTTCCATCACTGACCATCTGCCTCCTGATCCTGATTCTCATGGGGCACTATAGTGAGCTCATGGCCTTTGATTTTTGACCAGATCCTTCCAATCTCCAGCACTCAGCTATCCCTTTTCGCACTCTTCCACATTTGACTCTGCAGGTGGCCATTATAAATCTATCTTATAAATCTTTATCTATTTAAATATCTTGCAGTAAATCTGTCCCTCTAGTAAGCACTGACTGAAATAGATTTTGGTACTGAGAGTGGCTCTAGCAAAACAGAAGTGTTTGGATGAAATCTTTTAATGACATTAGTCATTCCTGGAGATGGGTCTGCAATTTGATAAGACCTAAAGATGACATAGTCTTTCCTGATAATGTGGGGAATGCTGGTAGTCCTTTGTGTGAACTGTTTAAAGTAATAAGCAGTGTAGATCCACTTGATTATGCTAATTTACCACTTGTGAGATGTGAGGAATTTAGCAACTCCATAAATGTTAACTTTGAATATTTTTACAGAGTTGGAAATATAATGATGCTGGCTGGTTTCTCTTACACCTCTGGATAATCTATGAAGGAAAATAATGAACTCAAAACATGCATAGGAAATCTAATATTTTCTAATAGTGAGGACATATTAATAAAGTAAAATAAGAATCTCAAAGATTAAATTCCCAGCTCCAGACACACATAAATAATCATTTATATACCGTGTCCATTTAATGATGGACTGTTGCTGTGCATGTCCACCTTTATGACTTGGTGGATCAGATAATACTTATCTCACGATGGGAAGTCAGGTTGCATAGTAACTTGGTGGGCCATGGTCAGGTATTCAGCTTCCACTAAGACTGAGTAGCAGGCCAATATGTGCAGATGGTGGCAGAGCCTTGCTTCAAAACCCTAAAGGCCTCCACTGTGATTCACATATGGGTACTTGCCAGAGACTCCAAACGGCATCTCTACTTGCCCTAACACTTCAAGTACCATTGGATCTAGTGGATCATATGACCCCAGTGGCAGAATAGCCTACACCACAACCTGGATCTGTTGCAGAGCCTTTTCTTGTTTTGGGTCCCACTCAAAACTAGCTGCTTTGAGTCATTCAGTAAATGGGCTTCAGTAAAACACCTGGCTGAGGAATGCATTGCCTTTCAAAATCCAAACAGGCCCACTAGGCATTGTGCATTTTTTGATTGTATGGGGAGCCAGAAGCAACAATTTATTTTTTATATTAGAATGGATATCTCTATATGCTCCACACAACTGGGCTCTTAGAAATTTCAGTGAGGTAGAAGGACCTTCAATTTTAGTTGGGTTTATTTCCCATTCTGTGGCTCACAAATGCTTTACTAACAAGTTCAGAGTGGTTGCTACCCGCTGCTGACTTGGTCCAGTCAGCATAATACCATCAATATAATGAACCAAGGTGATAACTCTTGGGAGAGAAAGATGATCAAGATCTCTGTGAACTAAGTTGTGATAGGAATGGAGAGTTAATACAACAGTGAAGGTGTTTCACTGACCTTGCCAGATGAAAACAAATTGTTTCTAACAGTCTTTATAGACATGTATGAAGAAGAAGGAATTTGCCGAATCATACCAAGTATCAGGAGATATATTAATCAGTTCAAGAAAGGAAACCACTGCTTATACAGCAGATGCAAACAGTATTACCATTTGATTTAGTTTATGGTAATCCAGCATCATTCTCCAAGACCTATCCATCTTCTGCACAAGCCACATGGGAGAATTAAATGTACATGTAGTGGAAACCACTACCCCTGCATCCGATAAAGTACTATTGATAGTGGCACTAATATCTGCAATCTTTTCATGGATATGATATTGTTTTTGGTGTACTATTTTACCCAGTAAAGACAACTCTAATGGCTTCCATTTGGCTTTTCCAACCATAATGGTCCTCATACTACAGATTAAGAAGCAAATGTGAGGATTCTGCGAAGTACTAAGTACATCTATCCCAATTATGCATTCTGGAACAGGGGAAATGACTAAAGGTGGATCCAAGGACCTACTGGACACACTGTCAGACCTTAAAACTCCATTGATCACCTGACCTCTAGAGGCTCCTCCTCTTACTAAAGGGCCACAATGACATTTTGGATCCTTTGGCATCATAGTTAGTTCAGCACCAGTGTCCAGTGGTCCCTGAAATGTCTGATCATTTCCTTTTCCTCAATGTACAGTTACCTTGGGAAAATGCTGTAGGCCCCTTTGAGGAAGGATGGGAGAAAAATTGACTACATAGAATTCTGATGGTACACCAAAGTCCTTTCTCAAGGGGACCTGGCTTCCCCTTCATCCAAGGGGTTCTAGCTTGATAAACTGCCTCAAACCTGGGAGCTGAATGAGAGGTTAAAATTCTCTGCTGCTATGATTTGAAGTAGATTTCTGTTCATTTGCCCTTAAATATATTTGATTATAGAAATCTAGTAAAAATTTAGTAGGCTTCATGTCTATTTCACTTTTGGACACATCATAGCTAATCAACCATAGTCTCACATGTCAGATTATTCTGATCATTGTTCTGCTTCTTCTAGTATGGTAAGTGCATGCACCTTGCCTTTGGCGATTATGTGATACCGTTTGACACCTGCCACTCTGGGATCCAATTAAGCCCATTGCCATTAAGTTTCCCAGCTGAGTAAGTGTAATACCCACTGTCAGGTGTGGCCTACAGAGAAGAACAATGGCAGTGCTATTTGGGGTGCCAGTGCTCCCATCACAAATCTGTTTCTCAAGGTATTAGTATACATTTCTCAAAGTGTTAGGATACAGTTTCTAGATCATCCCACTGCTTAACATGACAAATCCACTCCAGCATTCCCATTTCCCTGAACCTTTCAATCCCCTCATCAGCAGTAAAGCATGGAATATCAGCTACCTCTACTTTTGAGACAGGGTCTCTCTATGCAGTTCAAGTGAGCTTTGAACTCACTATATAGCCCAGGATGGCCTCAAACTCATGGTAATCCTCTTGCCTCAGCCTCACAAGTGCTGGAATTACAAGTGTGTGCCACTATACCTGGAGAATATTACCTGTCTCTACTCATTACCTACTCATTTCCAGTAGGCCATCTTTTGATCCATACTTCTGCAAATGAGACCAATAAACAAATACACTTTTTTTTTTGTACCAGGAATCAAACTCAGGACCTTGCACCAGCCAGGCAGGCGCTTGTGCTGCTGAACTATATCCCCAGCCCTGAGACAAATAAACTATTAACAACTTTTTTACTTCACAAGCTTCAAGATTGAGTTCAGAATCTTTTTTTGTTTTTGTTTTTTTTCGGTACCAGGAATTGAACTCACGACCTTGTGCTTGCCAGGCAGGTGCTGTGCCACAGAGCTAAATCCCAGCCCCAAGATTGAGTTCAGAATCTTAACAGGCATAAATTGAAAAATACAGCCTGATCTAGGTGTATGTATTTGTCACTACTGTCCCAAACTTATAAACACATTCCTAAACTGGCTCATCAGGCATCTGCTTGTAAGAGAAAAATCAAGAAGTTAATTGAGAGAATAGCAGACCACTTCATGGGTCACACTATGTACCTCTACTTCAGGAGCCTTCTGTGATTTGAGCCTAGTTATAGGCCTAGAGGCAAAAGTGGGTGGTGAGAGTGGGTCCTGAGTAATATTAGCATAATTATGACTTTTGAACACTGGTAAATTTTCTCAGGCATACCAGGATAGGCAAACACTACAGGGGTTGAATGCAGGAATCCCTGCACTACTGTGGGTGGAGAAATCTCTTACTGTAGCAAAATAATCTCATTAAAGTCTAGGAGCTCAATACCCACAGTTTCATCAGGATCCTCCAAAACATCTCCATCAATTTAGGGGTTCCCATTCTTTCCAGATCAGTACCCTCATCTTTACTTCAGATACACATGGAGGCTGAGCACCCAATTTATGCTGTATTTCAGTCAATTGAAGTATGAGCCTGTGTTTATGTTTCTGCAACCTCAACCCTGCAGCTAAAGGAGAAGATATTCTTTTTCAGAACATACCTTGAAAATTTTAGATGATTTATGTGTGTTCGGGATTGATGTATGTGTGTTATGGGACTTTGAAATATGAACACCTTAGTTTCCTCTATTAATTCATCCCCACTGTTAGAAAATTTTAGATTCCCTATGCATGTTTTGAACTCATTATATTTATTCATAGGTTGTCACACAGAAACTAAGAGCAACTAGCCAGAATCATTTTACCCACTCTACAAAAAATATTGAAAAGTATCATACATGGAGAAGCTAAATTCCTTACATCTTACAAGCAGTGAATTAGTATAAACAAATAGATCTACACTGAATGTTACTTAGAAAAGTTCACATCAAAGACTATCATTACTTCCCACATCATCAAGAAAGACCATGACACCTTTAGATTTCATAAAATTAGATAGCCATTGTCAGGAACCCCTAAAGCCGTTAAAGAATCTCTTCTTTAAAATTCTACTTCTCTAGAGCCACTCCTGGTTCCAAAATCTGTATCAGTCAGTGCTTATGAGAGAAACAGATAAATATGTGAGGATATACAATGTAGGATTACACTGGCTGCCGGCAGAGTCAGGTGTGGAGGAGTGCAAAAGGGTATCTATGCTGGAGATGGAAAGGATCCAGTAAAAGACCCAAGGCTCGGAGCTCACTATGGTGTCCCCAGTGCATCAGTATCAGGGGGCCAAGGGTGTATGACAGAAGCCTGAAGAGTTTGTGCAAGAAGGTAGGAGACAGCATTGAAGTTTAAGGTGAAGACTGGAGATCCTCCAAGGAAACAGAAGTAGGCCCTCTTTTTGTTTCCTTTTTATTCAATTCAGGGTAAAAGCACATTGGTTGGTGCTACTCAAACCCAGGGTAGGTTTTCTGTCCTCAATCATTCCTTTCAGTCACACCCAGAACTATGCAGATCCAGATTAGTTGAGTGTTTCTTACTCAAGTTGACATAATCAGTTAACTATCACAACAAGCAAGTTACATGAAGAAATTGTCCACATGCCCACAGTTCTTACTCCTGGTATCTTTTCTTCTGTCTCCCAGAATATACCTATAGCCTCATGGGAGTGTACCGTATTATAGCTCTCAGAGGAAGCAAAGCCCAGGGCCTTGGTTACAGATGGTTCTGCGTGTTATGCAAGCATTACCCACAAGTGAACAGCTGCGGTATTACATCTCCTTTCCAGGACATCTCTGAAGGACCGTGGTGAAGGAAAAGCTTCAAAGTCAGCAGAACTTTGGGCAGCAAACCTGGTAGTAAATTTGACCTGAATGGAGAAATGTCCAGACATGTGACTGTATACTGATTCATGCACTGTAGCCAATGGTCTGGCAGGATTGCCAGGAACTTGGAAAGAACATGACTGGAAAAGTGGTGACAAATATGTTTTAGGAAGAGGGATATAGACCACTCTATAGTTAAGTAATGTAAATATATTTGTGTCCCATATAAACACTCACCAAATTGTGACCTCATCAAAAGAGGACTTTAATAATCAGGTGGATAAGATGATTTGTTCTGTAAATAGTGGCCAACCTCTTTCTTCGGCCACCCCTGTCATTGTCCAATGGGCTCCACCATGGAGGCAGGGATGGAAGTTATGCATGGGGTCCACAAAATAGACTCCCCTTCACTAAGGCTGGTTTGGCTACAGGCACTGTTGAATGCTGAATATTCTAGCATCAAAGCCCAACACTGAGTGATCAATATGGCACCATCCCCTGCCATGATCATCCTGCAACTTAGTGGCAGGTATATTATACTGGACTGCTTCCATCATGGAAAGGACAGCACTTTGTCCTTACGGGCATAGACACTTACTCTGAATATGGATTTGCCTTTCCTGCATATGATGCTTCTGCCAAATCTACCATCCATGGACTTACAGAATGCCTTATCCTCTGTCATGGATACATGGACACATTACCTCTGACCAAGGTACACATTTTACAGCCAAAGAAGTGGGACAATGGGATCATGCTCGTGGAATTCACTGGTCTCACTGTGTTCCTCACCATCCTGAAGCAGCTGGATTGATAGAAAGGTGGAATGATCGGCTGAAGATGCAGTCAGTCAGTTGCCACTAGTTTGTAGGGCTGGGGCAAGGTTCTTCAAAAGGCTGTGTATGCTTTGATTCAGCATCCGCTATCTGGCACAGTGTCTCTAACAGCCAGGCTTCATGGGTCCAGGAATCAAGGGGTGGAAGTAGGAATGTTACCTCTCACTATTACTCTAGAGATCCGCTAGTACATTTTTTGTTTCCTATCCCCATGAGCTTATGCTCTCCGGGCCTAGAAGTCTTAGTTCCAGAGGGGAGAAATCTTGTACTAGGAAGCACAGCAATGATTCCACTAAACTGGAAACTAAGACTTCCCCCTGGTCATTTTGATCTGTTCATGCCTCTGAGTAAACAAGCTAAAAATAGGGCAATGCTGTTGGCAGAGGTGACTGACCCAGACTCTCAAGGGGAAATTGGACTATAGCTACACAATGGAGGAAGGAAGAATGTACTTGAAGTGCAGGAGATCCCTTAGGGCACCTCCTACCCGTACCATTCTTTGTTAATAAAATCAATTGGAAACTACAACAACACAGTAAAGCAGAATGACAAATGGCCCAGAGCCTTCAAGAATGAAGGTGTGGGTCACCCCACTACGAAAAGAATCAAGACCTTCTGAAGTGTTTGCTGAAGGCCAATTGAATAGAGAATGGGTAGTAGAAGAAAGTAGTTCTAAATACCAGCTACGACCCCATGGCCAGTTTTAGAAACCAGGATTGTAATTGTAATAGTTCTCTCTTAACACGCTTCCTATGTGATATAATGTTGATAGACTTACTATTTGTTCTTCGCTTCCTATGTGATATAATGTTGATAGACTTACTATTTGTTCTTAAACATTGTTAAACCTATGTCATAGTGTTCAAGTTATAATATGCTAAGCATCACCCGAAGAAAGCTTGCCATCTAGTCTGGAGAGAGAATTAGTGTGTTTCTGTCTATATGCAGGATAGTTGTAACATGTTAGGCATTATTATGAACTTGTCTTTGTATTTGGAGACTAAGTATGATTTAAGGAAATGTGTCTGATTGTCAAGTTGACAAGGGTTGAATTGTGATAGTTAAGTGTTGTGTCAACTTGAGTAGAAAACGTTCAACTAATTGGATCTGCATAGTTTTGATTGTGACTGAAGGGATTTACTGAAGACAGAAGACCCAACTTATGTGAGTGGTAGCAAAAATAGGCTGCTAACCTGAACGGAACAAAAGGGAAATAAACAAGGAAAGGCCATCTCTGTTTCTCTGGAGGAGCTCCAGTCTCCACCTTCACCTTGGATGTCATCTCCTAGCTTCTGGCACAGACTCTTCAACCTTCCATCACAGATCCTCCGGTCTTCCACTGCAGACCCTCAGCCTCCTGAAACATACTTGTATGGGACACTGCAGTGAGCTCCAGGATTCTGACTTTTTTTCTTTTCTTTTTTCTTTTTTAAATTTTATTTTCAAAGATAAAAGAGCCAAAACATATTAACAAAGGATTCTGACTTTTGACTGGACCTTATGGTCTCCAGCACACAGACAGCACTTTTGGACTTTTCCACACTTGACTCTGCAGGTGACCATTTTAATGCTACCTTGTAAATCCTTATGTATTTACATATCTTGCAATAAAGTTGTTTCTCTAGTAAGCACTAATTGATATAAAGGCAAAAATTAGGGAATTAGCGCATGACAGGCACTCTCCTTGGTTCCAGGAATACAGCATTGTTAATTAAATCCTTGCATTAACCCTATGACATGTATTTGGTACTGTTATTTTCTTCATTTTACAGAAGAGGATGCTAAGGCATGGAGAAGTTGAGAAACGAGCCCAGGGTCACACATCTAGAAGAATAGGATTTGAATTTACAGTCTTGCTCCAGAATCCATAATGTTTTTATCCACTGTGTTCTCTTCTACCCCTAAAATCCATACTATCATGAAATTTATATTCTAGGAGGAGATGTCAGTAATTATAAAAAGAAAAAAAAACTAAAAATATTGTTATACTAGGTGGAGCTAAGTTTACAAAGTGTGTAAAGAATGGTAATGATGATATGGTAAAAAAGGGAGATATTTTATACATTATGGTCAGAAAAAGGCCTCTCTTCAGAGATGACATTGTAGCAGAGAGGAATCCCTCTTATATGATCCAGAGAAAGAGCACTGCAGACAGGAAAATAGCCAAAGTAGTGTACCTGAGGCAACAAAATGCTTGTCATATGAAAAAAGAAGGCAAGGCCCTGGTGGAAAGGGGTGAGCAGTAATAGATTGCAGAGATAACCTGAAAAATGAATAGGATCTTACAAACTCTGCTGATGAGTTGAGATTTTATTTTAAGCAGGGGAACAATGTGATCTGGAAATCAGTATAGAGAGCCCCCAAAAAACTAAAAATAAAAACCATATTCCACCCAGATATTCCACTTCTAGTTTTTTTCTGTAAGAAATAAAGATATCTCTTTATGTACATATCACATTACAGTGATACATATATACCCATGTGTATAGCAGTACAATTTATAATAGCTAAATTTGAAAGTGGATTATATGTCCATAAACAGATGACTAGATAAAGAAAATATGATTTATACACAATGGCATTTATATTCTCTGCCACAAAAAGGAAAAACTTTAGTCATTTGTGGGAAAATGAAGGCATCTTGAAACCATAATGTTGAATGAAATAAATAAGACACATAAGCTTAAGCATTCATGATTTCTCTTATTTGATAAACCCCAAATACAAGAGAAAAATAAAAATAGATAATGAGACATAGGGAGAGAGCTGTTCTACAAAACTGAATGGAATCATGAGTTATTGGGAGAGGAGAGGGAGTGGAGCAGAAAGAGATGGGAGAGGACAGGAGGGGACAGGAGTGAAAACACGAAGGAGGAGAGGAGAGAAGATGAGAGGGAGGAAAGGAGAAAAGAAGGAAATGAAAACAGAATTGAGATGTGTTATATACACGTACCAATGCCCCACAAGAGATGTAATCATTTTATCCTGCAAACATAGTAATTGAAAAATAAAAATTAACAAAAAATCATTCTGAGTGTTGTGAAGAGAATAGATTGTACTGGGCAAGACTTGAAGCAGAAAAACCACTAAGAAAGCTATTAAATTCATGCAGAAAAGAGATGATGGTGGCTTCAGTTTCAGTGGTAATAGTAGATATCCATAAAAATAGACTTACTATAAACATTGCTGAACAAAAAACTGATCTGACTAGTTCATGGATAATATATTGAGGTACAGAGAGAGAGAGAGAGAGAGAGAGAGAGAGAGAGAGAGAGAGAGAGAGAGAATATAAAATGAATCTTGTAAGGGGTACAATGATAGAAGGAATAAATGTTCAAGCTCGACTGAATACTAGGGTGACCATAAATAATAATAATGTAGTGTATATTCCAAAATAGGTAGCTGAGAGGATTTCACCAAAAAGAAATGATAAATATTTGAGGTGATGCATCTGCTAATTATTTGGATTTGATCATTATGCAGTAAATATACGTAACAAAATATCATATGGTACCTATAAATATGTGCCACAGTTTTATGCCAATCAGAAATAAAATAAAACAAATAATAGCTTAAAAATAATAAAACGCCTCCTGGAGTTCGAGCCTGAGAAAAGAAAGGCAGTGCTATTTTATGAGACAGGAAGATACAAGAGCAAACAAAATGTTAGAGCTGATGGGACTTCCACATTTGACATATGGAAAAGCTGAAGATCAGAAATGGTAATTGACCTGCCTGGGTTAGAGAATTAAGGTCTGAAATAGGTAATTGTATTCTTCATGCTAGCCCTGAAAACTTTCATGTTTTCTATCTCTTCAACTGGGTTGAAAGGTAGTAATTCCAACCTTACCTAAGATTCCCCCAGTCAAAGAAAGTTGTGGGTGATTAATATAATTTGCATCTTCCTACAAAGATTTTGTTAGGTATTGTCCAGCAATGCTTGATTATTACTATTTTGATGGTGTTATCCCACTGAACTTTCCTTTATTTTTTCTCACTGCATCAGTCAGGGTTTACTAGAGAAACAGATATAATACAAGATATACAAATGTACAAGAAATTACAAGTTTGGCTTATAATGGTCAGCCACAGAGTTGGATGAGGAAGCGTGCAGAGGCTGTCTGCACATTGGAGATTGAAGAGTCCAGTCCAAGGTCTGGAGCTCACTGCTGTGTCTGTGCAAGTCAGTATCAGGAGGCTGATGGGTCTGTGATGGAACACTGAAGAATCTATGAAGGCTGAAGGGTCTACACCAGAAGGCTGTAGAGTCCCAGGTGGAAGCCAAACAGCCTGCACCAGAAGCCAGGAGACTACCATCAATCTGAAAGTGAAGACCAGAGTTACTCCAAAGAAGCAGTAATCAGTCCTTCCACATTTCCTTTTTATTGCATGCAGCCTACCCTCCTTGAGGGCATTCTTTAACCCACACCATCTCCAGGCCCTCCTCTTGCACAGGCTCAGGATGAATACAAAGTAAGGACCTTGACTCCCTGCTGAGTCACATAGTCAACCTTCTAAACTTCTCAAGTTGACATAATAAACAACATCCTAGAGTGGTAAGGGCATGTCCTCTTTACCCCGGATATAAAACTGCTGAGTCACTTAGTTAATCTTCTAGACTCCTCAAGTTGACACAATATATTAACCATAACACTCACCCAGTGTCACTGCCCTAGGTCTCCCAGATGCAGAGTGAAGGGAACAAAGAAGACTCAGCAATGAGAGTAGGGGAGCCCCATTTTTCCCTTCTCCAAGTCTGTAAAACCATACTGTGAAATCTCCTATTATAAAAATAGCCTGCCACATAATTGCTTAATTTTCTTAGTAACTTTTCTCAGTAACTTTTACCAGAAACACAAGGGAGAAGATGTATTGACTTCTGCATCCAGGCACATGGATGCAAATTCCAGTTCTGATACTGCCACCCTGTGTCTTCTTAGACAAGTTCCTTCTTTTATTAGACCTCAATTTTCCCACATATAAAATGATAGGCTGGAACTCTATAAAGTCCCTTGGAACTCTGCATAATGACAAACACATGTCTAAAAGCTCTATTTTGCAAGCCCCAAAACTTATAAAGCTAAAGCCCTCCTTGGATTATTTCCCCTGTTATCTCTCTGCCCTAGTAAGTGTGAGTTATCTGCTCTTACCATTTTTGTTTAACCTATTCCACAACACTCTGTGATTTCATCATTTCCTCAAAGTTTTCTCTTTGTGATTTTTCTCACAGAATTTGTATTCTGACCAGAAGAGAGTAGAAATTATGTGGAACCATCATTTATTCCATTTGTTTCTTAAATAGATACAAATATGCAGGTTTTGTAAATCTGAAAGTGTTCAGTTTCCGTGAACGAATAGGCTCAGGAATTAGGAGACCTGTGCTCAGAAATTGGCTGTACCCACTAACCAGCCAAAGTTTCTCTGGGCCTCATTTCTTTCATGTACAGAGAAACGTCACACTGGATAATAACTCTATGACTCGTTCTAGTGCTCACATTCCATGGTACTAATTTTCCCAGAAATAAATTTCAAAATTTATCAACTTACTGGGGACATTTACCATCAATCCTTTCCTCATTCTTTTCTCATTAACTCAAAATTATTTAATTGGGAAATGGATGCAGAAAACCTGAGTTGTCTGTCCAGATTTGCCATTGATTCAATTTGGACTACCTAGTTTGATAGTTTAGCTCTGTCATTTTGGGATTCTATGATGCTTTGATTCTATATCTTACAGGATTGTTGCAAAAGTAAAAGAGATAACTTAGCATGTTTTTAACTTTGCAACTCTTTCAATATTCCCTTTCCCTGAAGTATATTAGCTGTTAATGATCAGAAGAATTTTCCAAGGGCTTTCTGCTCACTAGTGCTTTTCCCTGTACATTTCATTTCCGCTGAAGCTTGTCCTAGCCATTAGCACTTATGGTAGCAGAGCAGCAGGTGGCTGCTGGTCTTAGGGTCTCTGCCACTGCCTAGGCAGATGGTCAAAGCCATATTCTCAGGGCAACGTTGCACAGAAAGAATTAATAATTATCAAAATCATATCAAAAACACAGATTTGGAAATAATTCAATGAACAGAACATTTAAGATATAGCACTGCCTTTTTCTTTGAGTATATTACTTTTTTTTAGCAACTTTTCTTTTTCTTCCTTCCTCCTGACTTCAAAGTACAATCCATAAGGCCGTGACATGAAGCACTCCCCAAAGTAGTGACATAAAATATCTTATTTTCTTCTGCTTTTCTACTCAAGGAACTGAAAACACTCCTTTCACCTTCTTCAATTCTCACCTCTTTGAGAGTGACAAAAACTAATTTATGTTTCTAATTAATTTCACATTATCATTTTAACAGCCTCTTTTTATTTATTTATTTATTTATTTATTAATCAGTGGACCAAGTATGGGACTGGGCATCCAAAATGGCTGTCTTGCCAGGTTCCCCTCATATCAGTGGCAGGGATATCTTGGACTTACCAGTGGGAGCTTCTACCACACATAGAGCTGTTTAATGATTAAATGAAAAGAGATAATATATGAAGAAGCACCTAGCACAAAGAAGAAATATATAGGTATTCAGTACATATTAATACTCTTCACCCTCCTCTCTACTTTCTATAATTATCAAAATCATATCAAAAACACAGATTTGGAAATAATTCAGTGAACAGAAACAGAAGCAACATACAAAAAGCAATAAATAAATTGTCTTGATTTATGCTTCAGAAGATGATAATGGAAGTGTAATTTTGTGATTTCGAAGTAAGGCATCATTTGATATGAAGTTTGAAGCCATTGCCTTTTCTGAATACAGGAAATAAAAGGTTTTAATTACAGTGGAGACTTTAGAGAATGATAACTTATGAAGTCGGACTTATTACCATTTTTGAAGGCTTCTAGCATATTAAAAATTGGACACATTAACAGTTCTTCGGGGCTGGGGATTTAGCTCAGCGGCAAAGCGCCTGCCCGGCAAGCGCAAGGTCGTGAGTTCCGTTCCCGGTACCGGAGAAAAACCAAAAAAAAAAAAAAAAACCAAAAAAAAAAAAAACAGTTCTTCAAAATGTTTAATACAGATTTTCCATATGACCCCATTCTAGATATATACTCAAGAGAAATGAGCATGTATGATCAAACAAAATTTCTGCACATAAATTTTCATAGCAGCATTATTCTTAAGGGTTCGAAAGGTGGAAACACACTCAGTATCCATCAATTGATGAATGAATAAACAAAATATTGTCTACCCTTATGATGATGTTTTTCTTACTCATAAAATGGAATTAAGAACTGTTTTCACGCTAAAGCACAGATGAACCTTGAAAACATATGAAGTGAAAGAAGCCTGACACAAAAGACCATGTATTGTATTATTCAATTTTATAAAATATAAAATATAAGCAAATACATATGGACAGAAGAACACTACTGTTTGCCAGGACCTGGGAATAGGGGATGAAGAGTGACTTCTTAATGGGTCAGTGTTGATTTTAGTGATTATAGAAGTATTCTCGCATTATATAGTGATGAGGTTTGCACAACATTCCAAATGCACCGAATTATACACTTAAACGTGTGCATTTTAAAGTAGAAATTTGTGGTATGTGAGTTATACATGAATAAAAAAGGGAAAGGGTCAAATCAAAACTTCAAAACTAAGAATATGGCTGATGCTGTATTACAGGATTTTGATCGGGAATTTTTTTCCCTGTAATGTGTTTATTTGACTTTGGTAGAAGGGTAATGCTGGCCTCAGAATGAGTTAAAAAGTATTTCCTTTTCTATTTTTGGAAGAGTTTGAGAAAACAGAGAAAGACATATATCCAAAATCAGAAATGAAAATGGGACATTATTACTGACTTTTGTAAAATAGTATTATAGGAGATTACTATGAATAATTGTATACCAACAAATGACGTGACCTAGAAGAAATGGAGACCTTCATATAAACACAAAAATTATATAAATGGACTCAATAAGAAGTGGAAAATCTCAACAAACTAATAACAAATAAAGAAATTAAATCAGTAATCAAACATTTCCCCAACACAGCAGCAGCAACAAAAATAAAGACAAATGTCCAGGATCAGATGGCTTCACCAGTGAACATTACTGAGTATTTAAAGAATTAATACAAAAGTTATATAGATATTTATGTCTTCTCTCTTTTTTCTAGAATTGTTCATTGCTGGTATATAGAAACACATTTGTTGCTTGTTTGTTCATCCCATAACCTGAAATTGTGCTTAATATATTTATTTTAGCCCTGCTAGCATTATCGTGAAATAAAGCTAGCATGTACTAGCAGACATAGTATTACCTCTTCCTTTACAGTTTATATGACTTTTATTTTTCTCTTGATTAACTCTTCTAAGTTGCATTTCCAGTAAAATATCAAATAATAAAGGTGAAAGTGGGCATCCTTGTCATATTCTTGATCTTAAGGGAAATGATTTAAGTATTTTCCCATTGAGTATGATATTAACTATGTATTTTCATAAATGTTCTTTGTCGTGTTGTGGGAGGATTTTGTTTGTTTTTATTTCTATGTGGTGCTAGAGATTGAAACCAGAGCGCTTTCACACTAAGCTACATCCTGAATCCTTTTACCTAACTCTCTCTCTGTGTGTCTCTCTGTCTCTCTCTCCTATTTTGCAGTACTGGAGACTGAATCCAGGGCCTTTACATTGAGTTACATTCCCACCCCTTATTAGTTATTTTTAATTTTGTTTGTGTTTAATTTTGTTTTTTATCCCATAACCTGAAATTGTGCTTAATTTATTTATATTAGCCCTGCTAGCATTATCATGAAATAAAGCTATCATGTACTAGTAGACATAATATTAGCTCTTCCTTTACAGATTATATGACTTCTATTTTTTTCTTGATTAACTCTTCTGTACTACTGTCTTCTATTGCTAGAAGACAGTAGTACAACTATGTTAGCTATCCTGTATACACATACTTACATAATTTCCCCTTCTTTCCTTTCTCTTTTCCCACATCCCAGTTGCCCTTTACCCTTGAGCATTTTCCTATCATTTCAAAATGTCTATCACACCTCTGAGTTCTTATTAACTCTTTCAGGATTTACACCGAGAAACAATGGGGTGCTTGCATATGCAGATCTGATTTATTTCACTTATGAGTATGGTCTCTAGTTGTGACCATTTACCTATAAAGGCCTCGAGTTTATCTTTCTTTATAGCTGAGTAATATTCCATTATATAAAAGTACCACAATTTTCTT
>NW_004955475.1:4628972-4633833 GCF_000276665.1 Chinchilla lanigera
TCTGAAGGACAGTTGGCTAAAATTTTTTCCCAATCTGTGGATTTTCTGTTCACTCTGTTCGTGATTTCTTTTGATGTGCAAAAACTTTTCAAAAAAATGAGTTCCAAGTTGTTGATTCTTTGAAGTATTTCCAGCGCAGTTTGGTTTTTGTTCATGAACTCTCTACCTGCCCCTATCTCTTCAAGATTTCCACCTACTTTCTTTTGCAATAGATCTAGTGTTTCTGTTTTAACATTTAGATCTTTAAGCCACTTTGACTTTTATTTTGGTGCCTAGTGATAATCTTGGGTCTAGTTTTAGTATTAGGCATGTGGAAAGCCAGTTTTTCCAGCACGATTTATTAAAGAGTCTATCTTTCGTCCAGTGAAATGTTTGGCCAATTGTCAAAGATAAGGTGGCTGAGTGTCTTTGTGGTTGTGTCCACATCTTCTAATCTGTTGCACTGGTCCTCGGGTGTATTTTTTTGCCAATACCATGCTGGTTTTTATCACAGTAGCTTTGTAGTATAATTTCAAATTAGGGATTGCGATACTTCCTGCCTTGTCTTTGTTTCCCAGGATAGATTTTGCTATTCTAGGTCTCTTCTGGTCCCAGATGAATTTTAGAAATGCTTTCTCTAGGTCTGTGAGGTATACCAATGGTATTATCATTGGAATTGCATTGAAACTGTATACCGATTTTGGGAGTATGGCCATTTTTATGATGCTGCTTCTTCCTATCCATGAGCAAGGAATGTCTTTCCACTTTTTAAAGAATTTCTTCAATCTCTTTTTTCAGAGTACTGTAATTTTCACTGTATAGATCTTTTACTTCCTTTGTTAGATTGATTCCTAAGTATTTCAATTTTTTGGTTGCTATTGTGAAAGGTGTAGTTTCCCTTATTTCTCTCTCAGTATGGTTGTTCTTTGCATATAAGCATGCTATTGATTTTTGAGTGTTGACTTTGTATCCAGCTATGCTACTAAATTTGTTCATTAATCCTAGGAGTCTTTTGGTGGAGTTTTTGGGGTCTTCTATGTAGAGTATCATGCCATCTGCAAACAGGGATAATTTCGTGTCTTCCTTTCTTATCTTTATTCCTTGTATTTCTCTCTCTTGTCTAATTGCTTTGATAGTGTTTCCAGAGCTATGTTGAATGGAAGTGCTGACAGTGGACAACCTTGTCTTATTCCTGAATTTAAAGTGAAAGCTTTCAGTTTTTGTCCATTTAGTGTGATGTTGACTCTTGATTTGTCATAGATGGCTTTTATCAGATTGAGGCAAAGTCTCTCCATGTTAATTTTCTGTAGGGTTTTTTATCATGAATAAGTGTTGGACTTTATCAAAAGCTTTTTATGCATCTATTGAGATGATCATGTGATTCTTGTTTTTAGCTCTGTTGATATGGTGTATTACATTGATTTATTTGCATAAGTTGAACCATCCCTGCATTCCTGGGATGAATCCCACTTGGTCATGGTGTATAATCTTCTTGATGTTTTGCTGCATTGTATTAGCTAGTATTTTATTGAGAATTTTTACATCTATGTTCATTAGGGAGATTGGCCTATAGTTCTCTTTTTTGGTTAGTTCTCTTTCTGGTTTTGGTATCATGGTTATTCTTGCCTCCAGGAATGAGTTTGGCAGAATTGCTTCCCTTTCTATTTCCTCAAAAAATTTGTGAAGAATTAGCATAAAATCTTCTCTAAATTTCTTGTAGAATTCAGCAGTGAATCCATCGGACCTGGGCTTCTTTTTGTTGGTAAGATTTTTATTACATTTTCCATTTCATTGGCTGATATTCAGTTATTCCAAATTTTTATATCTTCTTGACTCAGCTTTGGTAATTCATATGTATCTAGGAGTCTGTCCATTTCTTCTGTGTTTTAAATAGAATGAGAGTAAAGATTTTTAAAGTATGTATTGATGATCTTCTGAATTTCTACAGGATCTGTAGTGATTTCATACCTTTCATTCCTTATTACATGGATTTGAGTTTTTTCTTTCCTTTTTTTGATAAGGTTGGCTAGGGGTTTATCAATTTTATTTATTTTCTCAAAGAAGCAACTGTTTCATTCATTAATTCCATATATCATTTTCTTAGTTTCAATTGTGTTAATTTCTGCTCTGTTATTTATAATTTCCTTCCTTCTTTGGGCTTTGATATTAACTTGCTCTTCTTTTTCTAAAAGTTTGAGGTGTAACATAAGGTTTTTTTGTTTCTCTTCATTCCGTTTTCCTTATATAGAAATCCATTGTTATAAATTTCTGTCTGAGGACTGCTGTCATTGTGTCCCACAGGTTCTGGTAGTTTTTTATCTGTATTTTGGTTTGATTGTAAATAGTGTTTAATTTACTTTAATTTCTTCTGTGACCCACTGGTTTTTCAGGAGGATATTATGTACTTTCTTTGTGTCTATGGAGTTTTTGTGATTTCTTTTATAAGTAATTTCCAGTTTCATTACACCATGGTCCAATAGCATGCATGGGATAATTTCAAGCCCTTTGCATTTAATTAAGCATGTTCTATGTGCAAGCATGTGGTCTACTTTAGAGAATGTCCCATGCACAGCTGAGAAGAATGTGTATTTTAATATTGTTGGGTGGAATACTCTGCAAAGGTCTACTAAGTATATTTGTTCACATGTTTTGTTTAGTTCAGTTATTTCTTTGCTGATTTTTTTGTCCAGTTGATCTATCTCTTTGTTATAATGAGGTGTTAAAATCCCATTACAACTGTATTATTACTTATGCGACTTTTCACATCTGTTAAAATTTCCCTTATATAATTGGGTGTGTTTACATTTCATGTATATATATTTATGATTGTTATCTCTTCCAGTTGCAGTTTTCCCTTAACAAGAATATAATGATCTTCTTTGTCTCTTTTGATCATTATTGGTTTGAAGTTCACTTTGTCTGCAAACAGAATAGCTACTCCTCCTTTTCTCTGTGTTCCTGTCACATGGAGTATTCTATTCCTTCCTTTGACTGTCAGTCTATGGATTTCATTTTGAGTTAAATGTGTTTCATGTATATAGCATATTGTTGGATTTTGTTTCTTGATCCACTCTGCTAGTCTGTTTCTTTTGATTGGTGAACTGAGGGCATTTACATTAATGGTTATTACTGATATGCATTGACTTATCCTTGTTATGTTATTTTCCCACTGTTGGTTCTTTACTTTCCCCATCTGTTTAACTGCTTACATTGCTTGGTAGCTCTTTTCTATTGTTGTTCTTGAGATCATGATCATTTTTATCTCTTTGCAGAATATCTTTCAGTACTCTTTGTATGGTTAGCTTAGTGGTGATGAATTTCTTCAGTTTGTCTTTATCATGGAAGTATCTTATTTCTCCATCAATTTTGAAAGATAGCTTTTCAGGGTATAGCAATCTGGATTGGAAGTTGTTTTCTTCCAGGCCCTGAAATACTTCACTCCAAGCTCTTCTTGACTTGATGGTTTGTGTTGAGAAGTCTGCTGTGATTTTGATGGGCTTTACCACATAGGTGATCTGTTTCTTTTCTTTAATAGTTTTTAATATTCTGTTCTTTTGGTAAATTTCTGGGATCTTGATTATTATGTGTCTGGGTATAGATTTATTTTGATTATGGGTAATTGGGGCTCTACGTGTCTCCAGTGTATATAAGGTTCTTGTCCCATGTTTGGGAAATTTTCTACTATTACTTCTGTAAATAGTCTTTATGTCATTCATATTGCCTCCTGCTGTTTCGTTGCCTATCAATCTTATACTGTTTTGCTTTGCCTCATCTTGCAGCTGATGTATTGTTATTTGCTGTTCCTTTGTTATTTTGAAGAGATCTTTTCTTTCACGATCTCTAGCTGCAATACTGTCTTCAAGGTCGGAAAGTCTACTTTCCATTTCATTCAAGTGGTTCTTCCAGCTTTGAGTGGAGTTTCAATTTCCTGAATGTCTCTTTGAATCGTTTCATGCATTCTGATTCTTTTCTATACTGTTCATTCAAGGTTTCCATTATTTTTCTGTGCTCGTCTATTTTTTTTACCTATGTCTTCTTTTGATATGCCTCGCAATTCTTTCATTATGGCTGTCATTCCATTTTTTACCTGAGCAATCATTTCTGATCTGAATTCTTCTATAGCCTGATATAGTTGGTCCTGTACTTCAGTTGCTGTTTCAGAAATTTCAGGTGTGTAACTTTCATGTTTTTCCATGTTGATATTTCCTGGACTTGTTCTGGTTAGGGTTTTTGGCTGAGATTACATTTTGATTCTTCTTTTTTCCATTTTCAAATCTCCCTAGGTTTCCAGGGATTCAGGTTTGTTACTGACATGGTGGCAGGTGGTGGAGACATGGGTCCTGGGTTCCCAGGCAGTGGCTTCCTGGTCCAAGAGACCACCCCATGATGGTGCCAAGGGGTAGGGGCTAGAGGATCTGGGCTCACAGCAGCTCACTGAGTCTTCCTGAATCCAAGGCCCCTTCCCATGGTGGTGGCAGGGGGCAGAGCCAGAGGACCCCAGCACCCAGATAGCTTACTGAGGCTTTCTGGTCCAAGGCCCCTTCCCACAGTGGTGGTGTGGTCAGGGCCAGAGTATCCAGCTTCCCAGACAGCTCACCAAGGTGTCCCAGTCCATGAAACCTTATTATTATCTCATTTTGAAATCTTGTATCATTTTTATTCTTTGTGTTGTTTTGCTCTGTTATTTTGGTTTTTTTCTCTTTAAAATGAAAATATATAAAAATATACAAAAGTTAATAAAAAGAAAACTGATACTCAAAGTTAAAGGAGGAAACATTTATTTGGCTTATAGTTCATAGATGTTTCAGTCCTTAGGAGGCATGGCAGAAGGGCTTTGCAGAAGAGAAAGAGTCCATGGCAAAGCAAGACAGGCAAAAAGCAG
>NW_004955475.1:4635068-4645551 GCF_000276665.1 Chinchilla lanigera
AATTGCTGAGCCAATTTAGTTATGCTTCTAAACTTCTCAAGTTGACATAATCAATCAACCACTATAATCCACCCCTTGTCAACTTGGCAACCAGATACATTTTTTTAAACCAATCCCCAGATACAAAGACATGTATATAATTGCGCCTAACATGTTATATCTATTCATTGTACAAACGTAAATGCAATAATCCCCTTACCCAAATAGAATGTAAATTTTCTTTGGTTGATGTTTACACTTATAATTTCATAATTTGAACATTATAACACAGGTTTAACAATCCTGAAGAACCAGAACTAAGTTTATCAATGTTATATTACATTAACACAATATAGGGGAGAAATAGTGCCATTATAATCCTCTTTTCTGTAGCTGGTCATGGGGTCACAGCTGGTATTTAGAACTACCTTCTTCCATTACCCCTGCTGTATTCCCTTGACCTTCAGCAAGCATCTGAGCAGGTCTTGGTTCTTTCCCTGGTGGAGTGACCCATAACTTCATTCCTGAAGGTCTGGACCATTTGTCATTGTGCCTGTATTAAGTTGTTGTAGTTTTCCACTGACTTTAATAATAGGGCAAGGTAATATTAAGAGGCACCCTGAGGGATCTCCTGCACTCCATGTGTATTCTTCTTTTCCTCCATTGTGGAGTAGCAGTCCAATTTCCCCCTGATAGTCTGGGTCAATCACCCCTGACAACACTGCTATTTCTTTTTTAACTTGTTTCCTCAGAGGCATGAGGAGACCAAAATGACCAGGGGGAAATCTTAGCTTCCAGTTCAATGTTATCATTGTTGTGCTTCCTGGTGTAAGCCTTCCCTCTTCTGGAACTAAGACTTATAAGCCAGCAAAACATAAGGTCGTGGGGACAGGAAGCAAAAATTTTGCTAGTGGATCACTAGGGGTAATGGTGAGTGGTACGATTCCTACTTCCTCCCCTTGATTCCTGGACCCATGAATCCTGGCAATGGGGGACACAGTGCCATATAGTGGACGCTGATTCAAAGCATATACAGCCTTTGGAAGCACCTTTCCCCAGCCCTGCAAGCTATTGCCACCAAGCTGGCACTGTAATTGTGTCTTCAAAAGACCATTCCACCTTTCTATCAATCCAGCTGCTTCTGGATGGTGAGGAACATGGGAATACCAGTGAATTCCATGAGCATGGGCCCATTTCCTCACTTCTTTGGCTGTGAAATGTGTTCCTTGGTCAGAGGCAATGCTAAGTGGAATCCCATGACGGTGGATAAGGCATTCTGTGAGTCCACAGATGGTAGTTATGGCAGAAGCACAAGTGCAGCAAAGCAAATCCATATCTAGAATGCATGTCTATACCAGTGAGGACAAAGCATAGTCCCTTCCATGATGGAAGTGGTCCATTATAATCAACCTGCCACCAGGTCGCAGGTTGATCACCAAGGGGAATGGTGTCATACTGAGGACTCAGTGTTGGTCTCTGCTGCTGGTATATTGGGCATTCAGCAGTGGCTGTAGCCAGATCAGCCTTGGTGAGTGGGAGTCCATGTTGCTGAGCCAGCAATACACCTTCACTGTCTTACCTGGTAAGACAGTGGTTTACCAGTGATGGTAAAGGGTGTGCTTGTCCTAATTTCTCTCTATATGAGTTTTTTCCACATGTACACGAATTCTATTGACTTTTGAGAGTTAACTTTGTATCTTGCTACACTACTGAATTCGGATATTAAAACTAGAAGTCTTTTGGTGGAGTTTTTGTGTTTTCTATGTAGAGTATGTCATCTACAAGTTAACAGCAACTTTACTACTACTTTTCCTATCCTTATTCTTTTATTTCATGTTCTTGTCTAATTTCTTTGGCTAATGTTTCCAGAACTATATTGAATAGAAGTGGTGATAATGGACAACTTTGTCTTGGTCCTGATTTTATAGTGAAAACTTTCAGTATTTGACCATTTAATATGATATTAGCTGTTGGTTTGTCATAGATGGCTCTTATTAGATTGAGATAAAGACCATCTATTCCAATTTTCTGTGGGGTTTTTATCATGAATGAGTGTTGGACTTTGTTGAAAGCTTTTTCGACACATATTGAGTTGATCATGTGATTTTTGTCTTTTGTTCTCTTAATACGGTGTATTACATTTATTCATTTTCCTATGTTGAACCATGCCTGCATCCCTGGTATGAATCTTACTTGGTCATGATGTATAATATTCTTGATGATTCACTGCATTCTGTTTTCCAGCATCTTATTAAAGATTTTTGCATCTATATCCCTTAGGGAGATTGGCCTATAGTTTACTTTCTTGCTTAGGTTTTTTCTGGTTTTGAAATCAGGTGAATATTTGCTTCCAGGAATGACTTTGGAAATATTGCTTCCATTTTAATTTCCTTTAAGAGTTTCAACATTGGCAGCATTAGTTCTTCTCTAAATTTCTTACAGAATTCAACAGTGAATCCATCATGGGATGGATTTTTCTTTGTAAATTTTTAAATACATTTTCAAGTTCATTGTTCTCAGGTTATTTAGAATTTTTATATCTTCTGGTTTTAGTTTTGTTAATTCAATTGTGTCTAGGAATCTGTCCATTTCTTCTGTGTTTTCCATCTAGTTAGAATACAGGTTTTCATAGTGGGTGTTGATGAACTCCTGGTTTCTGTGGGATCCATTATGATTTCACCCTTTTTATTCCTGATTACTTGAATTTGTGTTTTTTCTTTTCTCTTTTTGATGAGGTTGGCTAAGGGTTTTTCAATTTTATTTATTCTTTCAATGAATCAACTTTTCAATTCATTATTTCTCTATTTTTCTTAGTCTCTATTTCATTAATCTCTGCTCTTATCTTTATAATTTTCTCCCTCATATGCGCTTTGGATTGGATTTGGACTTCTTTTTCTAGAAGTTTGAAGTTCAACCTTAGGTTTTTTATTTGAGCTTGTTCTATTTTCCTGATGTGTGAGTTCATCACTTTGAATCTCCCTTGTAGGAATGACTTCACTGCATCCCATAAGTTTTGGTATATTGTATCAGCATTATTGTTTAATTGTATGTAGTGTTTAATTTCATCCTTATTTTCCTCTGTGACCTATTGGTTGTTCAGAAGGGTGTTGTTTTATTTCCATGTGTTAATGTAGTTTTTGTGGATTCCTCTGTAGTTGATTTCCAATTTCATTGTGCTATGGTCATATAGTATGCATGGGATGAGTTCAGTTCCTCTACATTTGCTTAAACGTGTTTTTTCAGTTAATGTATGATCTATTTTTGTAAACTTCCCATATGCAGCTCAGAAGAATGTGTATTTTAATGTTTTGGAGTAGAACACTCTAGTCATCTACCAAGTCCATTTATTCACAGGCTTTGTTTAATTTTAATATTTCTTTGTTGATTTTTTTTTTTTTTTTTGTCTAGTTCTATCCATTTGTGAGACTGTGGTATTAAGATCCCCCATTTCAGTTGTGTTAGTGATTATTTGGTTTTTCATGTCAATTAATATTTGTTTTATGTAGTTAGGTGGACCTGTGTTTGGTGCATAATACTTATGATTGTTATCTCTTCTTCTTGAAGTTTTCCTGTAATGAGTATGTAGTGACCTTCTTAGTCTCTTTAGATCAGTTTGGCTTAAAGTTTGCATTGTCTGCAACTAGAATAACTACCCCTGTTTTTTTCTGGGTTCTTGTGGCATGGAGAATTTTTTCCATCCTTTGACTTTTATTCTATGAATTTTTGGGGTTAAATATGTTTCTTGAATACAGTATATTGTTGGATCTTGCTTCTTGACTCATTCTGCCAGTCTGTTTCTTCTGATTGGTGAGTTGAGACGATTTCCGTGGATGGTTATAACAGATACATACTGGCTTTTCTTTTTCATGTTGTTTCCTTGTTTGTTCCCTGTCTTTCTCCTCTGTTTAATTGCTGGCCCTGCCTGGCAGCTGCTTTCTATTTGTGTTCCTGTGTTGGTGTTCTTCATTATATCTTTCTAATATGTCTTTCAGAGCATTCTGTAGAGCTGGATTTGTGGTCAGAAATTTCTCCATTTCCTCCTTGTCATGAAAGTACTTTATTTATCCATCAATTTTGAAAGATAGCTTTGCTGCTTACAGCAATCTGGGTTGAAGTCTGTTTTCCTTAAGGACTTGAAATTCTTCACTCCAAGATCTCCTTGACTTGAAGGTTTGTACTGACAAATTTTCTGTGAGTCTGATGGGCTTACATTTGTAAGTGGTATGTTTCTTTTCTCTAACTGCTTTTAATATTCTGTTCTTGTGCTGAATTTCTAGAATCTTGATAATTATATGTCTTGGTATGGAATTTTTTTGGTCATGGCTATTCTGTATGCTTCATTTATTTCTATGTCAAATTTTTTATTCATGTTTAGGAAGTTTTCTGCCATTATTTCTGTGAGGAGATTTTTAATTTTCTTTTTGTGCTGTCTCCAGCTTTCTCACTGATTCCAGTCTTATGTTCTTCTTTGCTTCATCCTGTAGCTGTTGGATTGATTTCTTGTGCGCTCTTGTGATTTATCTTTCCTTTCCTATTTGCTAGTTGTGCTCCTGTTTTCTAGATCTGGTATTTTATCCTCCCCTTCATTCAGTCTACTGCATATACTTTCAGTGGAGTTTCTAATAGCCTACGTTTCTGATTGTATCTGCTTCATTGATTCCATTTCTTGTCTGTGTTTTTCACTCATGGTTTTCATCATTTTCCTGAGCTCCTCTATTTGTTTTTTCTGTGTCTGCTTTAACATCTTTTATTTTTATTTTGATTTCTTTTTGCACCTTAGAGATTATTTTTTCTATGGCCTCTTCCATTTGATTTTTCACTTCTGCTCTCATTTCAGGGAGTTCCATTTCTTAGCTTCTGATTTACTCTCTCTCATTCTGCTCTTGTCTTGTCCTGGGTGAGTCGCAGGTCTGGTGTTGCATTTTGCTTGTATGTCTTGTCATTTCTATTTCCTCTTTTATTTTGTTGTCTGTATTAGAGGATGTTCTGTGCATGGACTTACACTCCTCTACCTGATACCACACTCCCAGGTACAATGGATGAGGCACAGACTGTAGATTTACATTCTTCCCACCAACACTCCTGGTGCCATCTTGGGGCAATGGAGGAAGTGTATGGTGAGGGCTTACTGTCCTTGCACTGACACTGCTGCCCTGGAGCAATGGAGGAAGCACAGGGTACAGACTTACACTGTTTTCACTGGCACTGCCTTTGCTCTTCCCACATGAACAACCATCCTGGGTACAATGGAAGAAGTACAGAGCATGGGCTTATTCTCTTCCAGCTGGCACTGCCTTCATTCGTTGTGGGTTCTTCCCACTGGCACTGCCAACCCAGGGTAATGGAGGAGGCTCAGGGTACAGACTTACACTATTCCTGCTAGCATTGCCTTCATTCTTCCCATTAGAACCACCATCCTGGGGACAATGGAGGAGGCACAGGGTGCAGGCTCACACTCTTCCTGTTGGAACTGCCATACTGGGACAATGGAGAAGGCTCAGGGTGTGGACTTACACTATCCCCACTGGTACCACTGTCCTGAGGCAATGGTGCTGAGAGGAATATATATTTTATTGGATGGTACAATGCATGGACATCTATTAAGTCCACTCATTCTAAGATTTGGTTCAACTCTGATGTCTTTTGTGGATTTTTTGTCTAGTGCATCTATTCAGTTGTGACTATGGTCAGGTGTGGTGGTGCACACCTGTAATCCCAGCACTCAGGAGGCTGAGGCAGGAGGATTGTTGCAAGTTTGAGACCAGCCTGGGTCACAAAGTGAGCTCAAGGCCAGCCTGAACTGCAGAGCAAGACCCTGTCTCAAAACAAGACAAAAAAAAACCAAAACAAACAAACAAACAAAAAAAACAAAAACAGTTGTGACTATGAGGTATTGAGGTCCCCCATTAATACTGTATTGGATTTTATCGGGCTTTTCATGTTCATTGGTGTTAGTTATATGAAGATAGATTCACAAATATTTGGCGCATATATGTTTATAAATGCTAACTCTTCTTATTGAATTGTCCCTTATCCAATATGTAGTGATTTTCTTTGTCTATTTTGATCAGTCTTAGCTTAAAATCCACTCTGCCTGAAATGACGATAGCAACTTCTGGTATTTTTCTGGGTTCCCATTACATGGAATGTTATTTTTAATCCTTTCATTATTAATCTGTGTTTTTTGAATTAAATTTGGTTCTTGTAAGCTGCATATTTTGGAGTTTTCATTCTTGATCCCTCCAGGCAATCTGTGTTTTTTCATTGAGGGATTGGGGGTATTCAAATTGACAAGCATTAATAAGAAATATTGACTTATTCCTATCATTGCATTATTTTCCTTTGGCTGATTTCCTTTTTTTCCCTTTTTGATTAGCTGCTCACCCCACCAGGTATATCTATTCTTTTTTGACCTATTGACATTGTTAGCCTCATTGTCTGTTTCTAGGATATCTTAGTGAACTTTGTAGTTCTTGCTTGTGGTTCATGAATTTCTTGAGGTTCTCCTACTTGTGGAAGTACCTTATTTCTCCATTAATTTTAAAGGAACATTTTGCAGGATACATAAACCAGGGTGGTAAATTGTTATTTTTTAGGGCTTGAAAACCCTCACTCCAAGCTCTCCCAGTCCTTAAGTTTGTGTAGAAAAGTCATCTGTGATTTTAATCGGTTTACCTTTGTATGTGATTTGTTACCTTTCTCTAACAACTTTTAAGATTTTGCACCTATGATGTACTTCTGGAATTTTGAGTGTAATATAGTATGGAGAGGTTCTCTTTTGGTCATGGGTATTTGATGTTCTATATGCTTCAATTATCTGTATGTTTATGTCTTTTCCTATATTTGTAGAGTTTTTGCCATTATTTCTGTGAACAGGTTTTTTGTGTAATTTGGGTTCTCTTCTCATTTTTCACTTATTCCAACTATTCTTATATTAGTCTCTTATTCTTCATCTCTCAATTTTTCATTCTTATTAAGGGTTTTTTTCAGTAGTTCATCCTTGAAGGCATCAATGTCTTCTAATTATGAAATCTTTTTCACACTGGTCCATCTTGCTGCCCATACTTTAAATGTGATTTTGAATCTCTTCGATTTCTGACTGAAAAAGAAAATTTTGGGGGGTACTGAGAATCACTCAGGACCTCATCCTTGCCAGGCAGGCACTGTGCCACTGAGCTACATCCCCAGTTCCCTCTGATTGAAAACTTTTCTTGCACTCTAATTCTTTGGCAAACTGGTCACTCATGCCTTGATCATTTTTTAGCTACTCTAGTTTTATATTAGTATCTCCTGAGAGCTCTTGCGTCTTTTTGGTTATTAGTTCTATCATTTGAGTAGTTATATTTTCCCTAACTCTGCTGAGTATCTCTCTGAGCTGTTTTGTAACTTTCTCTGTATGCTTTCAAGTAATTCATGGTTTTTACTATTCTGCCCTTAAGTGCACCTTGGGCTGGCTTTGGCAGATTTGGAGGTTTAGGGAGTTGTTTTCTTGCCTTTTCTTATGTTTTATTGAATTTGCTTGTTTTGTGCTAGGTTTGTGGACAGTTATCGTCTGAAGACTTTTTTGAATGTATAGAGACTCTTCAGTTGCTTTTCAGTGATGTACTTTGGGTGTGATTAACTACAATATAATTTTTTGCTACAGCCCCAAGACTTGACTGCCATGGTTATTTTGAGAAAGAAGAGTGAAATGCAGTTAGCCTTGCAAGCAAGTTTCTGGGAATATATTGTAGTATTTTTAATGTCACAAGGGCAATCTGAGTGCTGCCTTACAAGGAATTCATGACAATTATATGACCGTGTTAATTTAAAATGAAACAGCTACAATAGTATTATCTGTGACAAAT
Organism: Chinchilla lanigera; assembly: GCF_000276665.1. NCBI lineage: Eukaryota > Metazoa > Chordata > Mammalia > Rodentia > Chinchillidae > Chinchilla > Chinchilla lanigera. The sequence goes on from NW_004955475.1 coordinate 4,642,895, forward strand.
TAGATATTAACATAGTGCAAAACCCACTTATGTACCACACTTAATCCTAGACAAAACCTCATCAATTATCATGCAAACATCAAGACAACCCAGGTTTTGTCTTACAGGTAATATATAATAAATGTAACAGCTATATCTGTGCTAAAGGTAGAAAAGAGTTCACCAGTAATTATGCAGAATAAGTATCAAAAGACAAACAAAACTTTACGGTTATACTATTAAAGACTTAGGCTTCGGGAGTTGGAGAACACCAAAAGAAAACTTTGAAATTTAATCTCTGTGATATCAGAAGGAGGAGAGAGAAGTGGTACAAAGGATCTTATTGAGGAACAGAGGGGTAAACATAGGATAAAATATTATTAGGTAAATGTAGGACAAAAAAATTAGCAAGAAATAGAAGATAAAAGAAACAGAGGAAGAAGAAGGATAAAATTATGCAGTGAGTAAAAATATAAGAGAAGTAATTAAGGGGTGACAATTTTAAAGGAAGAGGAGAAAAAATAAAGAAAGAAAGAAAAAAGATATTAGACACCGGACTGAAGGACAAAGATTCCTTAATCCCCAGAAAACTGGTGAAGAATGTTGATAGAAAAGAAAGAAGAAAAAAACAAAAACAGGAACAAAATAAAACTAAAAACAGTACTGACTCTTACCCCCACAAAAAAGAGCAATTAATAAAACCCAAGACAACAATAAGAAAAACAAAACAAAAAAATTTCAACCTTGTAGTTGTCCTCTGATGGCTACAGTTTTGTGGCAGTGTCCAATTCAATGTGTGACTCTGTTCTTTCTGGTAGACAAAAGGGCAGTCAGAGTCCAGGTCCATGCTTGGTAGTCACCAGCAACGTGGCACTAGTGTTAGGGTAGGGTGCCAGTTCTCCTACTTTCAAATCCATCGATATTTAGGCTGAACCTGGTCTCTGTTTGTGGAGGTAGGACCTTAGTCATTTATCTTATTACACTTAGGTTTTCACTTGCCAGCTTGGCCATGAGTTTCTGACCATGGACATCTCATTTGGTTGTTTCTCATCCAGTCACTATGGGAGTATAATATTGGCAGCCCTGACATAAGCCAACCTGTGACTGCCCTGAGTCCTAGACTTAGTTGGGCTCTCCCTAGAACTGTGTCTGACCAAGTTCTGTCTCCAGGAGATATGGCAAATGCTTAGACTGGAGTCTCTCACCAGCTTTTGTAGCATACAGCATCCACTGGTTCATTCCACTGACTGCATTTTTCCCTGAAGTCCTCTAGAAACACACACTTATATTGTGTCTCTGTAGATTTGACCTTCCTTTCTCATGACCCACAAACTAGAAACCAGGCAGAAATTGCAGATTTCCCCTTGTTTTTCTGTATTGTGTTCAGTCTCTTCAATTTCTCTGTAGGCGTTAATTTTCCTGTCAGGCCCTTTCTGTTTCTAAGGAATCCTTAATGCTTTTCTTCCCCAAATTGTTATTTTCTAGTGTGTGGATTCTGAATCTTGAAGAGGCTGATTTGTTTCTGCTCACCACTCCACGATCTTCCTGGAAGTCACACTGATTTTTGTTCTTCTGATAAAAGAGACAGGGTATCTTGTGCAGACTAGAAGAATTAATAGTTAAAATGTCCATACTACCTAAAGCAATCAGAAAATTCAGTGCAATCCTCATCAAAATATCAATGGCAATCTTCATACATATAAATAGAAAAAGCTATCACAAAATTCATATACAAGTAAAAAAAATACAGAGTATCAATAATAATACAGGCCAAAAGGAACACAACTTGAGGCATCATAACAAGTAATAACTCAAATTTAAAATCTGCAAACAATAGATTTATCACTACCAAAAATTAACTGAAGTTTTATTGAACTAGGTTGATAATTGGTGGTATGAGTTATTATTTCTAAAATAGGAAACTCAAAAGTATGTTATTTCCATATATACATACACAACATACAGAAATGCACACAAACACAGAGACATAGACACACACACACACACACACACACACACACACTGGTACTTTGGTTCATGAATACTTTTGTTTGGAAAGAATTTCATTTGTGAACAAAAGGATCTGTCAAAATTGTGTTTTTCTTTGTGAACTCTGCATTGGATGATGAACATGGCTATGGTCATCTTTTTCTGCATGAACACAAACACAGCCCTTTTCCACAGAACTGTGAAATAATTATGTTCCTGAACTTAAGTATATAGGAAAACTCTAGCAATCTTTGTCACCTTCATTAAACCATTTGTACACTTTAGAATATTTGTGGACTCCACATTAGATTTTGCTAAAATTACCTGACATTCCTTTATAAAGAGATCAAGAAAATTTAAAATCTATACTAACTAAATAGCATAGTGCACACATAAAATGTGACATATAGACCAAAGGATCATGATAGAAAACCCAGAAATTAATCCACATATTTAGTGTAATTTGATATCTCTCTCTCCCTTTTCCTTTCTCTTCCATTTGTTTCCCCCTTCCTTTTTTCTTTCCAAATTTTCTTTCTTTCTTTCTTTCTTTCTTTCTTTCTTTCTTTCTTTCCTTCCTTCCTTCCTTCCTTCCTTCCTTCATTTTCTTTTTTCTTTTCTCCCTCCTTCTCTCTCTTCCAGTGCTGAGGATAAAACACAAAATTCCTCATATGTTAGGCAATTGATTA
>NW_004955475.1:4645651-4723092 GCF_000276665.1 Chinchilla lanigera
TGTTGAAATACAATCACAAAGTATTATTTATGTATTCGTTTGTATATAATATTTAAATATGAATATATATGCATATATATGTTCATATAAATATAAATATAAATATAAATATAAATATATATATATATATATATATATATATATATATTTTCACGGACCTATGTTGGGTGCTAGCCATTAGGGATCCCTGCAGTGATCCTCCAGTCTTCTGTGAGGTATTATGGTGCATGGCAAGAGCGAAAGAAAGAAAGAGCAAGGAACAAAATGGCAATACAATGGGAATCTATGATGACCAGTTATTCATGAGGAATAAAATGCTATGAGGAAGCTAGAGCCTCAGTATTTATTGATTGAAGAGGTGATTGTCAGATGATTCAGAGGATGGAGGTGGTCTTATGCTAAGAAGGATCTTGCCCTGGAATGTCTTTAGTCTTAGTAGTATTAGTGTCAGTCTTAGTCTTAGGCTTAATCTTAGTAGGTGGGAGAGGATGGCCCACCCCTAACAAGATAAATGAAAATCTCAAAGGGGTGATACCAAGAATGCCAAGCCTCTGCTCATCCCTTAGGGAAGTATGTAAAACTGGCTATAATGAATTTTTGGACCCCAAAAGACCTAAGTGGGAGCTCTGAAACTATGAAAGAGAAAAAAACATAGCAGAAACTCTTCAAGATATTAGTGTACACAAATATTTTTATCACCAAAAGTACATGCAACAAAACCAAATCTAGAAAAATATGATTATGTTTAATTAAAATCCTTTTACACAACAAAGGTAATGACCAACAGAGTGTGGAAATAATCTGCTGAGTGAGAGAAAATATTTGAAAATCTTTTGAGAAAGGATTAATATCCATTATATATAAAGAGTTCAAAAAACTTAACCATAAAACACCCAAATTATCCAATTTAAAAAAAGGCAAAGGACGAAATGAACTTTTCTCAGAAGAAATAAAATTGTCCAGCAAGAGTATAATATTTTCCCAGTATAACTAATCCTAGGTCAAGGCAGCTCAAAGCCTCAATGAGATACCATCGTAGTCCAGTCAAAATAGTTATGATAAAAAAGACAAAAAATAAAAAACACTAGACCAGATTGAGAGATAAGAGGACTCCTATACACTATTGGTGGTAATGTAATATGGTATACCCCTTATGGAAGACAGTATGTGGGTTCCTCAAAAACTAAAAATAAAATTACCATAATATCTAGCAATGACATATTATCTACCTCTACTGTATAGATATATACAAAAAAGTTGAAACCATTATATCAAAAATATTCTTGCACTTCCCTATATAATGTAGCACTATTTAAAATTGTCAAAATGTGTTATAAACTTAACTGTCCATTGATAGGTAAATGAAATGTGGTGTATGTGCTTAATCATAAAAAAGTTGAAATCCTGTTTTTTTTTGTTTTTTTTTTTTTGTTTTTTTTTGGTTTTTCTCCGGTACCGGGAACCGAACTCACGATCTTGCGCTTGCCAGGCAGGCGCTTTTGCCGCTGAGCTAAATCCCCAGCCCCTGAAATCCTGTTATTTGCAGGAACAGGAACAGCATTGGAGTATATTATATTAAGTGAAGTAAGTCATAAACAAAAAGATAAATACTTCGTGTTCTCACGAATTTGGGGAAGCTAAAAATGTGGAGCATATAGAAATAGAGAGTAAAATAGTGATAGTTAAGGATAGAAAATATAGAGGGAAGGAACCATAGAGGTTGGATAATGGTTAGATAGAATTCTCATATTCTATAGCACAGGAGGGATTTTTTCATGCATGGAACTGAGGAGTGAATCCAAGGCCTTGCACATGCTAGTGCTCTACCACTGAGCTTTTAAACTTCCATCTCTACAAGGAATTAGTTCTTATGTTCTATAGCACAGCGACTATTGTTTTCAGCATTTTATTATACATTTCAAAATTACTATAGAAGAAGAGTTTGAAGGTTCCTAACACATAGAAATGATAATATTTGAGATGAAGTGAAACTTATTGTAATTTGATAATTATACTTTATATACATGTGTTGAATTACCATAACCCACAATTAAGTACAAGTGTCATATTTCAATTAAAAATGAATAAATTTTTAAAAAAGAATTAAAAGTTATTTTTAAAATGGATACAGATACAGCTAGTGCTGATGCTGCTTCCTCACCTGAAGGAAAAGACTGATTTGCCCCTTGGAAACAATGTACCCACTCCCGTTCCATAATTAGGAAGTATAATCACATGTTAGTAATATGGAAATTTTTCCCAACTCTGTGGCACTGGGGAGCAAACCCATGGCATTGCATATTATAGGCAAGTGCTCTACTATATCTACAACTCCAACATGGTGACTCTTTTTGCAGCCATGTAGATGGCAGGTGCAGGAACGGTATAAATTAAGCAGAATTCCTAGATATTGTTTCTGAATAGATAATCCTATAGGTACCTGCTACAACAAAGAAGATGAACAGTGGTTGGTATATGAAAAGATTTTCTCATCATTGACTATAATATCAAATTGTACCCTACTCTTACTTCTTAATTGTTTCTTGAAAGAGGAATGATCTAAAAAATTTAAACAAAAACCTTACTATTTGTACCTTAGCTCAGTAATTATAAAACTAAAGTTTGGAAAAGCTGATTGGAATTGCCTGGCACAAACTTGAGGCCTAAAAGAGGTTGGTATCTCCTCAACTCACCAAGGACAAAAGTATTATGCTTTCATTACAATTTGTAGGGCATTAGAACCTTAGTTGAAAACTTTGATGATATTAGGAGAATTGAAAGACAAACAGCTGATATTGAGACAAAGACCATGCCTGGCTGCTTGATATGTAGTTCAGTGATTCTAATCTTCATTCCACAAGTATATATAACTCAGGAAATGTCTTGCAATCTTGTCTATTGCTTTAGTGTTTTCTCATGTTTTGGAAGAGGGAAGGAAAATGTTTAAAAATATGCAGAAACATTTATTAGAGTTATTTCTGATGTGATGTACAGGAGTGGGAACTTCTTTCCCTTGACATTATTCTACATTTTACTTTTTCTTAACACACTAGATTTAACAGCTTAAACAATGGTTAGCCATAGCCATCACTCTTATGGGAAAGGGTGCAGTGGATTTCAGCGAATTCTTCACTTTTCAATGATCTCCCTGACATTAATAAAGATCATCTCTCTGATATTAATTTTTTATCTATCTTCATAGGAACACAGGTGCACAACAGACCAAAAATTTGCCTTATATTTTATTTTCTGTATCAAATTATGCATAATCATACTTGTTTAACCTGGTTCAATAAGTAGTAGATGGTAATATAGTCCACATAACACAACAGCAGTTCAGTAATATAATGTCCCACATTTGAACAAAATATGCCTAAGGATTAAATTTCTGTGAAGACAAAATCTCAAAATAAAATTCGCTTCCTCTGTAGAAATAAATTCCCAAAAAATTAAAGCCAAAATTATCTTCTCTTCGATTTCTTATTTTGCTTTATCTCAGCCAGTGAAGGTGTCACTCACATGCCTGAGAGAAGTCTGGTTTCCTCCAGCAGCTGGATGCTTGGGTTTTTTCACAGTAACAATTAATTTTCTACCATTTCTGAAGTTGGGTAGATACAACGTCAAGCCCTCCTTGGGTCTCACTTTTTCTCAAGTTCCAGTTTCACAATCCTAAAGTGTGGGATCAAGTGCTTACAAAAATCTTAAGCTAAAATAATGTCATATTGCTGTTGCCAACTCTATTGCTTGGGCAACAAGTATCAAGTCTGGCTGGGGACAGAGAAAGATGAAGGATGGAGAGGTCTTGGTTTTATTTTCATCTTGTGTGCTTGCCAGTTTGTGATAATTATGCAGCATCAATAACCCATTAAATAAAGTTCAACTGACACATGCATGATGGTTCATTCCTGTAATTCAACTAAAAAGAATTTCTCCTGTTTGTTTTCTAAAAGCCTAATGGAATCCCACATCTTTATTAACTCTTTGTTGCTAATATTGGCATATTAGCAACAAATGTAGATCTTTGGCAGTATTGTTTTCCCTCAGCTCTTGCATTCTGCAGGCTTTGGTAATGCAAACGGCATTGAAAAATCTCTCCTGCTGTTCAGTTTCCCTGCCACAGCAAGATGAAAATTGTCTTGGAGAAATATAACATTACTCCACTCAAGGTAAGAGGTGGGATAGGAGGGGCAGTGCAAGATACCATTCCTACAACCGATGCCAAAAGCCACGTTAACCAAAATGCATCGTATCTATAAATGATCTTTTCTGGCTAGCTCTAAGGAGAACTTTGCTTTCTCCTTGTGGAAGTCTGTCTTCCAACATACAGCACTGGTGTAGCACCTTCTTCAGTCTATATTCTCCAAGGATCCTCTACTTCCAGAGAAAACCTGTTTTCCTCCTAATATCAACTACATCTATGATTACCAAACATTGTGTCCTCACAAAATATTTGCTTTGTAAAGCCAATAGAAAATGTGATGGAATTGTGCCTTATTTAAAGGCCTTATTTATGTTTCACAATGGCACTCTTGTACCTAAATAAAATCAAATATTACTATTCTGTGACTAGCCATACAAGAAAAGAATAAAAAAAATGATGACTGTGCATACATGCGTGTGTGTGTGTGTGTGTGTGGTACTTGGGGTTGTTCTAGGGCCTTCACATTGAGCTACATTCCCATGCTTTTAAATTGTATTTTGAAACATGATATCTCACCCTCTCCCATGTGAGCGAGCAGGCCCATACCTCATAAATACTGCCTTTCCCCCATACAAGCAAAAGGCCATCAGTGGAGGAGAATGCCCCCTGATTTAAGGGCATGACCATCTGCCAACTCCAGGCCAGGTCTACAATTTGCTTCTCCATGGAACAGGGCAGCAGAGATAAGGACAAACCAACCTACCTGAACCTGGATGAGGATAATGCCTAGGGAGAAAAGGAAGCCACCAGACCCTTTTACTGTGGAAATTAAGTCCAACTGCCCACTCATATTCCCACATCATGACTTGCACCAGCAGAAACCAGAGAGTGGACTGAATTCTCTATTGACCAATGGAAGCAAGAATGCACCTTGGCTTAGACAATATTCACGGCCTGGGCATAACCAACAGAGGGGCCTCTGGTGCAGGGTGGGCACCTCAAAAAGACATGAGCCCTAAAGTTAGGCATTGAAAATCATAACTGGTTGGGTTCCAAGACAGAAGTTCTCAGAAAGAAACCACTTATTCAAAAACATAGAAATATTTCTTTGGTTCAGTCTTCTTTGATTTTTCTATTTTGTATGAATTTTATTTTTTCTTTGTCAGGTTTTTTGGCATTTGCAATTTCTCTACCTTTTTTCTCTTTTAGTTTCTTTTCTCTCTTTTTTTTCCTCTTTTAACTTTTATTCTTTCTTCTTATCTTCTTTTATGTCCTGTTTTTGCTCTCTGTTTATTTTGTTATATTACACTACTAGTTTCCTTTTACTCGTCAATAGTGTGCCTTATCTCACTTTTTTTTCTTTATACCCATTGATTAATTCTTCAAAATTTGCTCTCTTCCCTCTTTGGTCTACCAATATCTCTGTCCTCACTAATAAAATACTAAGCTTTATAAGCCTCTAGATAACTAGCTAGTATTGTGCTATTGCCATTTAATATTTTTCTACTGTTAGCAGAGGTAAAATTGTTCTATTTAATAAAAATTTAGTATAGGTCAATAATAGGTCAATATTTAGTTTGAATTAGGATTCAAACTGTAATTATAATTCTCTTCTATGATTAAAGGTTGTAGATTTTTGATCCTTAGAATTTGTAAATATTCAGTTTGTATTTGATGGTATAATTGATGCTGATTGTATTACTGTACACAATATCACATAGTTCTTGCTATTAATTAGTTTTCTTGGGTTGCCAGAATCTGGATTGTTTTTGGGTCATTAACAATACTGAAGTCCTTTTTCAGAATACTTGGTACTGGGCCAGATATGTTGCAACATCCTACCTAAATAAATGGAGGTGGTTGGGCCCTGGAACAAAAGCAAAGGCCAAGTTATTTTGCACCTAGAGGGCACCACTAAAAAGTAGACACTAACTGAATAGGACATCAAACTAGAAACAAAGCATTTCACTATGACTTAGTTACTTTCCTCATCACTGGGAACAATAATCACCACCCACAATTTAAAGAAGGAAAGGCTTATTTTTGTCTCAGATTTTAGAGGTTTCAGTCCACAAGTGGCTGGCTCCAAAGCAGGGAGGCATAGTAAATGGGCATAGCAGAAGGGGCGTTCAAATATTATGGCAGTCAGAAAGCAGCCAGCAAAAAATCAGTGGAAGAAAAAGGGAGATAGACCCTCTCAGGCCACAAAACCCTACCAGCAACTACATTTTACCTCCCAAATAATAATTATCTATAAACTCATCAGTAGACTAATCTATTAAGCATAAATCCCCCATAATCATCTCTCAAAATCCCCACAATCATCTCAATCATCTCTCAAAGTCCCCACAAATAAGAGTATGAGGTTTTGCAGGAACTACATATAAGCCACAATACACTACATCAACCTGCCAACTTCAACACAATAAAACAGGAAAAATTAAAAAACTGACATGTAAGAAGACAAGACTAAATAAATGACTCCAGAAACTCTCAACTACCTCAAAGGTGATATATGAGGCACTGAAGGGGAAGAAACCAAAGTTACAAAACCAAGTTATTCAAAATGATATCAGGGAAGACAACAAAACAAATCAATATAACATTTAGCAAGCTCACAGAAAATGTTAGTAATAAGATACTGGACCAAATAACACAACCAAGGAGTCTACACAAGACACTAATTAAAAGCTGGCTGGTATTTTAAAAAAATGATACAAAACATGAAAGGCTAGCATCCAAAAGAATTAGAAGTTGGGCATCATGGCACATGCCTGCATTTCTAGCACTTAGGAGGTTGAGGCAAGAAGACCACCATGAGTTCAAAACCAGCCTAAACTACATAGTGAGACTCTGTCTCAAAAGAAACAAAACAAACAAAAAGAATTAAAGTTCACCAAAAAGCTCCAAGTACAAATTTATATGATTAAAAATTTTGTCAGAAATATGGTAACGAGACGTGGCAAGTATAAGGACAGAGTGACAGAAACAGATAAAAGACAGGGTTCTTGTGGTGACCAGCTAATGAGAGATACCTTAAAAACAACAAGGGGACATGAAAAAATGGATCCAATGGCTCCTAAATGATGGAAACAATGTTAACCTAATATTAATAGGAAGTACAATAAGATCTGACCTACAAACAAGTTCTGTTTCAGGAGGTCATTTATAAACCAGATAAATTCCTAAGTCTAATGAAGTGAGACTTATACACTTGTGACACAAATACACAGTGTAAATCATAAAAAGCCAAACCTCCACATCATAAGTGGTTTTCCCCTTGCTTCTGTACAACATAGGCTCTGATTGAGCACTGTAATAAGGTACATTATAGCACTGTACAGTAAGCACACAGCAGCACTAAGATGGCAATATCCAGCAGACACATGAGCAACTTTCACAATCTGTCTGCATCTAGGTAATGTGAGGTCTATTTGCATCTGTGAAAATTCAAAACTTGAATGTTCATAAATTGAGGACTTACTGAAGTGAAAAATCAGAAGACCACACAAATGGAATTAGAAACCTGTTTACTGAAATAATAGCATGAAACATTCCAAACAAGTGAGACTTCAACACACAGATAAATGAGGCATATGAAACCCCAAAGAGCCACTATCATGAAAGAACTTATCCATGACATGTGTTATGGTTTCTGTCTGGATGCCCACCCAAGGCTTCATGCAGTCGTGGGGTGATGCTTTTTGAAGGCAGCTGAATCTAGAGTTTGTGACTGACTCATTGTCTAGTTCTGGGATTATGGGTATGAGTGTTACATCCACTCCAGGGTGCACAACCTACATACAATATAAGGGATAGAAATAGTCTTGTCCCATTCTTCTCCCCTCGTTTGCTCTTGTTGCTATTTCCTTCTGCCCTGAAGTATTGCTCCTGTGCCATTCCACCCTGCCTTGGAGCCAGCTGATTATGGATTGAAACCTCCACAAACTGTGACATAAATAAAGCTTTCCATCTTTAACTTTTGGCATCAGGTATTTTGTCTCAGCAATGAGAGAAAAATAGTCAAAGCAGAATTTGGTACCAGAGAAGTGAGGTTGTTGCTGTGATTATACCTGATCATGTGGTTCAAGAGCTTTTGGAAATGGCTTGTGGGAAGAGTTTGGAAAGGTTCAGAGCTGTCCCATGAAAGAGTAGCACTGGAATGCCTCAGGTTGTTCTGTATGGGATATTCTGGTCAGAACTCAGAAGACCAGAAGGTTTATACAAATCCTGCTGGTAAAGACCAGGCTTGGAAGGTTTCTGCTGGGAAGAAGGTTGATTGTTGGATCCAGAAGATGTATGTTATGTCTTAGCAGAAATTGTGTCTGCATTTTGCTTGTGTCCAGAGATTTTGCCTGAGACTGAGATTAAGGGTGGTGGACTAATTAGTCTGGCAGAAAGAATTTCAAGGCAGTCTGATGTTGAGGCTGTGGTATGGCTATTATTGGGGGCTTTTAACGAGATCTATGTTGAGAATCAAAAACAAAGAGCCCAACATGATGATCTAAAACTTTGTGAGTTTGGCCAGAAAGGAAGCTCCAGTAAAGCTGTGGACTGCAAAAGTAGAGCAGAAGAAATTTTGATTGCTGAGAAGCAACAGGAGCATAGAAAAGATGCCTGAGGGCATCACAAGAGACAGCAGCATCCTAACCTTTGCAGCCTCAAAATTGCAAAAGTGAAAGACTTGGTTTTGAGAAGTATGCCCCAGAGCACAGTGTTCCAGAATGGTGGCAGCCACACTAGTTTCCAAAATGGTGGCAACCTAGAGAATTTGTTCCTCAGCATTGGATTCAGAGTGCCCAGCCATCCAGGCACTCGACCCCTAAAGCCAAGAGAGAGGGAAACTTGGCTACTGTTTCAGTTGTCAACGGACCTTGGCAACATCCACGTGGTGCTGGTTTTAGGCTCATGCAGAATGCAAGGGTTATAGGGTTAGGGAGGCTTCTGCTGAGATTTCAGAAGGCCTGAGAGGCCAGCCACCATGCCCCTGAGAGGGTAATATATGAAGCTGTGAGCATGAAGCCAAAGGTGCAGTGGAGGCCTCAGAAGTTTGAAGAATCCAGGAGTGTGGATTGTCTGAGGAATCCTGCAAGTAGGGAGCAAAGTGGGCCCAAGAAAGAAGCCATGGGAGCTATGACCACCAGCAGTGCCTTAGGGGTTGAGCCAAACAATCCCTTTGGAGCTCACAACTTGCCACAGATAGCCTCAGATACTGCACATGGAAATATAGGACTTAATATTTGCCACTCTGGATTTTGGAGTTGTTATGGTCCTATTCTTTTGTATTCCTCTGTTGTTAACTTTTGGAATGGAAATGTCCATCTTGTACCATTGAATGTTAGAAGTATTAACTTTCTTTTCATTTGTATAGGGGCTCATAGCTAAGAGCTTACCTCAAATCTCAGAAGAGATTTGGGACTTAGACTTTCCAGCAATGCTGAAACTGTTAGGATTTTGGCAACTCTTGGAGATGGATTAAAAGTCTGTTTCATAAAGGGATGTGCATGAGTCTTTAAGGGGGCCAGGGGTAGAATGTGATGATTTGTGTCTGAATGTCTCCTCCCCAAAGCCTCATGCAGTCTTGGGGGTGCATTTTGGAGGCAGGTGAATCTAGAGTTTGTGATTGATTCACTGTCTTATGCTGAGATTATGAGTGTGAGTGCTACACCCGCCCTAGGGTAGGTAGCCTACATACAATACATGGGACAGAAAGTGTCTTCTCTTACTCTCTTCCCCTTTTGCTCTCTTTGCTTTTGCTGTCTCCTGCTGCCTTGAGGAGTTGCTTTGTGCCATTCCACTCTGCCTTGGAGCCAACTGATTATGGACTGAAACCTCTACAAATTGTGAACTAAATAAACATTTCCTTACTTAATTTTGGGCATCTAGTATTTTGTTTCAGGAATGAGAGAAAAGTAACCAAGACAACATGTGACAGTCAAAATCTCAGAAGTCCAACACAAAAACTGAGTCATTAAAATGGTAAAAAAGAAACAAATCACTTATTAAAAAATTAGAATGAAAAAAATAGAATTAACCACAGACTCATCAATACAAGCCTAAATGGCCAGAGGAGCATGGAGTAATGTTTTCAAGCTTTAAAAAGATACAATTTCCAACCCAGGTTGAAAGGGCTTGCAAAATTTTCACTCAAAATTGTTGAAGAAATAAGGTATTTTTATGATAAAGAGCACCTAACAATTCATAACCATCAAACCTGCACTCTAAAAATTTCTCAAGGATACCCTACAAAGAGACAATGAAGCTAAAAATGACAAAACATCTGAAAGAATGAGTACACCATATAAGATGAGCTGTTAAAAAAAGGGAAGAGAGGGGCTGGGGATTTAGCTCAGCAGCAAAGCGCCTGCCCGGCAAGTGCAAGGTCATGAGTTCGGTTCCCGGTACCGGAGAAAAACCAAGAAAAAGGGAAGAGAGAGAATCATTAACAAGAAAATAAGGCAATTACAAGAATGTCAATACCTACCAACAATGACTCTCATTATGAAATGTTTCAATTACACAGTCAAGAGAAGCAGTCTGTCACAATACACTGGGAAACAAAATTCAATGGTATGCTGTATACAAGAAACATATTTAATATAAAATAAACTCATAGAGTAAAAAGCAAAGGAAGGAAAACAATAATATATACAAAGGGAACTCCCCAAAAAGCGTGTGTAGCTATCTTACATACAAAGAAAGTAGACTTTAACCGAAAACTAATCAAAAGTGTCAAAGAAGCCAATGCATATTAATTAAGGGAAAAATCCAACAGGAAGACATAAAAATATTAACAAATATGCATTGAACATTGGTGCACCCAATTTTATAAAACAAGTACTACTGTATGTAAAAGACCAGATAAACATGAACACAATTATTGTGCCAACCTCAATATCCTACTATCACAAATAGGCCAAATAACTAGACAAAAAACCAACAAGGAAATATCAGAATTGAATCAAACCTTCAAACAAATGGATATAATGGATATCTACAGAGTGTTCCATCCAAGAACAGAATTCACTTTTTTCTCCAAAATAGACCACATTAAGCAATAAAGCAAACTTAAGCAAATGTAAGAGAATTAAAATTATAACATGCGTATTATCAGATCTTAACACAATGAAATTAGAAAATAATGACAAAAGAAAACACAGAAATTATTCAAATGGTTGAAAACTAAATAATACATTCAAATAAAAAGGAAGTTACCATGGAAACCAAGGAACGTATAAGGCAGTTTCTAGAACTAAATGATAATACCAGTACACCTTACCAGGACTAATGGAACATAATAAAAGCATCCCTAAGGGGGAAGTTTGTAACTGAATGCCCACATCATAGCAATAGAATGAGCCCAAATAAGCATCCAAACAATGCATATCAAGATTCTACGAGAAAAGAAACAATCCAAGCTGGGGATTTAGCTCAGTGGCACAGCACCTGCCTGGGAAGTGCAAGGTCATGAGTTCGATTCCCCGTACCAGAAAAAAACCGCGAGGGGGGGGGGGAAAGGAGACAATCCAAACCCAAAGCTAGTACAAGGAAGGAAAGTATAAACTTGGAGCAGTAATCAGTTATATAAAGACAAAAGAATCCTAATACAATAAGTGAAATCAATCAAAGATTGTGTCATTTGTTTTTTTTTGTTTTTTTTTTAATCTCCCCACCCCTTTTTTCTTTTTCTTTTCTCTTTTTTTTTTTTTTGTTTTTCTCCGGTACCAGGAACTGAACTCATGACCTTGCACTTGCCAGGCAGGTGCTTTGCCACTGAGCTAAATCCCCAGCCCCTGATTGTGTCATTTGGAAGAATAAATAAAATATAACTTCAGTCAATCAAACAAAAAAAAAGCCAAATGAACCTAATCAATGCAATTGGAAATGAAAAAGTTGAAATCACAGCCTACATTGCTGAACTCAAAAAGGTTATTAGCAATTATTTTGCAAACCTATATACCAATAAATTGGAGAATTCAGAAAAAATAGCTTCCTTGGTACGTACAAATGACCAAAACTGAAATAAGAAGATTTAAAAATCTTGAATAATCCAATAACAAACCATGAAATTGAAGCAGTAATATAACAAGATACCAGCTAAGAAATTCACAGGTTTGGATAGATTCACTGCTGAATTTTACAAAAACTTCAAGGAAGTTTTAACACCAAAACTTCTCAAGCTTTTTATGTAGCCGAAAAAGAAGTTCTCTCAAAGTCATTCCTGGAAGCTACTATTTCTCAGATTAAAAACTGCCTAATGTTCCACCAAAAAAAGCAAACTGTAGATTAATCTCTTTAATGAACATAGATGCAAAAATCCTCAAGATGTTACTGACAAACACAATGAAACAAATCATCAAAAAGATCATATTATCATGACCAAATAGGCTTCACCCCTGGGATGCAAGGATAGTTCAACACATATAAATGAATATATGTAATACAGCACATAAACACAAGCAAGGGAAGAAGCCACACATTTACCTCAATAGATACAGAAAAAGCCTTTGAAAAAATCCAGCAACCTTTCATGATAAAAACATTGAGGAAAATAAAGTGATAACTCAGTTATCAAATGGCTCCAAACTGGAACTTTCCAATTACTTGAACAGTAAAGTTCAAAAAAGAATCTGCTCATTAAAATGTAAATCTGACTTGAGAACACCCATATGGGCCAACAGTGAGTCTCATGCCGCATCTCACCATGGACAGCAACTGGTGACACTTCAGTCTTCATGCCACTCTTGCTCAGACAATATACAGTACTTGTGTTAGTGTGTTAAAATATTTGTCATTGTGCTAGTTTTGCACTTTGTTTGCATAAAGTATTGTAACCATGGAACATATCTTAAAATCCTGGAAAAATGAAGTTTTAATTGTAATTTCTGGGCCTCAGAAGTAATTATTAATTTTACTGCTTCTTATGGGAAATATATATTCAGTTCTCAAGTTTTTCAGTGTTTGAATCAGTTTTACAATTGAGGTATCACTGT
The DNA here is from genome assembly GCF_000276665.1 of Chinchilla lanigera. Lineage (NCBI taxonomy): Eukaryota > Metazoa > Chordata > Mammalia > Rodentia > Chinchillidae > Chinchilla > Chinchilla lanigera. The sequence goes on from NW_004955475.1 coordinate 4,658,786, forward strand.
AGGTGTAGAAGGACATAATCTCATAAAAACCACTTCTTTTACAAGCTTATTGTCAATATCATATTAAATGGGAAAAAAGTGAAAACTTTCCCTGAAAAATCAGAAACAATATCAGTATGACCACTATCATCACTCCTATTCAATGTAATATTCAAAGCATTAGCAAATGCAGTTAGGCAAGAAAATCAAGAAAAATTATACGTATAGTAAGGGAAGAAGTCTAATTATTAATTGCAGATGACATGATCTTTTACATAGCAGACCCCCCCAAAAAAACAACCAAAAGACTTTAGAATAATCAAATTCTGTAATGTAGAGAGACACAAAATCAATAGCATTCCTATACATCAATAATGAAGCCATTCCAAAAATAGGAAAAATAAATTCACTATAGCACCAATAAAAAATAAGTACTTTGTAATTAACCTAACGAAGGAAGTAAGACTTCTACGGTGAAAAAATACAGCACTCTCAAAAAGGAAATTGAAGAGAAAATCAGAAAAATCAAAAGATATCCCCTGTTCCTAAATAATCAGAACAAATACATCCAAATGGCCACATTTTTAATATTGATATATAGATTTAATACCATACAAGTTAAATTCCAACAGGATTTTTGACATATCTGTAGAAAACAGTTCCAAAATTCATATGGAAGCAGAAGAGACAAAAATAACAAACATCAATGCTGGTACACAAATCAGAAGGCATCAAAATCCTTGTCTTGAAGTTACATTACAAAGTGACTGTGATAAAAAAAAAAAAAAAAAACAGGATGATACTGGCAAAAAACTATCATGAGGATCAATGGAACAAAGTAGAGATTGCAGAAATAACACCAAGCACATTCAACTATTTGATATTTGACAAAGAGCCCAAAAACATTCTCTGGAAGAAAATATCCTCTTTAATAAGTGATAGTGGGAAAACTGACTACCCACATAGAGAAGATTCAGTCTAGAACTATATCTTTCAACATGTGCTAAAGTAAAATCAAAATGAATCAAAGAACTAAATGTTTAAGGAAACACTTTACCTGCTGCAAGTCAAAATAGGTAAAACTCTTCTCTCTATAGGCAAGGACTTTCTGAACAGAAACATGGTTGCCGAGGAAATAGTATTGAGAATCAACAAGTGGGAATCATATCAAATTAAAAAGCTTCTGCACAGCAAAACAAACATCAAAAAGAGTGAAAATAAAACCTACAGAAATGGAAGAAAAAGTTTCCAGGTATTTCTCAGACAGAGGTTTCTTATCTACAATATGCAAAAGAGTCAATAAAACAGAATTCCCCCAAAAGGTCCAATAAATATTGGGAAAGTAGAATAAATACATGAAGAAATGCCCAATATCACTGGTTATTAGAGAAATGCAAATTAAAACAGCACTTAGATTCCATCTTACCCCACAAAGAATGGCCACATCAAGAAATCAAATAATAACAAATGCTGATGAGGCTGGAGGGGAAAAGGAAAATTTTACATTGTTGGTGGGAATATATAGTACAGATAATATAGAAATCAGTTTAGAGATTCCTCAAACAACTAGAATTAACAGTTCCATTACACCCAGCTTTTTTCCTTCTAGTTATCTTCCCCCAAATTAACAATATCGTATTATGTTGATACATGTTTACCCTTGTGTATATTAACACAATCCTTAATAACTACATCTTAGAAGCAACCTATATGTCCATCAGGGATAAGGAAAATGTACTTACACACAATGGAGTGCCACTCTGCCATACAGAAAGATAAACTTGAGTCATTTGTAGGAAAATAGATGAACGTTCTGACTGTAATTTTATTTGAAATAAATCACATACAAAAGTTCAAATATTGCACAATTTCCTTTATATGAGAAACCCAGATTTTAAATAAGGAGCCAAATAAAAGAGAAATTGTTGGAACTTGGTAGATAGATCCTAAATGGGAAATATTTCAAGTGCTGGAGGGACTGGATAGAAAAGGAATGAAAAAAGGTATTAAGATGTGTTATGTATATGTACTACAACTATGTACTAATAAAAAGTTACAAGGTTTGTTTTACATGAGAAATCCAAAAGTGCAAATAAATTAGAGAGCAAAAGATAGATATTAAAAACAGAGTTAGATCTTTTGCAAATGGGAAAAGGAACATAATGTAGGGGGTGCAGCGGATATATAAAGAACTAAGATATTTATGGTAAATGTAATCATTATGTACTGCAAACATGTTCCAATAAAAAACAAACATATTCTAATTAAGTTGCACAGGCTGGACTTGAATTTGACATCCTCCTGCTTCAGTCCCCTCACTATCTAGGTGTATTATTCAGTGGAACAAAATACCTTACACTTGCAAAGTAGAGTAGGACAGATTTATATTTGTTTACAGTTCAGTGTTTCGTTAACAGATTCCAAGGCAGTAACAATATGATGAAAGGGCACGGCAAATGACAGTTGTCACATCACAGCAGCCAGAAAGCAGAGAGGGAAGGTAGGAATGTGAACATGAACACATTCTTTCAGGTCACCCTTCCAGTGACCCACCTACAACAAGGCCTCACCTCCTAACAGCACATTTATATACTGAACTTATCAATGAATGACTCCACTGATAAGTATAACTCTCACATGATCCAATTGCCTTCCAAACACATGAGCTTTTTGGAGGACATTTTAAATCTAAGCAACAATATTCTGCCCCTCTCCCTTCAAAGACTCATGTCCATCTCATTATGCAAAGTGCATTTAGTCCATCTCTAAGAGCTCCTAAAATCTTAACAGTTCAACACTGCAGAAAAGTCAAATTCCAAAGTGTCCTTTGAGACTCATGTAAAATCCTAGCTCTGAGCCCCTGTAAAAATAAAAAAGAAATTTAAACACTGCCAATATACAATAGCACATATAAATATTCTCATTCTACAAGGGAAGAGTGTGGGAATATTAAGAAATTGTAGCTAGACAAAAACCACCAGGGCAAACATAAAGTCTTGTATATTCATGCCCAGCACCAATAACAAGTTGTGGTGAGATGTGAACTCCAAAGAGGTAAGGCTCATATGAGTTTCCTGGTTTCAGCCCACCCCACATTATCACTTTCTTGGATTAGCTCTGCTCATTGTATGTGGTTTTCCTTAGCAGATATTCCAAGGTTCTGGCCTACTCAACCTTGTTGGGTCTGCACTACAATTATAGCTAATCTTTCAGTTTCATGCACTGCTGTCTCAGTGGCACACTAGTCGCCTTACCAGATCTTCTGAAATCTGGGTGGAAGCAGCTCATATGTTCTGCATGCCTGGAAAGACAGAACCATATCAATGACACCAAGGTCTCCCATCAGTGGGAGCACTAGCTTGTCCCTCTTGGATTAGGTATGCAAAGGCCAGTGAGGTCCTAGATGGTTGGGCATGGTGAAATGAATCCTGGGAGACCAATTCTAGCAGCCCTTGTCCAGCAGGGGCTCAAGGGCTCTATTTTCTATGGAAAGTTTACACATTTGCACCTTTAAGCCTGGTATGGGTAACATCTTGCTGAATGTTTAGATGCCTTCAAATCATGTTTTGTATTGTTTGGATACAAAATAACTTGTTTCCAATGCTAATCTTTTGGCAACCACATTCTCCATGGTCTCAACTTTGTTCTGACCAACTTGCAAGTTTTAAAAATCATTAATTTTCTATTTTTTCTCCTGTTTTTATTATAGGTGAGGCTAAAAACAGCAAAGAGAACCTATGCCACTGCCTGAACATTTTCCTGTATTGAAATTTCCTATGCCAGATGCCTTGGTTACTTTTCTCTTGTTACTGAGACAAAATGCTTAACAACCAAAATTAAGGAAGGAAAGATTTATTTAACTTATAGTTTGTATAGGTCTCAATCTACAATCACCTGGCTCAAAGGCAGGGTGGTAGGGCACAGGGGCAAAACTTCAAGGTGGCACAAGATACCAAAAGCAGCAAGAGCAAAAGGTGGGGGAGACCAAGCCTCTTTTCCTCCCTTATATTGTATGTCGGCTATCCACCCACGCCCACACCATCTCTGTGCCCTCCTCCTGCACAGGCTCAGGATGATACAAAGTAAGGACCCGGCCCCTGCTCAGTCATATAGTTAATGTTCTAAACTTCTCAAGTTGACACAATGAATAATATCCTAGAGCAGGAAGGGCATGTCCTTTTCACCCCAAGATGTAGAACTACTGAGTTATTTAAACTTCTAGATTCCTCTAGTTGACACAATGTATCAACCATAACACCAGATTAATCATTCCACCATCTTTAAATTCACCCTCACATAAAGCCTTAGGACATAGACAAAATGTACACAGTTTTTGCCAGAATATGACATGCATGGCCTCTAGCCCAGTTACCAATAGAGTCCTCAGTCACTATTGAAACTTCATCAGTCTGGACTTTACCCTTTACATTCCTATGAGTATTTTGGCCTTCTGAGCACCAACTAGAATCTCTCATAAATCTCTGCTCCTGGAATTTAAGCCTTCTCTACCTGACATCTACAAACTATTCCATAACCTCCCCACTAACTAGTTCCAAAAGATTCTGACCCACATGATCACATATAGTCATGATAGTGACCCTACATCTTTGGTATAAAAATTTGTATCAGCTTGCCCACTACTGGGATAACATACCCAAAACCAAGATTAGAGAAGGAGAGGCTTATTTTGGCTCACAGTTCATTGCATGATTAATAGCCTCCAAGTCAGAAACAGCATGGTGAAAAAGCATGGTAGAGGAAAGCTGTTCACATCAGGCTGACAGGAAGCAGAAAGAGCAGGAAGTAGTGGGGACAAAAGCACACCCTTCCAGGTCACTCTCCCAGTGACCTATATCCAAGTAGGCACCACCACCATATATCACATTTATCTATTGATCTCACCAGTCCTATGACTGATGACTCCATTGATGAGTATAGTGCCCCTGTGATTCATTCAAGTTCTAAACACATGAAACTTTGGGGGATCATTAATAGATCTAAACCACAACACTGGAATTACAAACATGCATCCCAGAGTGAGTTTGATTCCTGTATTCTTAATAGAGAAAAAAGAGCTTAGCTAGAACTGCCACAAGGTAGGCCCTGGTCCTCTCTCAGCATCCACACAGGAACTGAGAAGGAACAAGAAAGGAGTTATCATGTATCAGCATGAGATCTATTCACAAACATTGACCTTATCTCTTATTAAATGTGACCCAATCAGGTTCATTCTATTTGACCTATAAGTCTTTCCTTTTTTTAGTAGCGAATAAAGAAAGGGTAGGGTAGAAAGACAGGTATGTTCCTGGTACAGGGAAAAGACCTGAGTGGTACTCTCTCCATTATAAACATGAATTATTCAGGCAAAATTGTTGTAGAAGTAACAACACTTTTCCAGCCAAAGGGAAAAGAATATGCAATGATACAGGAGTGTGAAATGGTGTGATATGGGAGAACAATATGTTTATGTGCAAGAAGCAGCAATTCAACTCCAGCAAGCTTAAGGAACTGGAAGAATTTATCAAGAGACTAGAAAAGAGTATCATGGAATTTAAGAACAAGAAGGCAGGTAAGCTTCGAGTAATACACTAGGGCTAGGAACTCAACTGCTATTTGGAATCTCTCTCCTTCTCTCATTGCTGCACCTCTCTGAGTATCTGTTTCTTCTTTCTTAGTAGACCAGGTTTTCTCTTTCCCAGGCCATATGGCAGAAAAATTGCTGCTGCCAACAGCTCTAAAGTTTATAATACTCGGCATAAGAAAACAACCAGATTGTGCCTAAATCTCTTAGTCTGGATTCTATATTCTAGAAGAAGGATTGCGATAACTTTAGATTGATCAGGTATGGCCAAAGGGTCACATAATAACACTGTCGTGGAATTGATGGGAAGAGAAGCTCACAGAAGGAGTATGTTCATTAAAGGAAAATTGCAATTAATATACTTTCTGAGCAAGAAATGAAATATTGAGAATGATAGGAAAGAAGGCTGGACAGTACATAAGTGTTTGGAGTAATAGCTTAAAGGGCCTACTCAAGTCACTGGATAATAGCATTAAAATGTCTTTAAACTGATGAGAATGTAGTACGGTTGTATTTTAAGTAAGTCACTGAGCCAGACATGGTGCCATATGACTATAATCCCAGCACTCGGGAGGCTGAGTCAGGAGGATCTTTGCAAGTTTGAGAACAGCCTGGATTACAAAGTGAGCTCAAGGCTTGACTGAACTGCATAGTGAGTCCCTGTGTCAAAAAGATGAAAAAGAATTAAGTAACTCATTAAAGAGACAATATGGAAGATAATTTGGTAAAAACAAAGAGCATAACTCAATTTTTTGTTATGGTTTGGATCTAAAATGCCTCCCAAAAGTCTCAAGTGTTAAGAGGTAGAAGTAGGTATTTGGGGGGTGATTTAATTATGGGGGTAGTATAATCATCAGTGGATTAATCCATTGATGTTTATATCTCAATGTGCTGTTCAGATGTGGGGTCTTCTTGGAAGGGGTGGGTCACTGGGAATGCAATCTGGTAGAGTATTATCTTGTCCCAACCTCCTTTCTCTTTCTCTGTCTCTGTCTGCCCATCCATCTATCTATCTGTCTCTGTCTGTATCTCTGTCTCTGACTGTCTGTGTCTCTGTGTCTCTGTGTCTGTCCCTGTTTCTCTCTCTTCCTGGCTGCCATGATTTGAGCAACTTTACTTTGTGTTTTAGTGATGTCCTGTTGCTGAGACATGATACCCAGCACCTGCAACTTGAAGGATGAAACCTTTATTTTGGCTCATCGTTTGTGGAGGGTTCAGTGCATAGTTGGATGGGTCCAAGGCAGGGTGGCATGGCAGAGGGCCATGCTGAAGTCAAAGCTACTCACTTCATAGTAGCAGGGAAGCAGAGAGAGAAGGCAGGAGCCAGAGAGCTAGAGACATATGCCTCCAGGCCATGCCTCAAGTAATCTATCTCTTCTGACCAGACCATTGTCCCAATAGCAGGTTAGCTATACTGCCCACGTAATAAAATCACCTTCCAAACACTTGCAATTTTGAGAGGCATTTTAAATCTAAACCATAACACTTTCCCAGGAACTTCCACCATAACATTTTTTGCAGTCAGTTTACTGTGAGTGGTGCTCTCTGAAACCATTAGTCAAATAATCCTCTACTGCTTTACGCTGGGGGTGTCAGGCATTTTATCCCAGTGACTGGAAAGCTGATTGTTATGGTTTGTGCTTAGATAGCCCCCCCAAAGCCACATGCAATCATGCTGGGGGGTTGGGCTATTCAGAGGTGGCTGAATCTAGAGTTTGTGATTGATTCATTTTCCAATACTGGCATTAAGGGTATGCAGGCTACACCTGCCCTAGGGTAGGTGTAGCCTGCATACCATATAGGGGGTAGAGACTTGTCTTTTCCTTGTTGCTTTGCTACCTTCTGGCCACCATGAAAATCTTATCTCTTTTGTTGCATTTGCTGTCTTCTAATGCCATAAACTGTTGCCTCTATGCCATGTTGCACCCTCCTGTGGAGCCAGCCAATTATGGGCTGAAACTTCTACAAACTGTGACCTAAATAAACCTTCTCCTCCTTACCTGTAAGCATTGGGTATTTTGTCTCAGTAATGAGAGAATAATAACTAAGACACTGACTAATATATTTTAAAAATAATGCTGAGCAACTAATAATTATAATCTATATTAAGGCAAAATCTGTGAGAATACAAGTATAAAGGAAAGATGAATATGAAAAATATTTAGGAGATGAAATCAGCAGGGTCTATTAACTTAATCTGATATATGGCACAAAGGAAAGTGTTTAAAGTGCTTTCAAGTCTGTGGCTTGAAATACAATGCAAATATACCAATAGAAAGAAGACTATAGCACTACCAAACTTGGGCATGCATCTCCACTTGAGAGTATATTATGCTTTTCTGCATTTGATCTCAATGAGATAGAAAGTTAAAGAAATCAAGATGTAGAAACAGGTAGAAGTTTTCACCTCTCCTTTATTCACTATTAAATATAATACCAAATGTGAGGTGGGTCAATCTTCTGACTGAAGTGGGCATCTTCTGTTTTCTGAATTGTCCTGATTTCTAGAGCTGGCCTTGCTCTTACAAGTATTGAAGGGAAATTGCAGGTCTTTACCTATATCAGACATTGGGTCATCTGGAATAACTATCAATTGACTGTTCCAAGAGATAAAGTATTTTTATTCCTCTCTCTTTCTTTTTTCTTTACATTCCATGGCTACAAATCTTGGCTAAATGTAGTTACAAATTTTCTTTTACCCTATTTCAAACACAAAAAGAAATATTTCTTCTAATTTATGGAATATATATATATATATATTTCTGTGTTTGTTTCTATATGGCCCCTACAATGTATTGGAATTCCTAAGTAAATAATCTTTAATTAGTTATTATGTAGATTCACTTATTAGTTTTTTCAACAAAGATTTTTTGAGGGGCTATTATGTTTTAATATTATTGTAAACATTAGAAATATCACATTCAACAAAGCAGACAGGAATCCCTGTCCTCATGAATCTTCTATCCTAGTGATAAAGCTTATTGGTATTTTGTGTATATGTTCCATCTATTTTCTCAGAAAAGGGTACAGAAGTTTTGGCTTAACTCCTATAAGTGACCCTAATTCAGTTATTTCTGTGAAAAAGTGAAATCATTGTGTGGTAATGCTAGAATCTCCCTTTGAGGTATTATTTTGACAATCTATCCTAAGAAGCAGACTAGCACATTGGTATGGAAAGATGATAGGTTCAGGCACAGACATATTGAATTTGCATTGTTTGGGGCATCCAGGTGAGGACACCTAGTACACATTTTAAACTACTCAAATCTGTGACCTAGATTTCAGGATGGGGCGTACTGTCTGAGTTAGCAATATAGATTCTAAAGTCATTGATCCACAGGTAATAGCTTTCAGAGAGTAGAAGGACAGACTGTGGAGGTAACATCAATATTTAAGGAGTGAATAGAAAGAGTCCATGAAAACTACAGAAATGAAAAAGATTATCAGGAAAAAAAAAAAGAAAAGGAGAAGTTTTTGCTGGATGTCAAGTGAAGAGAAATTTAAAGCAAAATAATGTCATATGGGATACTGAGGTCCAATCAGGAAGGAGATGAAAAGTGTTCATAACATAGAGAAATTTTTCAGTAATTGGTGTTCTTAATGAAAGAGTTTTAGAGTTGAAAATTAACCTTTATTACTATATTTTAAAGGTAACTGGGAAGTGAAACAATAGAAGCAGTGACTACAGAAAATCACTTTTGAGACCTTTGGGTGGAAGGAAAGGTGATAGGGAAACAAAAGACACTTGTAGGAAACTGGGAAGCTCTAAGAATAAAGGAGAAAATTTGTTTTAAGAATGGAAAAACACTGACTGTGGTTATGTGCTGAGAGGAATGAGTCAGTAGAGGGGGAGAGGTAGAAGGTATTGAAGACAGAAAATTAATAAAGCAAAATCTCAGAAGCACTGGATGAAACAAGGATCATGAACACAGATGGAATACATAGTTTTACGGTCTACATGAAATAGGAGGGGTAAAGTTGTAATGGGAGCAGATGTAGAATGTAGGTTAGAAATATTCAGATAGCCTCAATAATTTTAAGGAAGATAGGTAATGAAGTCCACCAGGTGAGTAGCTCATGTGGCAAGAAGATGATAAAGTCATCAACAAAATGGAGAACTGGAGAGAGACTTCCTAAGAAAAAGTAATAGGATTGCCAGGTGTGCAGAGATGAAAAGCTAAATATATGATGACATAAAGTTGCATTAAAACATCGTAGTAATATTTTTCCAGAAGAGTAAGAAGGAAAACAATGAAAAGAGAACAATGGAAGTCCATGGCATACAGGCACAGATTCCAAGTGTTTGGAATTCTAGGAATTATTCCAATTATGGAAAGCCTTTACATTATAGGTCAAGCTGAAATCATCCAAGGATCTTTCTCAGAAATTTTATCTAAAATCTATTTCTACTCATATACCATTACCCTTAAGTTATCTGCCAATTGAAGACATTTCACTTATGCTTGTTATTTGTTATATTGCCTTCTTGTATCTATTAAAGGTTGAGATCTTTGGGGCTGGGATACTGCCAAATACTTGTTTCAGCACCCCAAACAAGTATTAGTATGTATAATTTGGCAAAGACTCTCTTCTTGATTAAACTTGAGCCAGGCTTCTCTTAGCCTTCTCAGTTAGACCCTGAGTTTGGTCTCAGTCCTTGGCCCACTTCATTCAGTTTTAGGGAGATTCATGCTGAGATATCTTAGTGAAAATGCCGATCAGATTCCTACTGTCTACCCTCAATATCTTTCCTCCTGGTTACCCCTTGGCAAAAATCCTGTTGAGTAAGCCCAGCAAGAATTCCCCTAGCCTTGTTGTTTTCTTTTAGTAATTTTTTATCCACTAACCCCCAATCTATCCCTTGGTTATACATCCTCACTTGTTCTTATTAGAGACACAGTTGAGTGCCATCACCTTCCTTTACTGCAAAATTCTATCACAATAGCTGCTCTTGTTTAAAGTCTTCCTTATCATCTTTAACAAGTGCTATGAAAAATTTTCTTTAACACTGTAACGAACCATCACATGCACTACGAGTTTCTCAAGCACTCTGGCATGAAACACAAGACATTGCACAATCTATCTCTAATCCACTTCTGTATAGTCGACTCCACTATACTGTCATGCTACCCAGATCCTAATACATGTGTAAATCATTCTTTTTTATTTTCACTCACCATACCATGTACTCTAACATTTCATGAGCTTTTTCCTTTACATGGAAGACTCTAACCCCCTTTTTGTAATCACCTATGTATCTTGCAGTACCCAAGAGGAATCCTATTTCTTCTATAACTCTTTTATTTATCTAAGAAAGATTTATTCTTGATTTACTAGGGGAATCTACTGTGCAAGTGCAGAGTTGTGTCTTAGAAAAAACGCACTAATTTATAACTCTAAAAGTAAATTAAGGCTGCTTAGAGTTTGTCTTTGTGAGTCATAGTGGATTTTTACTCTTTTTCTAGTTTATGGGACATAAGCAAATCTCTACAGAGTCCAGAAAATCTCATTCTTCAGTTTTGCAATGCACATATTTCCAAGGTCATAAGTCATATTCCTCTTTGAAATGTAAACATCTACTTTTAAAGTTAATGTAGGAGCTCATTTCAAGGTGTAATGATTTATTTTCCAGGAACATTGGATGTGTGTTTCTGCAGGTAAGAATTTTATTATTCTATTAGAATTCAATTATCTAGACAAATAACTACCACTATTCCTAAGTGAACTTTGTAATTGCTTTACTGTATAGGCTATGTAGGTTCTTATTCTCAATTTGCAGTCTCTTGAGGGCATTATAAGCCTGTAATATTTTGTACTTGTTCAAAAAAATCACCTTTTTTATTCTTTCATGGATAAGTCTATTTATGGATAGGAGTGTTGACTGTGCCATCATAAAAGAGGTGTAACCAGCACTGCAAAATGGAACTTTAAAAGATATTTTTCCTTTAGACACAAGTAGCTTTTCCAAATTTCCACAGAATATGACTTATGACCTTGGAAATATGTGCATTGCAAAACTGAAGAATGTGACTTTCTGGACTCTGTAGAGATTTGCTTATGTCCCATAAACTAGAAAAAGAGTAAAAATCCACTATGACTCACAAAGACAAACTCTAAGCAGCCTTAATTTACTTATAAATAACTACCCCCACTTCTCCTTAGCCCAGATAAATGGACATAATATACAGACACTGACCCCAGTAGGCAGAAGTCCAGTTTCCTTTCCACAAGAAAGGGAACAGCGAGCTAAAATGGCTGGAAGTGAAAAGGCGAGTGTTAAGATCTTTGCCTTATCTGTATTTCCCCTCTCCTCTGTTCCTTATTATAAAAGACCCTTCCTCACCTGCACATGATGAGATGGTGATTGGAGACAAATGGGTTGCTCCATTTGAATAGAGCTAGGTTTGAATAAATCTTTTTGCTTTATACCAAAATGAATGGCCTCCTTTGATTTGGCCAGCAATGAGCAAAAGAACATGTGTACATGCGCCTAAGTAGCCTGTACAGTCTTGAGGCATAAGGCTAATTTTGTAATCAAGATACACAAATATGGGTCTGACAGAATAGTTCTATTGATGAATAATTGTAATTCTATGAGTTTTGCGATATTGAACAATGAGTGCTTAACAGGAAAAAAATCACAAAATAAACTATTGCATTTTTAGTATTTATTACATCTTTATAAATAAGCATCAAAATTTTCAACATCAACTGGTTTTTGGTGTGCTAAATCTAAAAAACAGCAGCACAAATAAATTCATATATGAATTGCAATGAGAGTACCAATAGCACTTTTCAAAAAAAAGTCTTTATTTCAGTTATCACCTATGGCGGTCTTCACACATGACAACAGAATGTTCCATGCACACCTATCACTTACACTGACAGCACATGTGTTTTGCTTCCCTGGCCATTTTGTGGGACATATTTCACATTTCAGTGGTCTTGCTATTTTGTCAGGAGGTTCTTATTATGTTATACTTGTGTAGTTAGCAGAAACATAAAATATCAATAATATACAGCGTTAAATACTTACTATGTATTATGTGTGTTATGGTTTGTGTCTAGATGTCCCCCCAAAAGCCTCATGCAGTCATTGGGTGGGCTTGTATAGTTTATGATTGGTCTATGGTCCAATGCTGGGATTAGGGGTGTGAGTGCTACACCAACCCTGGGGCAGGGGGCCTGCATACAATATAAGGGAGGTTGCTTCCTGCTACTCCTCCCTTTCACTCTTGCTGCTTTTGCTGTTTTCTGCAGCCATGAACTGTTGCCATCTGCCATGTGCCACTCTGCCTTGGAGCCAGCCCAGTATGGACTGAAACTTTCACAAACTGTGAGCTAAATAAACCTTTCTTTCCTTAATTCTGGGCATCAGGAATTTTGTCTCAGCAATGAAAGAAAAGTAACCAAGACATTATGTTTAGAATAAATATCAGTATTTTCACATCAGATGTGTACTTATTTACAAAACCTAAAAGATAACTTCTAGGTTGCTGAAACTTTTAGGGTGCTGAAACAAGTATTTGGCAGTGTCCCAGCCCCAAAGATCTCACCCTTTAATAGACACAAGGTAATATAACAAATAATAATTTTAGGTATCTTGATCAGAAATAAATTCTTATATGAACTTCAATTAAAATTCCAATAGAACTCTACAACAAAAATAAGCTTTCCTTCAACCATCACACCCAAGGCAGTCTTCACACATGACAAATGCATGCTCTGTGCACACATCTTACTTACACTGACAGCACATGTGCTTAGCTTTCCCTTCTCTATTTGGCAGTTTTGTCACCTCTCTTTTCTTCCTGTTTTGTCAGGAGCTTCCTACTGTATTGCACAACATGCACTTAGGAGGGATATAAGATATAAATAAAATAAAGTATCAAATACGTAATGAGTGCTTAGAATGGATATCAACATTTTCACATCTCTTTACTTGCTTACAAAATCTAAGAGATATCATCAGAAATATAAACCATGTGAATTATATGTAAACAAAAACAAGTCTACCACAGAAATATGTTTTGCTTCAGCTGTCATATCCAAGGCAGTCTTCACACATGACAACTGCATGTTCCATACACAAGTATTGCTCACACTGATAGCATGTATATTTTATTTTCCTGTCCTTTCTTGTAGGGCACAGGCGACGTCTTTTTTTGTTGTTTTCCTATTGTCCTAGTAGGTCTTTGTGATGCTGCACCTGCCTGTTCACCTGTGAGCTCACCAGTGTGCTCCATAATTTTTTGCATAGTTCCCTGGGCAGAAAGATTTTGGTTTTCCTCTCCTGTAAATGATCTCTTATGAGCTCCATTCCCAATCCTCTAAGAAAATGTCTCCATGGTATTTTTCACTGGTCATTTTCTTTGCAAACTGTCAAAGTATTTATGTCATACATGATTAGGATCAACTAAAACACAACTTTGGCCAATGTTCTGTGTTTCAAGAGACATCATAGTTACTACATAACTCATCAACAATGTATACTCCACCTTTAGTTTTGTTGTAGAAAGTTTCCATCTCAGGCTTCTATTTTGGTGAGGTTTCCCTATCAATATTTCCATATTGGTACAATTTTGACATCAGCAGTACCAGTTTGTTTCTCTTTGCCATATAGAAGGCCATTGTAAACCTTTCTGAAATCCAAAGATTGTACTATACAATTCCCTGTTTTGAAATTGCAACATTTCATTGGAATTTCTGTTTTGTTTCCATGTACAGTTTCTGCACTGGTCAACTTGTACTGTATTAGCAAATGTAACATCAATTGGAAACTGGTAAACCAATTGTCTAATGTCACATTCTGATTAGTTTGGGAGATGTGAGCAACAAGTTTGTTCACAACATCATTTGGTTTATTACTATATGAATAAGGACCTGATGTCTGAGTTCCAGGATAAGTTTCTAAATTGAAAACATGATAAGTCTTCACATCTATTAGTGCATAAATTTTTATGCCATATTTTGACCCACTGCATTTCCATAAATCTTTTTCATTCTTGAAATCACTGTGAGAAGTCCCTGCTAAGTACAGCAGACCTATGAATGCGTTTGGTTCCACTAGTGAGTTGTCATAATAAATACATTTTTAAATATGGCTGTTGGTGCATAGATAACACTTTACTTGCATTGCAGACCTTGTGTATTTCACAGCATCTTTTAGCATTTTGTCTGTTACAATTTCCAACATTGTATGGCAATGCAGACATTCTGTCCAATAAGTTGCACCCCTGGCAAGACTCTCAGTATATTTTTGGACCTAGTTGTAACATTAGGTCATTCCATCTGGTTGTAAGGTCATTTCCCAACATTTCAATTAGTCAAATATGTACTCACATTGCTGTTTTCTTCATCTGAATCAAGGAGGCCCGTATTCCCTGTGTCTGCATCAGTTGATTCTTGCTCCATATCACGTCCCAGGAACTTTGGCTCACATGGCCAACATCAAAGTCATCACGTCATCATCCACTCATGCCAGTCTTCTGTTATGAAAGCATGTATTTTACCATAATGGATCTTCATCATCCATACATGAATAACCTGATGATTCACTTTAGACCAAAACTTAGAAATCTGGTGTTTCATTTGCCATTGTAATGAATTGGGCTACTTCTCCCAGAAAAAACCAAAAGAAAGCTTTCCTCTTAAAACAAATCTTGGAGTGGTGTGGGTCTATTGGACCCTCTGTGATGCTCAGGGAAACATATGCAAAACAAAGTTACATGGAGCACAAGTGGGGAAAATTTCCATTTTGCCACTTTTGCACATGTGTACCTACCTTACCATTTATCATGTCAAGTGGGTAAACGTTGATTGCTTCCTGTATTCCTCAGGGAAAGGTACAGAGATACACAGCCAGCTACTCTTATGCTAAAATACAAATTTACAGTAGAAAAGTAAGATATGGACCTGCTGGACATAGTCTTATTTTAAAGAGGAAGATAAATTTACATGGGCAAAGAAGCTCAGATTGTATTTTGAAACTCAAGGAAAAATGCTGAATATATAGCAGTTGCATAGTTCTGTATCGAGAAAGCAACAAAGAAGAGTTAAAGAAGACATTAGAATTAGAGCATCAATTTATAATTTAGTCCTGTATTTCAAGATAAAGATAATAAATATGTAAAATAACTGAACAGAGAATACTTATTTTCATGACAAAATATGAGTTTTAGAAGATATGAGCAAATTATATTAAATATCTGTTTCTGTAAACTGATGGTCATTGGAAAAGGTTGAAGACTAAGAAAATGTCTTCCTTTGACTTGAAAGATATGTCTCTGCTATGTGAAAGGAAAGACATGAACTGTATGAGACGTCTATTGAAGCACATTTTCAGTTTCACAGTTTCAATACACATTCCCTTTGCATATGTCTTTCCCATTGATTACACTTTGTTTATTTCCATCTGCTATTTCTATTTAATTAGTCCTAGAGTGTTTCACTCTTTTTCACCTTTCCAATTGTTCCTCTCCTTTAGTATTTTCTGGCTGTCTGGTCATAATAAATTTTCATTTAGTCTTATAATCCATTTGTGCTCTCTACTAATGGTTCATTAAAACTCTTTTTCTTAGTTTTTTCGTGTCATATAGATATTTTTATACTTCTTAAAATGTTTCAATCTTTTATTAGGTAAACATCCAGTAGGACAAATTTTGTAAATATGTTTATGCATTCATTATATTATGTTCCAAATTAGTGACATATCATTGCATATTACAGAAACTCCAGGCTGATGTCAAAACAATGAAAGAAATAAGCCCTCAGAAAATCACAATTTTTGTGCATAATCACTGCTTACATGCCAATTCTTAGCATCAATATTTTAAAATTGATGTGTAGTTTTGGAAGGATCAATGAATATTTACATATTCATTAACTGCAGTATTCCTATATACTTCTTTTTTATATTGATTTCTTACCCAGGTGAAATGTGGGGAAATATATCTAAGCATTTTGTGGTGTTAGTATCTCAAAAATTGCAAGGACTGGTACGTGAGTGAACGACTAAAGGGGAGTATAAGGAGAGAGTACTACAAAAATAGATGTAAAATTGCTAGGGTTTGTACTTTCTCCAGTATTATAGGCAGTGCTACATTCTTGAAAAATACTTAATTTTTTTACTGAGTACTTAGTCTGCCAGTGTAAGTTATGTATATTAAGTACTTTACACGCACTTCCTCATATACTCCTCATAACTACTACTTAAGTACTATAATTATCCTCGTTTTAGAGATGAGCAAAGAGATCCTTGGAGCTAAGCATCCCAGCTCAAGGGAAACAGTTACTCAGTGATGGAGCAGAAATGCACTTTGGCTCTAACTTTAAAAGCCCATTCTCTAAGCCAGAGGAAAGTGAGAGTCCGTGTGCCTTTTCCAAAGATCACTCTGGTGGAAGTATGAGAACAGACTGTAGGGAAAATTCTAAAGTTTAAAGGCAGGGAGACCAGAAAGGATGTAGTTGCAGTAGTCAAGACCTGTTAGCCCCTGTTAAGGGGGCTGTTCGTCAATCATCGGAATTTTACAGAGGAGTAACATGGTCAGACAGGTTATTTAGAAAACCTCTCTGGCAGACTTCGTGAAAGATGGATTGGAGGAGCCAGACTAAAGGCAGAAAAATAAATACGTACCTGTCCTCTTCCTCATCCCATACTTACCTTGACGTCACTCTATCTAGGTTCTAGGAAGTTGGGTTTTGCACACTTTTCTAGGTAGTGGACTTCCTGGTCCGAGCTCCTACAGAGGCTCCAGTGGTGGCGTTCGTCGCCAGCGGGGGTGGGGCGCATGCGCGTGGTTGCTAGGCAACGGCGGTAGGGCTCAGCAGAGATAAAGGCGCCAGGGTTGTGTGTGTAGGCAGCGGCGCCAGAGGAGGAGGTGCACGAGGATGCAGCTGCGACCGCGGCCCCAAGAGGGAGCCTCGGCTGTCTGTGGCCGTGGGGACTGAGGGACGGGAATCAGGCCTGAGGGTCGCTTCACAGAAGAGACTGGGGGCGGCGGTCCCGCCAGAGACTGGGGCCTACTGGGAGGGGAAGGTCCGGGCTGCTGGGTGAGGGCCTCCCCCCCATTCCTTCCCCTCATCCTTCTACGTCGATGGTGGTGAAGTTGGATACGCCAGGGAGCCAAGGCACCAGGTTTCTCCCTTACATCCAGCTCCTCTCTGGCCCCATCTCTTGGACACCTGCGCAGCCACCTCCCTTGCCCGCCAAACCCATCCGCGGCGGCGGGCGGGGGAGGGGCTCCTTACCCAGCTTCCCTGCTGGGGCTGCCTGGAACCGAGGTGGGCGACGACGGTGACCATAGGAGAGTAGGGGGTGAGTAGTGGCACCGCACTCCTCCAGTGCTAGAGCGCCTTTCCGGCCTCTGGGGCCCCGGGAAGAGAGCGAAATACTGCTTTTTCCTCCTGAAGCTACATTTTGCTCGCGGCTAATTCGAGGTAGTTTTGTCTCTCAAAGCCACCACTTTCTGGCCTCAGCTCCTACGTCCAGGAATGTAGGGTCGGTGCTAAAGGCCTGGTTTTGCTTCTTTGCTGCCACAGATGTTGACAACTCTATGTACAGTCTCGCCGCTGGGTCCCTGATTCCAAGACAATCTCTCCCAGTGTCATGGTCGCTCCTTTCTCCTCTCAGTGGTTCTGGTTCTGCCTCTGGCTATTTCTCTCAGGAAGCTCAGCCTGACCTCTTGCTTCTGAAGAGCCCATTCTCTATGCTGCTGTTGCTTCTTGCTCAAGGCTTGAACAGCCAGCTACAGTGACCCCTTACTTTTCAGTTTTCTTTTTACTTACGTGCCAAAAGCTTCTGACTCTTAGCATGTGCTAGTAGGAAGATAGTAATTATATCAGGAAATGATGATGATTGATAATAATCGTAATACTAGTAATAATAATAAGCCAATCGAGCAGCACACACTCTACTTGACTTTTCACCGTGCTATCAAACTTAAGATATATGCAGAGCAGATGATTCGTAACAGGTTTTATGAACTAACTATTTTTCATTGAAAATGACATACTTCTTTTTCATCTGGAATGATGACATACTACTTCGTTTTCATTACAAAACATGTTGGTAAAACCTAAAATGTTCCCAATAAAAATGCGGCTGGATTGTGATCTATCTGTGTATTGTGGTAACCTACAATTGGAAGTAGCCACTTTCCAAAAACATTGGCATGAGGCACTAGATATTCTGGACAAGGTAAAGTTTAAATAAGGTTCCAAAGTTGTGAGCTATATTTTTTGAAAATTAAAAGTACTACCTTTGAGGAATGAAATTCTTTCTTTAAAAGCAGGTGATTAGACTAAACTTCTATTCACTTTGACCCCTTTTAAAATGGACTGAATTTCAATTAATTAGTAATTTTGATTGCAAGGTACTTCTGTGAGTGGACAATAGAAGATGGGTTCTTTCTTACATTTGAATTGCTTCCATTCCTATTGGTTTTTAAGCCATTTCAGGTCTCTTTTATCCAAAAAGAAGTGATGAAAAAGAAGTGCGAGAATGGAAGAACTAAATGTAGTTTTTGTAAATCCTTTTAAACGAAAGATTTTTAAAAAGGATATAGATGCCATTTGTGATTAACTTCAGTGAATCTACTAGAACTGCCTGTTCTCTAATAGTTTTGAACAAAAGGCTTTACTTTGGCAGATTTCTTGTTTGAAGGTCTCTTAGATACGGTTTAAAGTGAAGTAAACTTTGTTGCCACTGGAAAATAATCTTAGACTTAAGTGTTTATTGTTTGTTTGATGCACTAGCAAGCTGACATGCTTTTAGTTGCTAGATTCTAAAGTTAGAAGTGTTTTGGTTTTGAAAAGCTCTTGATGAGTTAAAGTCTGAATTATTTGAAATAATAATTACCACACGAATTATTTGAAATTAATCGTTACCCCATGAACCCCTGCCGTTACTGTCGCATACTTCAAAACCTGGAAGTGATTTGAATAAAATAGAATTTTATTGGAATGACTATGGCTACATAAACATCTCATACAAAAGAGCATTTCCCAAGGTGTCACAGGAATAATATTGGTAGCACATTTTGCAGGCACTGTGAAGACATTGTCCAGTGAACTTTGGAATGAAGATTTTTTGTTTATTTTGCGTTTATAGTGACTTTCAAGCACCTTTTATTTTCTACCTTGTACTGTGTGCCCACTATCATCCTGGGTTATGGAAATAGAACAGAAACAGGTCCCAAGAGTTAAATTGCTTACTCTTCTATGGACAAAATACATATATAAGACATCATGTTGAACAATTGAAACTTAGAATAAAGATTAAGAGAATAGTAAAGAGAGATTACAGGAGGCTGACGTATATCTGAGGAGGTTTTATAGGTTTGATTTGACTTTGGATGTACAGGCATTGTTGAAAGGGGAGGAAGTTCAGTGTAGCATGAGCTATGCCACTTTATTTTCTAAATTTTGAACATGTAACTCTCTTATTTAAACTCAAAGGAGGGACTGCCAGTAGCAATTTATTTCATTTTTGTGAGCATAGTTTTCTTTACTACATACTAGATTACTAAATTAACTATAAATACATATAAATGCACATGGTGTAGAAGTCAGACTTAATATAATCATGCTTTCTCCTGGGACAGTGGTTTCTAAGCCAATGTAGATAATTAAGTTCATATACTGTTATATCCTGTATGTTTTTACTGTCTACTAAGGAACTGTTTTAATCTATGTGCTTCTTATGAAACTGGCCTGATAAGTTTAATTTGAGATGGTTAATATGTTGCAAACCCTATTTCCTGATAAATTGTATAAGTCACATGAATTTTGGTTTATTAAATATATAACTTTGTTTTTACACTACCTTAATACTACTATTTCTACCATTTTCTGAAAATAAACAGAAGAGATATTTCAGTCTTTCAAATGGATCTTATTAAAGTTCTAAAAAATATTATTCATAATGCAACTAACATTCATGTTCAAACTACAAATACAAATCTGTGCAGAACTCATTTTATTTTAGTTCGTACAGCTTTTTGTTGTGTTGAATTGATTACATGACTAATGGTCTGCCAATTTTTAATTTTCTTAATTTTTTGAGACAAGGGCTTGCTATGTAGTGCAGGCTGCACTTGAAATCATATTAGTCCAAGTTGGCCTTGAACTCATGGCAGTCCTCCTGCCTTAGCCTCTGGAGCTGGCATGCTCTACCACACCTGGCTCGGCTGGGTTTTACTCAACTATTATGAGTTAATGTTTGCATATAGACAATCATACTGCAATTACAGATGGTCTCTGACTTATCATGGTTTCCCTCGGGATTTTGCAACTTTAAAATGGTGCAAAAGCAATATGCATTTGGTAGAAACTGTACTTTTAATTTTGATATTTTCCCAAGCTAATAATATGTTCAATATTTTCTATCAATACTGTGCAGCTGCATTGAGCCATGGCTCCCTGTCAGCCATGTGATCATAAGGGAAAACAATCAAGAGTTTACAGTTAACTGTGTTGTTAAAGTATGATTTTTTGTAGGCTAGGTGTATTAAGTGCATTTTTGAATTATGATATTTTCAATTTATGATGAGTTTATTGGAATATAACTCCATCACAATTCGAGGAGCACCTGTATTACATAAAAAGAGAAATTCAAATATTACCCTAAATTGCCTATTGCATTGCTTCAAAAACATTTTAATATATATGCTAATTTATTTCACTTATTCTATTAGTTAATCAAAAAGAAAGCTTTGTGTTATCTTGTTTTGTAAGAATCTTTTTGGTCTATATCTTATATTCAGAGTAATTACTTTGAAGATGATGATATACAGTGTATTAGCTATTGTTATTCTCTTATTATTTTGTGAGAAAATTTTGTTTTATTTTCTCATAAAATAAAGTATATAACTTACTTAAAGGCACTTTTAATTAATTTCAACATTTTCTTTACTATTTTGTTTACTAATTTGTTTAGCAAACTCTTAATGAAAAAATATTACTAAAGTTAATCTCAGTCCCTTTCTGATTATCATAAATTCTGAAACAGTGGGGTCCAAATTACAGTACAAAAAATATTCACTAATGATGTTCCACTAATCAAGAGTTTTTTTAGCCTGCATATATATAGCAATCATGCTGAAAAGATTTTCTGCAGAGTGTCAACCCAATGCTAGTAATGGATTCTCCTCCACAGTAAAAGCAATCAAAGTCCTACTAGAAGTTAGAAAGTATTGGAGTTTCTTTACTGGATATCAGACTATTGACACTGAATTCAAGTAAGTGCTGACAGAGATGAAGGTAGGGAGATCTAGGTTTTATGTATTTAAAAACATCTTCTAAGTGCTCTATTAGGATATTAAATGTACTGGTCTGTGAAAGGGATTAGACGTTAATACAAATTGAATATTCTTATCAGAATACTTGGAGCAGAAATGTTTCAGATTTTGGAGATTTTTGGGATTTGGAATATTTGTATAGGTTTCCCAGTTGATTATCCCTAGTGCCCAAATCCAAAATTTAAAATGCTCAGATAACTGAAACTATTTGAGCACTGACATATTGCTCAAAAAGTTCTGGATTTTGGATTTTCAGATTAGGGATGATCATAAGCAAAACTGAGGCAATTGTTATAGTAAACTGCTTTCAGATGTTTTGAAAACTACAGGGGCAATGTTATTTTGATGCAAATTCAATGAATTTACAAATTCTTACGGTTTCATCAGAATTAGAAGGTAAAATGTTCATTACAATTTACACCCAGTAGTCTCAATAAATTGATGATGTCACAACTTTTTTTTTTTTTTTTTTTTTTTGGTTTTTCTCTGGTACCGGGAACCGAACTCACGACCTTGCGCTTGCCAGGCAGGCGCTTTGCCATTGAGTTAAATCCCCAGCCCCTCACAACTTTTAAAGTAATAAAATTTCAGGATCTTCTTTCCTAGTTCTGAGTGAACAAACTAATAATATACGCATACATGTTGATGCTAATTTGTTCTATTTGTGTTTTGATGCAATAAGCTCTAACACCCTGCATTTCTGAATTTCTGCTATGAAATTCTGACAAAACACTGGAATTTCCACTCTGATTAACTTTAGGCTATACCTAATGATACAGTTGCTGGAGGCTTGTTATTTACTTTTGATGTTCTTTCTAGAGGAGAAAAACTAGTTGTTTCATGCTTTCTACAGTAATGATAAACTTATCTCTACTATATAATGCATTGCTCTTTAGCTACAGATCTTGTATCTTAGGTGTAACAGCAAAGGAAGCAGTAGCAGTTTATTGGATTAGTTAAAATAAAAATTTAGCTCTTTGAAATTTTTAACTAATTAAAATTCCCTCAGACTCTCATCTTATTTGCCATTGCAGTGACATGTGTGCTGCAGTTTTGCTGTGTGTATACTTATGGTTGAGACGAAAAGAGACAATACTTTTCTTATAGCTAAACATTGGATCCAGAGTAGGAATTAGTGAAATCTGTTTAATTCTTTATAGTCTGTATTAATAGAGAGAAGTAAAAACTCAGAAAATATTTGAAATCATTAGAATTTAAGAGATAATTTTGTATTTATGTTTGGATATGAATATTTCTAATCTAGATAATTCCAGAAATTAGGCTTAGTAAAGGCGGTGGGTTATAAAATCTTGCTAATAAGTTAAGGATTAGTACAAGTGTATAATGAAGGTATATCAGGGATTCTTCAACAAAGAGGTCCAGATCTTTAAGTTGTAAAAACTTGTTGATCACTGACCCAATTGAATGTGTATTGATTAAAGAGTTTTGGTAAGCTTGGTGTGGTGGCACATACCTGTAGTCCCAGCTACTCCAGAGAGACCAGCCTGGGAAAAACCTTGCCCTTTTTTTTTTTTTTTTCTTTTATTCTGGTACCGGGAATCGAACTCACTACCTGTGCTTGCCAGGCAGGTGCTATGCCGCTGAGCTAAATCCCCAGCCCCTGAAAAACCTTGTCTTAAAGAAAGGTTTTGGAACCATATAATAAAGAAGTACTTCAAATTAGATTAAAACAACAATAATAATTTTTACATTAATGCTAAGGCTCCGAGAGATGCTCATGGAAACCAAAGGGAGAAAATACACTTTAGGAACATGAGGGACCTGAAATAATATTAAAAAACAGTCAATAACTAAGGACACTTTGCTCCCTTTTTCTCTTCTCTATTCCCATCCCTGGATTCACATAGGGTGTCTCATTTATCTTTATTTCTTTCAGTATGTCTACTTCATTTTTCTCACTCCCTCAGTATATAGCCAAGCATGGCTTACCCAAGAATTCCCAAGTTTATACATTCTAAATGTAGGCAATCAGAAGATACTCATTAGCATTTCTGAATCTCAACTCACAATTCTGAATGACCCAGTTTCGACCATATGGCCAGCAAGAATCTGATTATTTATAACTGGAGGGGTAGGATCATATTGTAAATATATATATATTACTATTAGGCCTCAACCCTAAGTGAGGATATATACAGTTCCCAGAGAAGGGTGTGGGCTGAGCAGTATCTCAAATGGTGTCTCCCATGTAGTATCATTTGTGGTGCATAAAATCCATTATTTAAAGACACATATATAACATCTAAAAGAGAAGAAATCGATTATCATTGTCATATGCTTATTTTTATTCAGAGATGATGTGAATTAGAAATGATGCCATTTAGCCTCATTTCAAGGGGAAGGAACCTGAGGAATAGAGAACAATTTTTAAAAATAAGACTTAGGATCACATAACAGCTGGGTGTGGTGGTGCACTCCTGTAATCCCAGCACTTGAGAGGCTGAGGCAGGAGGATTGCTGTGAATTCGAGTCCAGCCTGGTCTACATAGAGAGTTCTAGGTCAGCCTGAACTGCATAATGAAATCCTGTCTCAGAAAAACAAAAAGAAACATACACACACACACACACACACCAAATAATATGAAAGCTGTGATTGGAATTTGACTCTTGGGTTTTGAGTTTTTTCATAGATTATAGCATCCAAAATAATTAGAGTATCTGATAAAATGTTAATGGACTTTAAAGCAAGCCTCATAGAATACTGAATAATATTTGATTTTTATCTAAGAAAAGATAGATGAAAAGCAATACCATTCTTTTAAAAATTTTTTATTTTATTTATTTGTTTTGTTGTTTATTTATTTATTTAGACAGGATCTTGCTATGTAGTTCAGGCTGGCCTTAAATTTGCTATGTAGGTGAGAGTGGCCTTGAACTGAGAGTGATCCTCCTGCATCAGCCTCCTGAGTGCTGAGATTACAAGCAATACTGTTTTCCCGTGTCGGTATACTGAGGCAGAAAATATCAGATGTCCATGGATAATATTTGATTTTTTTAAAAAATAAAAATTTTAAACACATATTAAAACAAAGGATGATACTGAAAACCAGATAAATAATTGGAGTATATGCTATACTATGCTGCTAGGCTTAAGAAAATAGTGATATTAACATATTTTGGCTACTGGAAAACCTAGATTATAAACCAAAATAGTTTTCCAGC
Source organism: Chinchilla lanigera (assembly GCF_000276665.1). Lineage (NCBI taxonomy): Eukaryota > Metazoa > Chordata > Mammalia > Rodentia > Chinchillidae > Chinchilla > Chinchilla lanigera. The sequence goes on from NW_004955475.1 coordinate 4,683,827, forward strand.
CTTTAATTTATGCATTCATTCATTATATACTTATTGTCTTCTCCATGCCCAGCCCTGTTTTAGGCATCAGGGATACAGTGCTGAATAAAACCAACTTCCTATAACTGGAGTTTGCATTCTGGAAGATGATACAGGCCATAAATAAATAATATGTAATGTCAGTGATAAGGGTTGTTAGAGTAATAAATGAAGAAGAGGGGATGAGGAGCAATATGCAATGCAGTTTTAGATACTATGATCAGGAAAGGTATCTCTGAGGAGGTGAGATTGAGCAGTCATCTGAATAAACTAAGGGAGCAGGACATGTAACTATACAGTGGAAGAAAACTCCAGTCAGAGAATGGAATATGCAAAGGCTCTGAGGCAGAAACGTGATTGGCATGTTCAAAGAACAGCAAGAATGTATCTACAATGTACCACGAGGGAGACAGTGGTAGAAAATAAGGTAAAAGTATTTGGAAGCCAAATCACATAGCCCTTCATACAACAAAATGGGAGTTTTAGATTGTATTCTATGTGATAAGAAAGCTGTGGGAGCTTGAGAGAATGATTTAATTTAAGTTAAATTTAAAAGGAATATTTTGGTTACTCTGTGAAGAGGGCAAGAAAAGAAAGGAAATAAATTAGGAAGATGTTGTGATAATCCAGGTGAGAGAAAATGGTTGGACTAGGATGATAGTGAAGAAAATGAAAAGTAATCAGATTCTGAACAGGCACACATATATGCATAAATACAAAGACTGTGCTGTTTTTGAAATAAAAAATTTTAAGAAGTTTTAATAAATATGTAGAGAAATCCTATTCACACTTCATCTAGCCTCTTGCAAACGTTATGTTGCATAAAAACAGTACAGCATGGTATAAAAACCAGAATGCTGACATCGACCTTACTGACATTTTCCCTTTTATAAACACTGATGCATGTAGTTTTATGCATTTTCACGTGTGTATCCTCCTTCATCTAACCAACACCACATCCAGATATTTTATTGTGCCATCACCAGAAGGCTTATTCTCATTCTTCATAAAAGCACATCCACCTACTTTACACTTCTTAAACCTCTGACTTGTGGTCTGTTCTCTATTTCTGTAATTTTGTTATTTTGTGAATATTTTGTAATGTTCCTCTTTCTCTCTAGTACTTTTCTTTGCTGTAAAGTCTACTTTAAATAGCGTTATTATATTCTCCTGATGCTTTTTAAAATTTCATCTCTCAATAGCATTGCTTTTTAAATCCCTTTATTTTCATTTGACCCATGTAGCTATATTTGAAGCAAATTTATTGTAGACAGAATATAATCAGGCCATATTTCTTTCTTTTTTAAAAAACCTACTTTGCCAGACTCTCTCTTAATTAGCTCATTTATACTACTTATATATAAATGAAATAAAATAAAATAATTATTGATACATTAGGGCTATCTTCCACTTTTTGTTGTGGTGAAAATCACATGTTCTAACCTCCTAACAAATTTTTAAGTGTACATGCAATACAGTATTAACTGTACACTGTTTTGTAGATTTATAGAACTTTTTCATTTTGTATTATTAGAACTTTATACAGCAGTTCCTCCATGTTTTCCCTTCTCTTCAGTCCATGGCTGTCACCATACTCCTTCCTATCTCAATAAATTTGAATACTTTACTTCCTATAAGTGAACTCAGGGAGTGTTTTTCCTCCTGTGATTAACTTATTTCATGCAGCATGAAGTCAAATCCTCAGAATTCATCCAAGTTATAGCACATGATAGGAATTTCTTCTTTTTTTTTTTTTTTTTTTGGTTTTTCTCCGGTACCGGGAACCGAACTCACGACCTTGCGCTTGCCAGGCAGGCGCTTTTGCCGCTGAGCTAAATCCCCAGCCCCGAATTTCTTCTTTACTAAAGCTGTTAAACTCTATTGTGTGCACGGGCAACATTTTGTATATCTATCCATTCATCTGTTGATGGATATCTAGATTCTTTCTACCTCAATTGTAAAACATACTACAATGACTATGGGCATGCAAATATCTCTTCTAGATACTATTTTCAGCCTTTTTGGGTAAGTACACAGAAGTAAGCTTGCTGGATCATATGATAGTTCTGTTTTTAATTTCATGAGGAAATCTGTACTGTTTTCCATAGTGGCTGCACTATTTTACAGTCTCAGTGGTGACCGACTGTATCAGCAGCTGGGGATATAGCTCAGTGGCACAGTGCCTGCCTGGCAAATGCAAGGTCATGATTTCAATTCCCAGTAACAAACAAAACAAAAAATCTATAGTCCTAGCAACCTTGCAGAAGTGTTCGAATTTCTAACACTTGTTTTCTTTATAAAATAGATGTCATTATGTATGTTTAGATAACATGGTTTCAAGAGATATATGCATATATTTATAAATGTATATATAGTTATTATAGTGAAACAAATCGACATATTCATCTTCTCAAATAGTTACCCATATTCCCCCTGTGGTAAGTGCAACTATAACCTATGTATTCAGCAACAATCTTGACTACAATACAGTTACTAATTATAGCACTAACAGTGTAAAATTTAGTGTACAACACTTATTTTATGTTTTGTTTTATAAAATAATGATCATCTTAAAAGGTGTGAAGTGACACCTATTGTGAATTTCTCTGATGATTATTAATTTGAGATATTTTCATAGACAGGACATTATTATGGCTGATATACTATGTCAACTTGAGAAATCCAAAAACAGCTAAGTAACTCGGTAGTTCTACATCCTGAGATAAAAAAGACATGCCTTTCCTGCTCTAAGATGTTGTTCATTGTGTCAATATAAAAAGCTTAAAAGGTTAACTATGTGACTCAACAGGGAGCTGAGGTCTTTACTTTATATTCATCCTGAGCCTGTGCAAGAGGAGGACAGGGAGATGGTGTGGGTGTGGGCAGATAGCAGATACACAACATAGAAAAAAAGGTTTATTCCCCCCTTTTTGCTCTCGAGGCCTTTGCTGCCTTGTGCCGCCTTAAAGTGTTGCCCTGTGTCATGCTACCCTGCCTTAGAGCCAGCTAATTATAGACAAAAACATCCACAAGCTGTAAGCTAAATAAACCTTTCCTTCCTTAATTTTGGGCATTAGATATTTTGTCTCAGCAACAACAACAAAAACCCAAAACACACTTGTTAGCCGCTTAGAAGTATTATTTGGAGAACTGTCTATTTGAGTTATTTGCTTATATTAAAATGGAGTTAGTTTTTCTATTGAGTTATATAAGTTTCATATATATTTTGGATTTAACTCCTCAAATAGTTTTAAATACTTTCTCACGTCTGTCTGGTAACATTTAACTTTATTGAGGAGTTTCTTTGCTGTGCAGATGCTTTATAGGTGATTTAGTTTCAGTTGTTTAATTTGCTTATGTTGTCTGTACTTTAGTCATCTATAAAGAAAAGTCATTGACAAGACCAGTGTCATAAAGCTTTCCCCCTATAATTAACCTTATATTTTGTTTCTAGGAGTTTTACAATTTCAGATCTTAGGTTTAAGTCCTTCATCTATTTTGAGTTAACTTTTATATTCAGTATAGGATAAGACTCAATTTCATTCTTTTGCATGGATATACACCATCACGATTGAAGGGACTATCATTTATTGTGTAGTCTTGGGGTCCTTTTCAAATATTATTTGATATTTCATTGCATGTGTATGTGCTTAATTCTGGGCTCATTGCTTATTTTTTCAAATCGGTATATAGCTATATATTTATATCCATATCCATATCCATATCCATGTCCATATCGCCTTACCCTAGTTCCATGCTGTTTTGATTGCTGTGGCTTGTAGTATGCTTTGCAATCTGGGCATATAAGGTTTCCAGGTTTGATGTTCTTTCTTGATATTGTTTTGGATCTAAATAAATTTTAAGATTTTATTTTTGTAAAAATGATATTGGAATTTTGAGAGAGATTGCATTGTACTGTAGATTACCTTGAGTATTATGGATATTTTAGCATGATTGTATCTCTCAGTCCATTAATACAATATCTTTCAATTTATTTGTTCTGTAACTTTGTTCGTGAGTGTTTTTCAGTTTTCAGTGCTCTATCTCACTTTAAGTTTATTGTTCAGTATTTTATTTTTCTGATACTTGTAAAAATGCAATGATATTCGTAGTTTTCCTTTTACATTGTTCATTGTTAGTGTGTTAAAACATGACTTTTGTGTATGTTGATTTTGTATTCTGCAACTTTATTGAATTTATTTATTAGCTCAAATAAGATTTTTGTAGTCTTTTTCTGTATATGAAATCACTTCATCTGTGAACAGGAATAATTTTGTTATTTTCTTTTATAATTTACATGACCTTTATTTGTATTTGCTTTTATTACCTAATTGTTCTAGATGGAATTTCTAATACTATCAGTGAACACCTTTGTTTTTTCCCTGTTTTTGAATGAACATATTTCAGTTTTTTATCATGGAGTATGATTTTAACTGTGGACTTTTCACATATGACTTTCATTTTGCTGAGGTAATTTCCTTCTACTTTGTTCAGATATTTTGCCATGAAAGGGTGTTGAATTTTGTCAAATGATTTTTATTAGGTATTAAGATGATCGTGTGATTTTTATTCTTGGTTTTCACAATGTGCTTGATCATATTTACTGATTTTCATGTGTTCGAGTGAGTATCCCAAGTATAAATCCCATTTGGTTGTGGTATGTAATTCTGTTAATGTGCTGATGAATTTTGTTTGCTAGTATTTCATTGAGAATTTTTATCTCTGTTTTCATCAGGGATGACTTCCTGTTGTTTTCTTTTCTTGTGGTATAGTTGATTGTTACTAGAGTAATGCTCACCTCATGAATTAAGTTTGGAAATGTTCCCTTCCTTTCTGAAAGAGCTTCAGAATGATTTCCATTAATTCTTTAAATTTTTGTAGGATTCATCAGTGAAGCCATCTGGTCATTCCTTGTTGGGAGACTTTTAACTACTAATTCAATCTCCTTATTAATCATAAGTATGTCCAGACTTTCTATTTTTTCATTATTCAGTCTTAGTGCATCCAAGGTTTCTAGGAATTTATCCATTTCTATTAAGTTATCCAATTTGTTGGTATATAATTATTTATAATAGTTTCTTATGATTTTGTCATTTCTGTAGCATTGATTATATTATCTCTTTGTTTTCTGATGTTTTCAGTATTCTCTTTTATTCTTTGTCTATGTAAAGATTTTGTCTATTTTAACTTTAGAAAACTAACTCAATTTTGTTTATCTTTCCTACTGTTTTTGTAGTCCCTTTCATTTAGTTCTGCTCTGATCTTTATTTCCTTCTTTCTACGAACTTTGGTCTTAGCTATTTTGTAGAGTTTCTTCAGGTGTAAATTTAGGTTGTTAATTGAGATCTTTCTTTTTTAAATAGATGGTTATGTTTATAAACTCTCCTCTTAGTACTGTATGGCTTTGGCTGAATACTAAATTTTTTGTTTGTTTATTTTGATTTGGTTTTTTGAGATGGGGTCTGGCTATGTAGTTCAGGCTGTCTTTAAACTCTCTACGTAGTGCAGGCTGGCCTCAAACTCATGATGTTCCTCCTTCCTCAGTCTCCTGAGTGCTGGGAATACAGGTGTATGCCACCACACTTCTCTTGAATACCATAAGTTTTAGTATGTTGTGTTTTGTTTTTATTTTTCTCAAGATATTTTTAAATTTCCTCTTTGATTACTTCTTTGGCTTACTGAGTCTTCAAAAAGTGTTATATAGCCCACATATTTCAAATTTTTCAATTTTCATTCAGCTATTAGTTTTAATTAATACATGTTCTCAGTACATCTGATTACATTTTTTGTGAGGAGTTGGTATATGTACACAGTATGTCTTCTTTCTTTTTTGTTTTCATCCTCTCACCTGTTTCCTTCAACTCTTGGTCTCCTTCCCATTTGGAAAAGCTCTGTTTTCATTATCATTCTTCCTTTCAATTCTTTTTTCCCGTCCTATTTCCCTTCTGTCTCTCCTTCCTCTTTCCAGGTTTTGATTTCTAATTTCATTCCATTGTGGTTGGAAAAGATACTTGGTATGTTTGAATCTTCTTGTTTTTTCTTCATAAGTTTGTTAAGACTTGTTTTATGACTAAGTGCAGTTAATCCTAGATACTGTTGTATGTATATATGAGAAGAGTATATATGCTGCTGTTGGTTGGAGGATTTTGTACATGTATATTAGGTCTAATTCATAGATGATATTTTTCTGGTGCTCTGTTTCTATGTGCATTTTAGGAGAATGTATATTCTGCTGCTGAGTAGACTGTTCTACACGTGTCTTTTAGGTCCAGTTAGCCGACAGTATTGTCCTCTGTTTGCTTTTTGATCTTCTATCTAACTGATCTATCCCTTTTTGTTTTTTTATTTTTTTATTTTAAAGAGAGTAGTAAATGAGAAACAAAGAAATAGAACAGTAGCAGCATACCAGTATCACGAACATAAACAAATCAAAGCAAGAACATTCAAAGTGATACAGAGTCTCAAGACAAAATAATGTGAATCAACAGTGGTTGTTACATTACATATTGCTGTCCTCAACTACATTGCTCAGATTACCAGATGTAAGAATGAAAGACTGCTCAAACCATTATAGGGAATAAGAAAATAAGTCTTTGACAAAACAGTAGAAATAATACAGAGTTTCACTAGACAAGATGGTAGGAGTTCACCACTGTAATTCCATTGCATATTGTTACCTTCAAATCAGTTGCTCAGACCACCAGACACAAGCATGCCCAATTGATCAGAACAAAAATATGGAACGCTTCACGAATTTGAGTGTCATCCTTGCACAGGGGCCATGCTAGTCTTCCCTATATCATTCCAATTTTAGTATATGTGCTGCCATATACACACGAGCACCTCTATCCTTTTTTAAAAAGGAGTTTTCAAATGATCTATGGTTATTATGTTGCTGTGGATTTCTCCCTTCAAGTGTGTACATTGTTGTTCCCTAGGTTTTTTGTTCAGTACTTTACTGTTAGGTGCATATTTAATATTTCTTATTTCTTCCTTTTGAACAGACACTTTTATTCTTAAATATATTATTTTTCTTGTACAACAATTTTTTTGACCTAAAATCTATTTTATTTGATGTAAGTATGACCACTTCCCACTTTTGCGTACCATTTAGGAAATCTCTTGTAGACACCATATTGTTAGATGTTTTGTTTATCCATTCAGTCAACCGCTGTCTTTTGATTTTAGAATTTAATGTTTATATTCAAATAATTATTGGTAGAATAAGACTTACTATTGCTCTTTTACTCTTTCCTGTTTTGTAGCCTTAATGCCTATTTTCTTCTTTTGCTGCCTTTCTTTGTATTTTATTCACTTCTTTCTGTAGAGACATATTTTGATTCCTTTCTCACTTTCTTTTGTATGTCTTTAGATTTTTTGTGGTTACCATAGGACTTACATAAAGCATCTTGTAATTACAACAGTCTATTTGAGATCACATCAACTTATTTTTAGATGCACACAAAAACTCACCACATATATTTTGGCTCCCACTTTGTTATTGATATCACAAAGTACATATTTTATATTTCCAATAATACATGTTAAAGTTATCATTCTTTATTTACACTTTTACCTATTACTTTCTGTGCTAGAACAAAATGATATATGTATATCTTTTCAGTATTCCAGTATTCTCTTTTGTGTACATGTTTACTTTACCACTGAGCTTTATACTTTCAAATGCTTTCAGATTGCTTGCAGTTGTCCTATTTTTCAACTTGAAGACTGCCTTAACATTTTTTGTAAGGCAGGTCTAGCAGTGATGACCTCCCTCTGCTTATGTTTTTTTTTGGTTTTTCTCCGGTACCAGGAACCGAACTCACGACCTTGCGCTTGCCAGGCAGGCGCTTTGCCGCTGAGCTAAATCCCCAGCCCCTTCTGCTTATGTTTATATGAGAAAATCTTTATTTCTTTCTTCTCTAAAGACAACTTTTTCTAAATATAGTACTCTTTATTAGCAATGCTTTTCTTTAAGCACTTTGAGTTCAGCATTTCATTTCCTTCTGGCCTGAAAGTTTCATGATGACACTGTTATGGGGCTCTCTTGTATGTGACAAGGCACTTTTCTCTTCCTCCTTTTGAAAGTCTTTGTATTTGACATGTGACAGTTTGATTATAATGTATGTTAATTTTAAGTTCTGTGGATTCATCCTACTTAGGTTCTGTTGAGCTTCATAGATCTGAAGATCCATTTTCTTCCCTATATTTGGGATGCTTGGTCCATTGTTTCTTTAAATAATCTTTCTTCTTTTTCTTTTCTCTTCTTTTACTGCCATGATGTGCATATCGGTCTACTTGACGGCTTCCCATAAGTTTCTTAGGTTTTCTTCATTCTTTTTCACACTTTTTGTTTCTCTGACCTATAATTTCAAGTTACATATCTCCATGTTTTCTAGTGTCTTTTCCTATTTCATCAAGTCATCTGTGATTTTTTTTTTTCAGTTTACATGCTTACTGTATTCTATAGCTTGGGATTTTACTGTTTTTCCAAAATATTTTCATTGCTTTGTAGACATTCTTATTTTGTTCATACACCATTTTTCTGACCTTCTGTATCTTTATGATCGTTATTTTAAATTCTGTGTCAAATGATTTGGATACTTTTTCTGTTTTGAGTTACTTTTTGGAGATTTATTCTATTTGTTTGTTTTGGCCATGATTCCTTATTTCTTCCTGTGTTTTTATACCTTTGTGTTTAACAAAATGGCTGCTTCTTCAAATCTTCTAACTGGCTTCATCAGGCAGAAGCTTTTGTCAGTCAACCTGATCAGAGATTCTGGTAGCCTTTCAAATCTTTCCTGTGGATGCTTCTCCAAACTTGTGTATGTAAATTCCAGATTAAAAGGATTTGCTAGTTCCTTTTTTTCCCAGTTCATACTGTCTTGTCCCCTGGTGCCTCTTTGTGGTACCTCATGTTCTTCAGAACTTCTCCCATCAAGCTTCTGAAGTGTGCTGGGTTCCATCAGTGATTTGAATCTGCTGAAACCAATTTTGTGGGGAATCCTCTTAAAGTAAAAATATTGGACAGTCAGTGCACCCTTTCTCCCCTTACCCCAAGGAGAGGCCACTGAGCTATATTAAAATCTCTGCTACATTTCCTGAAGAGCAGTAGCACATCACTCAGACCTTTAATTCTCAAAGGCCCCCAGGCATTCAGAGTATTTTGAGTCTTGTCGCCCTTCTGGAGCAAATGAGACATATATCAATCTCTTCAGAAGCTCCTGGAAAAGACAGCATTTTGAGCTCAGGCGCTAATTCTTTCCTTCTACAAGGAGAACCTAAGGATTGAGAGTTTTCACCTTCCTTTTCCATTCTGTACTGGAAGGATGTGCTTCAGTGCTTGCATTCTAGCCCAAACTTTTGCCTTTATTTTTAGTAGTCCCCAACCTGGTATCCCTTTCCACTAGTACTCAGATTCAAGCAAGACACATCTCGGTTGCTGAACTCTTTCCCTCCCCAAAAAGTCTGCATGTGGGACGTATATTTCAGTCTTCTTTTTTCTTCCCCAGGGAGAAGCAAAGAATTGGGAGTTTTCCCCTGACTGCATTGTGCTGAGATTGGCAGAGACCATGACAAGTAAGTAAGACAAATTTCCTCCTGGCTTCAGTGTGGCTGGTTTCATGCTTACCTGTGATGCAGGAATCTGTTTTCAGATTTCTTTTGAAGGGAATTAGTCTATGTATTTATTGTTGAATTTATATCTCTGGTTGGAGAAATGAAGATATCAGGCTTTCAATTCTGACATCACCAGTTTCCGTTTTATTATTTGTTTTTTGTTTGTTTCCTGTTTTGTTTTGCTCTTTGAACACATTTTTCTTATCTCCCAGAATTCCAATGATACATACAAATGCGAGATGTTTTGTTACAGCTCCACGGATTCCTTAGGGTCTGTTCTTTTTCCTATTTTTATGCTCTTTTTACTCTTTCTTAAGATTGAGTAAATTTTACTGATCTATCTTCAGCTTCACTGATTGTATTCTTTCTCATATCTACTCTAGTAATGAATCCATCTAGTAATTTGACAAAATAGCTATATTTTACAGTTTTATAGCTTGCATTTGATTGTCTTAAAAACCTTAACTCATTTATTTGCTGACATTTTCTATTTTTTCTATTTACTTCAATCGAGTTTTAGTTATTTGTTGAAGCATGTTTACGATAGTGGTTTTAAAGTCCTTGATTCTCGTTATCTTGATATTGTTTAGTCAATTGTTTTATATTATTCAATTTGTAATTTTCCCAGTTCTTGGTATGAGGAATGGGTTTTCCATTGCATCTTGGACATTTTGTTACTATTTTAGAAATCTCTTGATCCTATTTCAATCAGGCAGTCCAGGTTTAGAATACAGGTCCTGGCCTACTTTTTGGGTTTCTGGTTCAATGATAAAACTATCATTGAGCCATTTTTGGAGCCATTTCCGTATTAGTCTGATCTGTTTTGTTCTTCTGACACTGCTGCAGATCTTGCTTATTTCCTATTGGTATCAACTTCTGGGGCTTACAGCACTTTCTTGGGTTATCTGGTGTCATTAAGCTACCTTTGCTCATAGGAGTTGAAGCAGAAGGCAGTGGGACTGAATCTTTTTATGCTGCTACATGTAGTACTAGGAGATGGTGGTGTCCTAGGTACAGCATGGAGAGTAGGTAGATCCAGCACGTTGACATTGCCATTGCAGTTTGGCCAACCAGGCTATAAATGCCACTTATATTAAGCCAGGATTGGGTTGGTCTGCTGGGGATTTGTTGCTGCCCCTGTGGGCTGCCAACATAATGGTTGTAGATTGGAAGTTAGGATGGCGTGGCACAACTTTGAAATTCCTTCTGTGGGTGGATCAGTACACCTGCTGGTGTCCAGGTTGTGGAGAAGTTGGGTTTGTCAAGGTTTTGCACCTGAAGTCTGCCTCTGAGCAAGGCAGATTACTTTCAGGTGTTTCCATTCGCAAGCGAGGACTGAGACAGCACAGTAGGTCTGTTGGGTTTCTCTTCCAAGTATTTAGAACAAGGAAAATAGGTTTTATTTTGTGATTTTCTTGTTCTTAGTTACAGTAGAATCCTGAAATTCCCAGGGGTTACACTTCTAGAGCACCCATGAATTGTGTAAAACCACAAATTTCAGATATGGTCAGAAAAATGCCTGCAAATGCATATTTTTATAGTTTAAACCCTAAATATGCTATGCTATCTGCAGTTATGTACATTAATTTAATAAAATACTGTATTAATAAAGCCTTAGAAGGTGCAGGGCATTTTGGAAGCCTCTTAGCGATCCTAGGGCTTTATGAAGAAAAAGACCAAGAATACCTGAGATAGGTAGACGCAGTACAGCAACTTTTTTGATGCGGGAATGCTGATGCATCTGCAGGGCAAGGACAACTAAGTAACACTGTCTAATTGGCTACTTGCAAACCTCAAAAAAAACCCCAACAAACAAACAAACAAAAAACAGGTGTTGAGGATAATTACCGTTTTCATGAAATTGCGTGGATTTCCGCAAACAATTATTAGTTAGGGGGGCTGGGGATTTAGCTCAGCGGCAAAGCGCCTGCCTGGCAAGCACAAGGTCGTGAGTTCGGTTCCCAGTACCGGAGAAAAACCAAAAAAAAAAAAAAAAAAAAAAATTATTAGTTAGGTTCTAAGAAAAATTTCTCGAACAACCGAGAATGCAAACTCGAGACTTAACAGAGGTGTACTGTTTGCCTTTTGCTCCTTATGGGTTGCATGCCTCCCTGGTGCCTCCCTCTGGGATATTTGCAGATACAAAAAAAAAGTCTGGGTTGTCATGTAGTTGTTATCCCTCAAAGCATGAGGTCCCTAACATTCTTTTCATATTTCTGACTCTCTTTTTCTTTTCTGTTCAAAAATTTTCAGAGTATTTAGAGGGGGAGAAATAGGGAGGTAGGTTACGGCATCTTCTTCCAGAGATATGGGATATATTTTAAAGGTCAAACTAACAATATTTGCTACTGGTGAATTGCATTTGGGATATGAGAGAAGGATAATCAAGGGTAATTCTAAAACTTTTAGACTAAGCAACAAAGTAAGTGTTGACACTATCAACAGAGAAGGGAGGTCATGGAGGATGACCAGATTTGGTGGGGCTGGGGCTTGCAATTAAGCCTTATGCTGTAGGTATGTTAACTTTGAGGGAATTTAAGTGATGATGCCTAGTACACAATTAGACTTTCAAATTTATACTTCAGGCATGGTGTTAAAATTTGGGAGTCCTTAGATTATGAAAGGTTTTAAAACCATGAAACTTAATAAAAAGTTCATAGGAAATGAGGATATCTAGAGAAGAATTCCAAGGACTATTCTTGGCACATTGCAATATTTAGAATTCAGACAGTAAAGGATTTAGTAAAGGAAAACAAAATAAAACAAAAAATGGTGTCCTAGTCGTGGAATAGAAGTTGGGGTTCCCAAAACTTTGCTACCAGACGTCTGCCTTTCTATACAAAGCAAATTATTTTCAGTTGTTTCCATCTTGAAGCAAGGACTGAAGCTAGTAATATGGGAGGAAAGTAATTGTTCTGAAACCCAAGTGAAGGAGTTATTTCCAGAATAAAGGAATGACCAATTGCACAGATGTTGCTGACACATCAAGTACAATGAAAAATTAACTATAAGATTTGTTAATGTGGAGATTATTGTTGATATCAGTGAGAGAGAGATCCTTGGAGATCTGAAATCGAAAGACTAATTGGAAAAGGTTCAAGAGAGTGACAAACAAGGTAATGGAATAAGGGAGAAGGGATAATTATTTGGAGGAATTTTCTGTGAAGTGAAGCGAAGAAATGGATGGAAGCGAAAGTGTTTCCTTTTCCAAAAAAAAGAAAGAGAAGAGAGAATGCTTATATGCTGGAAGGAATTATCCAGTAGAGAGGAAAAATATTCATGATACAAAAACAGGAAAAATGAGATTCAGTGTGCAGATGAAGGACTTGACCTTGGTAACAGTAGCAGGGTAGGAGATATAATCTATCAGTATAGGTAGAATGAGGAACTTTGTTCAGAAAAGATGATGAAGTTCTCTTTTGATAGCATTTATTTGATATTAGTATCAAGGCTATCACCTTAGAATAAGAAGGGGCAGAAGGTTTTAAAGAATTGAAGATTTGAGGATAAAGGATATGGGAAATATTAATCGTAATAAGTGAGAGCGTGAAACATCTAGGGAAATGGAATACTGTTAGACAGTACTGATTATACACTTCAGACAGGCTTGTTAGTATAATTTTAAAGTGAAAAGAAACTGCACTTCTAAGGGTTTTTGTTTTCGTGCATAAATTTTTGAAGCCATCACAAATTTAGGGCAAGTTGTATATATATTTTAAATAACTTTTTTTTTTGAGGCAGTCTCACTGTGTAGTTCAGGCTGGCTTTGAACTCGATTTTGTAGCTCAGGCTGGCCTTAAACTCAGGATGATACTCCTGCCTCAGCCTTCTGAGTGCTGGGATTATAGGCATGTGCCACCATGCCCAACCTCTAATAACTTTTTCAACAATAAATTTTGGGTGTAAATTGCTGACCTGATGTCCTATCATCCCTGAAAGTGAATATCCTACAAAGGCATTGTCTTCAACGACCACAAAAAATTCAGAAAAATAAAAAAATTAATAGTGGCATAATACTGCAATATAATGCTTATATCTCATTCACATTCTACCAGTTGTCTCAATAATGTTCTTCATGGAGAAAAGAAATGTTCAGAATCATGTGTTATATTTAGTGGTTATATTTCTTTAGTCTCTCTGTTGTTGTTTTTTTTTTTTTTTGTCTTTTTGAGACAGGGTCTCACCATGTAGCTCAGGCTGGACTTGAGCTCACTTTGTAGCCAGGTTGGTCTCGAACTTGCAATGATCCTCCTGCCTCAGCCTCCTGAGTGCTGGGATTACAGGTGTGCATGACCACGCCCGGCCTTTAGTCTCTTTCTGACTGGAACAATTTCCTACTCTCTCAGTGACTTTTATGAACTTTGTATTTTTGAAGATTGTACACACAATTATTTACATACATATTTATTCTATATCTATCTGTGTATATTAAAAGTCATTAATTCAATCCAAATCCTATCTAATAGGACAGAATTTGTTATAGATTTATCTGTAACAGTAAGAAACCTGACTTCCATTATACGTAATATATTTGATTACTGGAAAAATTCTCCTTATAACCAATCTCCTATTTCTACCATGTATGAGGGTATCATTTCCTTCGTCATGGGAATGATACCTTATCTTAGATGGGCTGCCTATTCTAAGGACCTTTCCCTCATGGATATCATCCTCACTGCTATTGTCTGAATGTCTGTGGACCTTCCAAATTTATTTATCAAAACCTTATTGTTAATATGAAGGTGCTAGGAGGTGAGGATTCTGAAAATTGATCATTTTATGAGACCACAACCCTCATGAGTGGTGTAACTACTCTTACAAAAGAGACCCAGGAGAGTTTTTTTGCCCCTTCTATCATGATAGGTCATAGAGACAAAATGGCCTATGAATTAGGAAGTGGCTATCACCAGATGTTGAATCTGTTGATTCACTTATCGTGGATATCTCAACCTTCAGAAGTATGAGAAATAAATTTCTGTTGCTTATAAGATACTCTACTCACCTTATGGCAGTTTGTTATAGTAGCCTGAATGGATTACTCACTTGACACTTTGTTCTAGGCTGCCCCCTCTCCCGGGATACTACCTAAACTTTTCATGGGCTGTGTCATCCAGTGCTGGCTCTCTCCCAGTACGGACACGCACTTCTCTCTTCTTGGCCTTTAGCATTCCATATTCAACCAGCCCACAACATGAATACCTTCCTTACTGTCTTAGTCACCTTGCTAGTCATTGTGACACAATAACTGACTACCAAGATTTTAAAAGGACAGGCTTACTTTGGCTCACCGTTTCAGGAGTTTCCGTCCATGGTTGGCAGGCTCAAACACAGAAACAGCATGATGTGAGAACCTGACATTGAGGAAGCCAGGTCAATGGAAAAAGCAAGGTCAGTGGACACATTGACCCTGGATAGTTTTTGCAAACTGTGTAAGTCTCCTCCCATGATGTAGCAGTGAACCTTGTTTAGTTCTCAGATTTGTAATCTTCAAGTGTTTCATCTAGATTCTGGAACATCTTCAATAACTGTTTCTTCAACTTCATATCTACTGAGAAGAAATTTACAGTCCCACAAATCAGATTTAAAATGACTGTCTCAGTTACTTTTATTAATGCTGGGACAAAATACCCAATGCCCATAGTTAAATGAGGAAAGGTTTGCTTTGGCCTACAGTTTGTAGAGGTTTTAATTCATAATCAGCCGGTTCCAGGGCATGGTGCCACGGCACAGGGACTTGGCAGTGGAGAAACAGTCCACAGCATGTAACGCAGTATCACACAGTTAGTCCGCTTTCATACACCCTAATCCAGCCACCTAGAAACTCCCCACGTATGACTGATAAGGCTTTGTTTGTAAAATTAGATATGTCATAACATTGTGCCCCTGACCCCCCAAAGACTCATGTGCATCCATTTATGCAAAAGGCATATAGTCCATCTCTAAGAGTTGCTAAAGTCCTAACACTTTCAGCACTGCTGAAGTCGAGAGTCTTCTCTGAGATTTAAGGCAAACTCCTACCTGAGAGTCCCCTTACAAACAAAAAGAAAGTTAAGCATGTCAAACATACAACGCACAAAATAAACACTTTCATTCCAGAAAGATACACATAGGGAGATAAAAAGGAATGGGAGCAAAGCAAGACCACAATCCAGCAAGGCAACCATTGTCTATGTCCAGGATCCAGTGCAATCTGTGGCAACGTGTGATTTCTAAAAAGCTTGAGTGGCTCTGTCCCTGTGGCACCTCTTGTTGTTGTAACTCCCATGGCTTCTCTACTGGGCTGGTTCTGCTCACTTCTTGTGAGTTTCCTCAGATAATCCATGTTCCTGGCTTCACCATGCTTCTGGAATACCCACTGCACCTTTAGGTGCACACTCACTCCTTCACATATTGCCCTCTCAGGTACATTGTCTGACCTCCCAGGCCTTCCTCTGTAGTCTGGATGGAAACATTTCTGGTTCCACAGCTCATGCATCCTGCATGTGCCTAAAACTAATTCCATGTGGATGGCCCCAAGGTTTGGCCCCAGCTGGAGCAGTAGCCAGGCTTCCTCCACTTTTGGTTGCAGGAGTTGAGTGCCTGGATTGGTGAGGACTGTGAACACAGTCCCCATTGGCAAATCTAAGTGATTGCCATTCTGGAACATGTTGCTCTGGGGGTATCTTCTCAAAGCAAAGTCCTTTACCTTTGTATTTTTGAGACTTCAAAGTGTGAGGCTCTGTTATTTTTTGTGATGCCTTTAGGCCATCTTTTCTATTGTCTTCGCAGTTAGAAGGCTGTAGGTTTCCTATGCACATTTTGAGCTCATTATTTTCCTTCACTAGTTTGTCCAGAGATGCTAAGTGCAAGCAGCCGGCATCTTTATATTTCCCACGTTGCCAAAAATATTCACAAGCATCATATATGGAGTTGCTCCATTCCTTACATCTCACAAGTGCTGACTTATGATAATCAGATAGATGTACATTGCATAGTGCTTTCAGCACTTCACACCAAAGATTGACAGTGTGCCCCGAATTATCACGAGAGACTATGACATGTTTAGTTCTCATCAAGTTAGAGATACAACTCCAGAAACACTAAAACCATTGAAGAATTTCACCTTTATAATTCTGTTTCTCTTGAGCCACTCTTGGTACTAAAATCTATACTAGTCATTTCTTACTAAAGAGATAGTCTTAATTCAAGATATATTTTAAAAAAGGATATACAAGGCAAGCTTGCAGTAGTTGCCAACAGAGTCAGGTGTGGGAGAGTGCAAAAGATCTGTCTTTGTGCTGGAGAGCTAGAGGATCCAGTTGAAAGCCTGGAGCTCACTGCAGTGTTCCATACAAGTCCATATCAGGAGGCTGAAGGGTCTGTGATGGAAAGGTGATGAGTCTGTTGTGGAAGCCTGAAGAATCCTCACTGGAAGGTTGAAGGGTCTGCACTGGAAGCCAGGAGAGAACATCCAAGGTGAAGGTGAAGACTACTTCCTCTAAAGAAGTGAAAAGAACCTTCCATGCTCAGTTCCCTTGTATTCCATTCAAGTGACAAACCTACTGATTGGTGCCACTTACAGCAAGGGTGGTGTTTCTATCTTTAGTAAATCCCTTCAGCTACACCCAGAACTATGCTGATACAATTTATTTGGGTTATTCTTACTTAAGCTGACACAGTCAGTTAACTATCATGATGACCTATTAACTACTTCAAATGTATAATTCATAGCTCTTACTTTTGGTCTTTGTATAGTGATACAGGCTATGTCTAAATCCTCTTCTATCTGATGGTACTTGAGTAATGTAAGAGCAGTTTTTCTCACCTCTTGAAATAGCTCCAACATTCTCTGGTTCCTTAGAAAGATAATAAGCAGTTGGCGAGCTGTGGACACCAGAGCCAAATTGTCTGGGTTTAAATATCACCTGTCATTTTAGTGCTATGGGTGATTCTGAGCAAGTTATTTAACTTCATTTGTGCCTTACTTAATTCTTCTCCTGGAAAATGGTAAAAGTGCATAATATCTACTACAGAGTTGTTGAAAGAATTATATGAGCCAATGCATATAATGTATTTAGACAGTGCTTGGCATATTACTATAGATATTAGTTATCTACTATGGTATAAAATGTATAAGTCATTCGTTACCCTGACTTCCGCTGGATAAACATCAGTTTTTTATTGTATCTCTTTCGTTGTGGAAATAGACATAATATTCCATCAGTGATCTGAGTAAGCCTGTTCTCATTCTCATTCTGTGCCCTCTACTTCTTTCAATAAACACAGTAAGCTTTTGATAAACAAATCATGCTGGTGAACATGTTGATTATATCAGCTCTTCTTGTTTTCAAATAAACTACTATAGATCCATGTTTTTTTCCTACTTTAAGCTAGAAATGGTTGAGGTTTTTCAAACTAGATGCAGACTTTACATTTGTTCCTGGTGGTAGACTGTATAACGGTTCCTAAATTTATCTAGTATTAATTCCTGGAATTTGTGAATATTATGTGGTAGAAGGACTTTGCAGATGTTGTTGAAGTAAAGACATTGAGATGGGCTGATTATTCTGGATTATCTATCGGTGCCTTATTGGCATCATGTGTGTCATTGTAGGAGGGAGGCACAAAAAGATGGGACCAGAGAAAAGGCAATGTGATGAATTAAAGAAGATATTAAAGTGATGAATTTGAAGATGGAGGAGGGGCCACAAGCCAAGCAATGCAGCTCTAAAAAGTGAAAAAGGCAAGTCTCTGCCAAGAGTATCGCCATGATGACCCACTGAATTTTTAAAAAAATCAACTTTATTCATACATTATATAGATATAGATATAAATATAGATATGTAGTACTCATCATAGGGAATTTGTACCTGTATGTGATAGAGCTTAATTCTTTTTCCTCCAATCCCCTCCCCTCCCTTCAACTCCTCTTCCCATCCTTATTTACAAAGGCTTTGTTTCCATTTTAGCTTCTATTGTTTTAGATTTTCCCTTCCTACCTTTCCCCTTCACCCTCCCATGTTCCCTTTCCCCATTCAATATTTTCTACCTATTTCAAAATATCTATTATATGTTTTGGTCCTCATTTATCCTGTCAGTTTCTCACACCAGAGAAACAATGTGATATTTAAACATGTATGTACAATGTATTTCACTTAAGAATATGGTCTCCATGTGCATCCATTTGCCAAGAAATGTCTCAAGTTTATCCTTCTTTATGGCTGAGTAGCGCTCCATGGTATAATAAAAAAACCCTGCATCTTCTTTATCCACTCATCTACTGATGCACATCTGGGCTCTTTCCAAGACTTAGCTATTAAAAACTGTGCTTATATAAATACTGGTGTGCATATATTGCTGTGGTATAATGCATTTAATCCTTTCAGATACCAAGATACCAAGAAGAGAAATAGGTGTGTTAAATGGAACTTGTTGTCTTTGTTTTTTGATGACTCTCTATACTAATTTCCACAGTGGGTGTACCACTCTACACTACCACCCAGAGTGGAGAAAGGTTCCTTTTTACCCACAGCCCCACCAGCATTTGATATTGGTTGATTTCATGATAATAGCCATTCTTTCTGCAGTGAGATAGCATCTCAATGTTATTTTATTTTGCATCTCTAGAATGATCAGTGATGTTGCATTTTTTTCATTTCTGCTTGTATTTTGCATCCAAGAAATGTCTATTCATTTCAGATGCACATATGGATTGGGTCCTTAAATTTGGGGGGGGGTCTGATATTTTTTAGTATTTTATATATTCTAGAGATTGATACTTTGTCTGAGGAACACCTGTGAAAATATTTTTCCCACTCTGAATTGTCTCTTCACTCTGTGGGTAGTTGCTTTTGCTGTGCAAAAGCTTTTTAATAAGATGAGATCCAAGTTGTTGGTTCTTTGTAATATTTCCTGTATGGTCAGAGTTTTGTCCACAAAATCTTTGCCTTACACCAATGTCTTCAAGAGTTCTACTTATTATATCTTCCAGCAGAATTAGTGTTTTTGTTTTAAGATTTAGATATTTGATTCATTTCAATTTTACTTGACTGAATGGTGAAAGATATGGGTCTAGATTTAATATCTGGAATGTGGAAAGACAGTTTTTCTCTGTACCATTTATTAATGAGGCCATTTTTCTGCTAGTGTAGGTATTTGTCAACTTTATCAAATATAAGGTAGCTGAGTGTTTTAGGAGTTGTTTCTGTATTTTATATTCAATTCCTTTGATACCTGGGTCTATTTTATTTTGGTTTTTTTTTTTTACACTGCCATGCTGTTTTTACAATAGTACCTTTGTAGTATAATTTCAAGTCAAGGGTTGTGGAGCCTCCTGCCTTGTCTTTGTTGTCCAGAATTGCTTTTGATATTCTACATCTCTTTAGGTTCCAAATAAAATTTTGGATTATTTTCCCTACTTATATGAGGTTTGTTATTGGTATTTTGATCAGAATTGCATTAAATCTGTATAACAACTTTGAAAGGGCAATTTTCACTATATGGGCCATTTATATTAACTATATTACTGTATGACTATATTAGCTATTACAGTCCATGCTGCTATAAATATTGGTGTGCATATATCGGTGTGGTACTTTATGTTTTCAGGAAAATACCAAAAAGCGTAATAGCTGGGTCAAATAGAACCTCCAGTTTTATTTTTTTGAGGAAACTGAATACGGATTTCCACAATGACTGCCCCATTCTACACTCCCACCAACAGTGGAAAATGGTTCCTTTTATCCCATAGCCCCACCAGCATTTGATATTGGTTAATTTCTTGATAGTAACCATTATTTCTAGAGTGAGATGACATCTCAGTGCTGTTTTAATTCGCATCACTTGTATGACGAGTGATGTTGAATATTTTTTATATATTTGTTTGCAATTCCTAGTTCTTCATTTGAAAAGTGTCTATTCATTTTAGATGCCAATATTGGGCTGGGTTTGTAAATTGAGGGGGGTCTGGTTTATTTTTAGTTTTTTTATGTATTCTAGATATAGTCCTTTTTTATCCATTCCTCAGTTAATGGGCATTTGAGTTCCTTCCACTATTTAGCTATCACAAATTGAGCAGCTATAATCATGGTGCACATATATCACTGTGGTATTTTTACATAATGGGATATTAGTCCGCTATAAAGAAAGATAAATGAGGTTTTCATGGGTAAATGGATGCAACTATATTCCATGCTCATAGTTGAAATAAATCAGACCTGCATGTGTAAATACCATATTGTCTCACTAGTGTAAGAATCTGAAAGATTAAATAAAATCTGAAAGGTATAATAGATATTTTGAAAGGGAAAGAAATTGCTCAAAGGGAAGGTACAACTGGGATGAGGGAAAGAGAAAAAGAAAGAAGGGAAAATAAATAAATAAATAAATAAATAAAGTATATGTGTATTTGCATACACTGGATAGCTGAGAGAGTTGTATTACTGACTTCTAATGCTTTAGTGAAAGGAACAGTTAATGTTTAATTGTTTGATCAATCTTACATACCTATATATTTTTAACTGAGTAACCCATTTGAAGATAACAATATATAATACAACAAGCATTGTTACTTTCCTGTCACCTTGTCTGAAATTCTGTATTGCTTCTATTGTTTGGGTGTTCTTTTGTTTATGTCTGTTTGTTTATTAATATGTTTTTGTTCTTTAATCTTTAAGATATAGTCCTTTGCAGAACAGGTGGCAAATTTTTCCCACTCTGTGGAGTGTCTCTTTACTCTCTTGATGATTTCCTTTGCTGTGCAAAAGCTTTTTCATAAGATGAGATCCCAGTTGTTGATTCTTTATAATATTTGCCATATGATCAAGATTTTGTTCATGAAATCTTTACCAATATCTATGTCTTCAAGAGTTCTACCTATTCTCAATTCTAGAAGATTTAATGTTTCTGTTTTAATATTTAGATCTTTGATCCAGTTTGATTTTACTTTAGTGCATGGTGATAGAAACGGGTCTAGTTTTAGTCTTCAGCATGTAGAAAGCCAGTTCTTATAGCACCATTTATTAAAGAGGCTGTCTTTTTTCCAGTAAATGTGTTTGGCCACTTTGTCAAAGATAAGGTGGCTGAATGTGTTTGCATCTTTTACTCTGTTCCGTTGATCCTTGAGTCTATTTGCTGTACCGTGCTATTATTTTTATCACATTAGCTTTGTAGTATAATCTCAAATCAGGGATTGTGATGCCTTCTGCCTTGACTTTTTTGCCCAGAATTGTTTTCGCTATTATAGGTCTCCTCTGGTTCTAAATGAAGTTTAGAAATGTTTTCTCTACTTCTATGATGTATGCTGGTGGTATCTTGATTGCAATTGCATTAAATGTGTATAACAATTTTGGAAAAAAATAAAATAAACAAAAAACAAACAATTTTGGGAATATGGCCATTTTCTATATGTGGGTTCTTCCTACGGAAGAGGAAGTGATATCTTTTTATTTTTTATATCATCTTTGATCTCCTTTTTTCAGAGTACTGTAATTTTCAGTGTAAACATCTTTTACTTCCTTTATGTCTTACTTACTTTTTTGTTTTGCTGAGACAAATTACCTGACACCCAAAGTTAAAGGAGGAAAGGTTTGTTTAGCTCACAGTTTACAGAGGTTTCAGCCATAATAAGCTGGATCAAAGGCAGGGTGGCCATCATAAAGGAGAACAGTTCATGTTGGCCACAATATAGCAAAAGCAACAAAGGAACCTTAACAGTGTTTTCCTGCCCCTTTATGTTATCTGCACTACATAGGGTGGGCAACACTCACACCCTTAGTTCTAGTGACCTTGAGTCTAGAATTGCACCATGAATCAATTTCAGCATCACACAATTGAGATCCATGCACCTCTGAAAAAACCGCACCTATGACTGCATGAGGCTTTGGGGGGCCATCTAAATATAAGCCATAACCCTTTGCTACACTGATTCCTAAGTATTTCATTTATTTGATGCTGCTGTGAAATGTGTGGTTTCCCTAATTTCTTTCACAGTGAGTTTGTTTTTAGTGTACTTGAATGGTATTGAATTTTAAGTGTTGATTTTATATCCAGCTACATGAATGAATTTGGTTATTGAATCTAAAGGTCTTTTGGAGGAATTTTGGGGGCCTTCTATGTAGAGTATTGTGTCATCTGCAAATAATGATAATTTAAATTCTTTCTTTCCTATCCTTACTCCTTTTATTTCTTTCCCTTGTGTAATAGCTCTGCCTAATGTTTCCAGAACTATATTAAGTAGGAGTAGTGATAGTAGGCATACTTATCATGTTCCTGAGTTTAGAGTGAAAACTTTCAGGTTTTGACCATTTAACATGATGTTGGTTGATGCCTTGTCATAAATGGCTTTTATCAGATTGAGATAAAGACCATCTATTCCAATTATCTGTAGAGTTTTTACCATGAGTGGGTGTTGGACTTTGTCAGTGCTTTTTTGTGTCTATTGACATGATCATGTAATTTTTGTCTTTGGTTTTGTTGATATGGTTGGTGTATGACATTTAGTGATTTACTTATGTTGAACCATCTCTGTATCCCTGGGATGAATCCTAGTCGGTCATCATGTATAATCTTCTTGATGACTTGCTGTATTTTTTGCCAGTATCTTATATAGGATTTTTGTTTCTATGGTTATTAACAAGATTAGCCTGTAGTCCGCTTTTTGGGTTGGATCTTTCTCAGATTTTGGTATCAGCTTATTATGCTTCCAGGGATTGCTTCCTTTTCAGTTTTATTAAAGAGTTTGAGGAGTAACAGCATTAGATCTTCTCTAAATTTCTTGTAGAAGTCAGCAGTGAATACTTCAGGACTTTGAGGTGTTCCTTTGTTGGTAGGTTTTAATTGCATCTTCAGTTTCACTGACTGATATTGGGTTATTTAGAATTTTTATATATTCTTGATTCAAATTTAGTAATTCATATGTACTTAGGAATCTGTCCATTTCTGTGAATTTTCCCTCTTAGTTGAATACATATTCTCAGAGTAGGTATTGATGATCTTCTGGATTTCTGTAGTATTTGTTGTGATTACACCCTTTTCATTCTTAATTAGGAATTAGAATTCGGGAGGGTGAGGCAGGAGGATCCTTGTGAGTTTGAGACCAGTCTGGGGTACAGAGTGAGCTCAAGGCCAGCCTGAGCTGCATAGAGAGACCCCTTCTCAAAAAGACAAAGAAAGAAAAAGAAAAAAAGAAGAAATGTAAAGAAGAACAGAACAAAACAGCAACAGCAAAAGACTAGAAACTGTTAAATGCACAGAGCAGACCACCTCCGAAAGCTCTGTATAAGCAACCGTGGTTGTTTATTCACTCCCATGGGAGTGGGCTGAGTTTGGAGATTGGAAATAGTAGGAAGCAAGGTTAGAACAAAAAATTTAAAGGGGAGAGGAGAAGTTTGTCACCTAGCAGAATTTGGGGGTGGTAATAATGTGGTTCTGCATCTCTGAAAGGGTGTGGTAGATGCGAATGTGGTCACATTTCTTCGGACAGGAGGTGCAGATGGACATGGCTTTGTTCCTCTGTGGCTTCCCACCATGCCTGCTGGCAGTGGCCTCATTCATCAGATGTAATATTCTTGTCTATTTTTCTTCTTATAAAGCAAAAAAGAGGAAGGGAGGTGGGCACTGTCTATCATGGCTTCTTTGTGCATGATATGTGGGTAGCATGGGCACTTTAATTGGAAGAGAGTTTTTAGGGCCCAGGATGGTGACAGGGTGGTATGTGAATTTAATGAGGACCAAGATCTGGGGAAAGAATGGAGTGGTCATAAAGGTGGCAGAAGATATAGCGATATTAAGACAGTAATCTTGGCTACAGAAGGATTGGACTGGTTTAGCAGAGAGTGAGTTAACTGCAGGGTCATAGAAATAATGAAGGAGAAACAGTGGTGTAAAAGGAGCAGAAAGGTAGTGCAGCAGTGGTGGTACGTGGCAAAAGGAACTGGAAAGCTAGCCTGACAGCAGAGTGCCGAGAGGAGGAGGATAATTTGACCCTGCCTGGGGGAAAGTCACACACAATGTCCTGAGAAAGGAGATCTTTTATCTATGTAAGTAATGACTCAAAGGTGGGAGCCTGAGGGTGGAATCAAAAAATGTTAAGGCAGACCAAATGCAGGAAGTTATTGAATCAGAAAGATAAACAGGGGCAGGGTATTAAGGTATCTTCCAGAATTTGGATCAGCCTAAGGAAAGTGGAAGGGATTGCTTACAATTTTTATGAGGAGGGATCAGGCAAGCAACCAGCAGGACACGGTTTTATTCTGGAGGGATGAACCCACTGGGGAGGGTCTCATAGGCAAATAGCCATTGGAGTGCTGTAGAAGACCAGGAAGGGTCCTGCCTACTTAGGCTGCAGGGTCTGGTGCTTTAAGCACTTATTTAGGACAAATTTGTTAGGCTATCTTCATAAGGTTAGGTGTTAGGAAAAGGCAGGAGAAGGTGAGCCACATGTCATATCTCTTTTCAGGCCTGTTGCAGAGCTGAGAGATAATCTCTGATCAGGTTGGGCCCTGGGCTGAGGTTTGGCATGAGTAGAAATGTAAGACCAAGTAAATGTTCAAATGTACTGCATTTCATAGGTTCTTGGAGGGAGTGGGCCTGGACTCTGATGTGAGGGAAGCAATCAGAAGTAGGGAAATACAGTATTTATGAAGCTGGATCGTGAGGTCAGTGAGATAGGTTTTGAGGAGGCTGTTATCTCTCTCTCTCTCTCTCTCTCTCTCTCTCTCTCTCTCTCTCTTTTTGGATATTTGAGGTTGGTAGGAGTGTGGAAGTTTTAGGGTTTTTTAAAGAGACAGTCTAGAGGAGAGGAAGGGGGAATCGAAGAAGGAAGGTTTCCCATGAAGGGCACAGAAAGGTAACTGTCACACCGAGCCTAAGAAAATGAAAGCAGCAAGAAGACCCACAGCAGAGGTCTTCAGGTGGGACTCAGGGCCGTAATGGAACATGAGTGAGTAGCCAAGGCAGGCATCCCCACAGTTAGCCAAACACCAAGGGAAGACAGTTCTTCAAGGAGGGTGTTCCTGTGACCGGCACTGGGCTTACACAGCATGGAAAGTAGAGTAAGCCTCCTTCTGGCCCAGTGGGCAGAAGGGTGGAAATGCAGGAGATGGTGTTATGGTTGCTACATTGTGTCAACTTGGGGAGTCTAGAAGTTTGGCTAAGTGACTCAGCAGGAAGCCAGGGTGCTTACTTTGTATACATCCTGAGCCTGTGGAAGAGGAGGGCATGGAGATTATGTGAGAGCTACACGCCCCTTAGGTGGGGGTAGCCTGTTTACAAAATAAGGCAGGGAAAGAAGCTGCTTGCCACCATTCCTCCCTTTTTGCTCTGGTTGCTTTGCCGTTCGGCTGCCATTCCCCCCCTTTGCTCTTGTTGCTTTGCTACCTTCTGCCTTGGAGCCAGCCAAGTATGGACTGAAACCTCCACAAACTGTAAGCTAAATAAACCTTTCCTTCCTTCATTTTGTGTGTTGGGTATTTTGTCTCAGCAACGAGAGAAAAGTAACCAAGACAGATGGGTAGAGAGAAAATGTGAGAAGTGGAAGGAAGGTATGAGTCACTCAAGATTATGGGGTGAATGGAGGGTGACTGGGGCATGTCTCATGATTTTGAGCATTTCTTGGAGTAACAGGGCCTCTTTCAAGGAATGAAAGAGTGAAGAAAGCTTCAGTGATCTAAGGGCTTACTGGTATCTCCATTTATGTATTTATAGAGAGGTATAGTGGGGAAAGCAAAGCTCGGAACCCAGAGGTTGCAAAAGTATCCTATTATGTGAAGAAAGGAGAGTAACTGTTGGTTGGTAGCGGGCTTTGTTATCTGGAAGTCAATGGACATGGTCTGGAATTAGGGTGTGAGGATATCTGCAGAAAATGATGCCCAGATAGGTGATGGATGGGAAAGACATCTGAGCCTTAGAGGGAGATGCACTGTATCTCTTTTAATCTAGATGTTGTAGTAATAAGAGGATGTCTCTATGGGATGGTTTGTATGAGGGGCTGCAGAGGAGGAGGTCATCTACATACTGTATGAGAGGCATAGTGGTGAAGAGAGAGCAAGTTGTGGACAAGGGCCTGACTGAAGTAGTGGGGAGCTGTCTCAAAAACCCTGTGGTAAAACAGTTCAGGTCAGTTGTTGGGATTTATGAATGTCAGGATCTGTCCAGGTAAAAGCAAAGAGCAACTGCGAGGAACAGGCAGGGAAATAGTGAAAAAGTTATCTGTTAAATTTAAGGCAGTGTAATGAGTGATAGACCGAGGGATGGAAAACAAAGGTGTGTAGGGCTTAGGCACGTGGGGTTTATGGGAAGGACAATTTGGTCGATAATGTGGAGATCTTGTACTAGCCTGTAAGACAAATCTGCTTTTTATACCCAGAGAATGAGAGTACTACAAAAGGAGTCAATGGGACTTCAGAGACAGTACTGTTCTAGGCAATAAATAATAGGTTGTAGTCCCCATAAATTCAGGTCAGGGATGGGATAGTGTTGGTCTGAGTAGAAGTGGTTAGGCTTGAGAAGGAAGATAAGCAGTTTATGGAATGAAGCCAGGGATGAGGTGGAAGTGTCCTAGACTCTGGGATTGAGATGAGAGGAAATGATGGGAGCTAGGGGATCAGGGAAGGAATCATTGGGTAGCTATAAGTATTGATTGTATCTCAGGGATGGTCAAAGTAGCTGACAACTTAGTTAAGTTGTCTTGTCCTAAAAGGGACCAGGAAGGGGAGGGATGATGAAAAATAAGTGTGGGAAAAGGTGTTGACTCAGTTTGCACCAGATTGGGGGAATTGTTAAGGGTCTGGTGACTTTACCATCAATGCCCATAACATTAACTTGCGCCAAGAAGGTTGGTCCTTGGAAGGACGGCAAAGTGAAGTGGCAGGTGACTGTATTGATTAAAATGGGATAGACTTACTCTCTATTCTAAGAGTTACCCAGAGTTCAGCATCTGAGACCTTCCAAGGGGCCTCTGAAGCCTTTGAGCAACTTCATTCTTCAGTGACCAAGCTAATCATGTCTGGGAAGAAGCCAGTTGGATGTTCCTGGGACCTCCAGCATAAGTTATAAGCAGTTTGAGCTGTCATGTTTAAAGAAGGAAGCATTGATGGCAAGACTAATAATCAAGAGACCTAAGCCATTGGTTTTTTTTAATTGTTTGAGAGAGAATGAGAAAATACCAAAAAGTAAGTGGGAAATAGTTGGAACAATTTTTACCCTGTAAAAGAGATCACCACTAGAGATAGACAGAAGCAAACAAATGTCTTAGAGGAATTATGCCCTGGGCACTAGGGTAAAGAAGCCTCCAACACATCTGTGTTATCTATGTAATCATCTAGGCAGCCCCCTTAGCAGCAAGGCAAGGCTACACTTTGTTTGAAGTCTAATCTAAAATCTGTGTCTCTGAATCTCACAAGTTTAACTTATATTTGTCACCTAGCAACCATGATTTAGTAGTCAGTAAAGGCACATCAGTTTTTACATGCACATGAAAAAGAGAAAAGTTGAACTGATAGAAGTCCCATGATTCATTAATAGACATGTATATTTTCTAAATATAAACTAGATTTAATGAGAAGACTCATTTTACAGCATTTTCTAATTGTATCTTCTAGTTAGTATTAAAGTCCACCAGATGCCATTTTTAAAGTGAGTCTAAATGCAGCACATATAAAGCAAGAATATAAGATCTTGACTGCAGAAGTAAAATGTTGAGGTCATCCCTTGGGGAGTATGTAGGCCTGATCCTTTTGTTGTTATCTGGAGGCATGACCTCTAATGAATGGATCTCTGCCCACAGTTGTGTGTTTTTACCTTATGTCTTGATTTTCTAATGAGTCCAGATCTACCTGACTGCCTATAATACTTTTACCTAATTTAGCTGTGGAAATGTTCCCCCTTTTGAAAAGGTATTTCTAATTGCTTTTGGGGGGAGAGGGGATAATGACCATTCTGGCTGCTTCAGGCTGAAAGGAGTAGTAGTTGTGATTGGTAGTTACAGATACTCTCTAAAGGGTCTATCTAAAGGTTCTTAGTAGGTGTCAGGTGCTTTCATATTGGCTAGGTGTATCTGGAGGAATCAAGTCCAAAGAAACAGTTAAGTAGGCCTGGGCTAAACAGTAAAACCAAATGGGCTATTAATGAATATAACAAAAAATATTTTTACCAGGAAGAGACAGTAATTTCTTCCCACAAAGAAAGCAAGAAAGTCTAGGCAGTTTTAGAATCCAACATAGCATTAACCTGTCAATGTCTTGATTAGTCATCAAGATATTAGCTAAAGTATCAGGAATGTACACACAACATTTAACCTTTATAATTGTAGAAGTATCCTCTTGTGCTGCTGTCAGGATATCTGAGGCTATCTGATTTTGGAGGATAACTTGTCTCATTATTTTTATTTTATTTTTATTTAGGAGAGATCAGTTGAGGTGTTGTTTAAGACCTGCTGAGTACATAACAAGGGGAGCAGACCACATATCTAGGAAGATCCTTGTTGTAATAATTCTGTATATTTCACAATCAGTGTCAGTCTCTGCTTTCTAGGGCTTGATTTAGGTGTCATGTGTTCAGGAGTCCAGGCTTGCTACCTT
Organism: Chinchilla lanigera; assembly: GCF_000276665.1. Taxonomy (NCBI): domain Eukaryota; kingdom Metazoa; phylum Chordata; class Mammalia; order Rodentia; family Chinchillidae; genus Chinchilla; species Chinchilla lanigera. Next base: position 4,713,019 of record NW_004955475.1, read on the forward strand.
AATAGCTGGTGGAGTTGACAGGATCATGGTGTATGATCCTTTCTAAATTGTCCTTTGAGGTACTTTGTTGGCACCTTTTTAGTGTCTTCTACAGTGAATAACTGCTACTTTGGAAGGTACCTAGACAAATTATAAAAGTTTATTTATGTCTTTTGATTATGCTTTTTTGCTGGGTGTGTTTAAGACCAGGAATGTAGCTCAGGAGCACAGGTGCAGTGCCTACCTGGCATGTGCGAAGCTCTGAGTTTGATTCCTGGTACTAAAAAAGAAAAAAAAAGACCAAGAGTAAGTTAAAATGAGACCTTTGTTAATTAAAACTTACCTCTTGCTGTCTATCAAGGTCAGATAAGCCTCTTCAGGCATACCCTTTGAACCATGCACAAAGCCTCTCAGCTCCTCTGTCAGTGTTAGCTTCCAGGTGCTTTCTACGAAAGCATGGGAGGTTTTTCTCTTGGTGACTCTCCTACGGCACACTGTACATCTGTCCTCTGGACTCCAGCAATCTCCCTACTCAGGAGATTGAGTGATTCACCAAAGTTGTAGGATCCTGTAGAAAATATTCTCTCATGTGTTGGGTCTTTGCTGACCTTGAAGGACTAGGGCCAAAATATTGACTTTTTTAGCCCAATTATCTCTCTAGTTCTGGTGTCTAAACTTTATGTCAGTGTTAGTAAGCATATATAAAGCACAAGTGTAAATTGCTTTTTGGTAGCTTTTGTCCCCTGTTAAAGGCAAACAGTTGTTGTAAACTGAGCAAATTTAATCTCCTGGATGGAAGGATGGTCTCTAATAAAGGTGTTTAAAGTTAACTTTTGGCAAGTTGGAGAAAAACCTAGGTTTGAAGTATCTGAAGAGAAAGAGCTCAGACAGTGGAGAGAGCTATATCTTTCGTTGTTGCCACTTTGTGGAGTGAGTATAGAAGGACAGAGGGTACTGGAGTAAGTAGTCTGGACCTGCTGTATGGCAGAGTGGTGGAGTAGTGTTGGGCGAGCATGTAGTGGGGGTTAGAAGAGTAGCATGAACCCAGGTAGCTGAGCTCAGCCTGGGCCTGTGGCACTCACTATGAGTGTTGGTAGGCCTTCAGAAGGCAGCCCTGTGTTTGTTCAGGCCAGGCGCAGACCAACTGGCTCATGGAGCCAGGCAGCCAGTGTGGGGACATCAAGGAGGGCAGCATGGTGTAGTGTGGGCCAGCTGGGGGAGCATGGATAAGGATGGTGTGGCAGCTTGGAAGAGGGCACGGCCCACTGTGTGGGGGGGTCCGACAGCTCGGGGGGTGCAGGGAGTTCACAGGCCCATATTTTCCTTACCTGGGCTGGGCTTAGGCATGCTTGTGCAGTTGGAGGGCTGTGTGTACAGGCACTGTGGATGACTTCCAGGCACTGGATGGTGACCTGTGTGCACAGGTGCTGTAGTCCTGCTGTGTGCATGAGCGCTGGATGGATCTTTCCCTCTATGGCTGTGCTATGTGCCTGCTATGCCATGCAGCCAGGGTTATGAGAGTGATGAGTGGGCTTAGGGCAGTTGGGGGGCTGGGCATGCTGGGTTCAGGCACTTGGTGCTGGAGTGTGCAGCTTGGGACCCTCAACCCAGGACTGGCACACAGGTGGGGCAGCTGGGGCTTGGCAGCCCATGACTGGGCCTCAGGGGCATGCCTCAAGATGAATGGTGGTGGTGAGGAGGTGCCAGTTGTGTGAGGGAAAAATCATGAGGCAGTGGCATGTGACCTGGGCTTGTACTGGGTGCTGTGCACTCCCCGCTGTGGGAGGCAGAGACTGTGGAGGGTGGGGAGAAGCGAGCCAGATAGGGAAAAGGGTTACAGGCACGGAGAGTGGAGAGCTAACTTACCCAATCTCAAGCTGGAGGGCAGTATCTGGGGCACAGTTTGAGAAATCAAAGTCACAGAGTGGCCTCTTTAATACACTAGGGGCTTGAGATAGGTTTTGAAGTCCCTCTAAAAAGCGGTACCCTAACCCGGGTTATTGACACCATGCATGTTAAAGGCATGCAGCGGGGTGGGGGAGAGAAGAATCATGGCTGTTTATTCACTCCCATGGGAGTGGGCTGAGTTCAGAGAGTGGAATCAGCAGGAAGCAAGGATAGAACAAAGGACTTAAAGGGGGAAGGAAGGAGTTTGTTACCTTGGAGGATTTGGAGTGGCCATAGTGTGGTTGTACTTCTCCAAACAGTTGGGGCAGATGCAAGTGTGGTCATATTTCTCAGGACCAGTGGTGGAAATGGACATGCCTTTGTTCTTCTGTGGTTTCCTGTAATGGCCTCACCAATCTGGCATGACAGAAATAATACTCATACTCATAAAAAGAAGAAAAAGAGAAGAATAAGGAAAGAAAAAGCAAAAGAAAGAAAAAATATGTCTATTTCAAGGTGTGTCTCTGCTGTCACTAGTAGACAAAGTGGGCGGAGAACACAGGTCTGTGTTGACTAATACCAGCAAGCCAGCAGTAGAGTTATAGCAGGTGGTTGATAATCCCAGTAACCCTGGGCCTTCAGCTCCACTGAAGTTCAGGCAGATTCTGGCTTCTGGCTATGAGGCTGGGCCCCAAGTTGTTCAGCCTGTGACACTCCATGTGCCTCCTGCCAGCTTGAACTTGGCTCCCTGCACTTGTGTGTTTCTCACAGCTGTGCCTCAACGCGACATTGGAGGCTGCTAGATTGATCCAACCTCCAGCTGCTCTGAGTTATGAGTTCAGTTGGCCTCTTTGCAAAATGGCAACCAGCCAATCGCCCACTCCCGTGGAAACTTACACCAAACTAGAGTGGGATCACTTACCAGGCACTGCAGTCTGCAGCATCTTCTGCTCCATTTTCCTAGTGCATTTCTCAGTGGGGGCCTCTGTGGTCACCTCCAGACACTGTCTTGACAGGTTCAAACTCCCCCTCCTGTGCTCAGGGACGAATCACTGTTTACTACCCCCTTCCTCTGCATTAAGATCCCTCTCTGCACTGTCCTTATGGGCTCAGAGAAGCTTTTTCTCTGCCGCTCACCACTCTACCATCTTTATGGAAGTCAACACATTGATTTTGACGAAGTGAAAATTTTTTTTTAAACTTATGACTTCCGAAACAGTAAGAGTATAAATGTTTCTTGTTTTAGACTACTAACTTTGTGTGATAATACATTTTAGCAGGCATAGGAAATTATTAGAGTCCTACTATGCTCTTTCTTGTTAATTTCAGCTCATTATGCTAGCATGTCAAATTTGTCAAGGAAAAATATCAAAATAGAATAGCACTGATCTGAAGTACTTGAAATGGAGTTTGAATGCCATTGCAAATCAGATTTAAGACATATGCAAAACAGAATTTTTGAGCTGGGCTGCAAAAATGCCCATGCTGGAGACAATCCCTGAAGCATTGCTAATCTCTACTGAACTTCTGTACAACAGATTCCTTCTCTCAAACTGTTCTGAGGGTAAGACTCTAGCCAATCTATTTTACAAGCAAGTTTAAATTCTCCAAGCCCTTCCTGTCTAGTAGATGATATAATTACCAGCACCATTCATTTTTAAAAAGTTCACAGCACATTTTCTGCTTTGTTTTAATTTTCCCTGATTAAATTCCTAATTAGACCTGCACAAATGTAATTTTCTTCATTCTTGACTAGGTTGAGATTTTTCTAGGTCAATAAAATTGCTTTGTTGTTTAGATAAAGTTTTTGCAGTTTTAGATACTGAGTACAAACCAAAAAATTCACCAAGTGTAATACAAGGTAATGTTAGAGTGTCTTGTGTTTTCATGCTACTTTATATAAATACTAATCCCATCTTAAAGGTGAGAAAACTGAGGTTCAGAGTGAGTAAATTCTCATGATCATGGTATCTCCCCTGCCAGGTAAGTATGAGAGTGAGTAAATTCTCTTAAGACAATACAATGCATGTCTGAGTATTCTCTAAATGTATATGTACATTGCTTAGTAGGGTACAGTCTGAGATATGTCATTAGGTGATTTCATCATTGTGTGAAAATAATAAATTATACTTATGCAAGCCCAGATGGTGTAGATCAATGATTTCGTGTTTCTCTTGGTGCAATGAAGAGACACATAAATACTAAATATGTGAGACTTCTTTTGACCTAACATGACATAGTGTTACATAATAAAAAAGTTTAATAGCAGATAAGTCTAAAATAACAATATCATAAGTACAGAAAACAGTAACACAGTCATTTATTATCATTTATCGAGTATTAGATAATATACATAATTGCATGGGCTATAGTTTTATATAATTGGCAACCTAATAGGTTTGTTTATACCAGTATAACCATTACAGAAATGTCAAGCTAAAGATCCGCCTCTGAGGGGAGGCTTTTAAAATATCGGATCTTACCATATAACGCAAAAGACCAAATAAATGAGTGTGGCAAATAGAAACAGAGTATGATATGGCCATACGTAGAAGGAACAAGGGGGCCAGCATCCTTTTCCCCATCTTCTGCATGTTGGTAATAGCTCCAGGCTTGTGTAGTGAAAGAAAAAAAGTAGAGTAGGGGTTGGCAAGAAATACGTATAGTCAAGAAGCCTAGGTCAAACTATGGTCTGATTGATCAGTCTCTCATTTTCTTCTTGGCAACAAGAAAACTGTTTCCTGTGGGGTAGCTTTGGCTCTTGTTACATGCTGTTTATTGGTTACACCAATTGTTCTTCCTGGAATCTAAGTTGACCTCAGGGGAAAAAAAAAAACCTAAAAGAACAAGTCAAAGAAGCAAGATGGAGTTGATTTGGATTGTGACAGTATCTTCCAGGTTCAGGGCAAGGAATGGAGACTTTTAGGCACCATTCTAGTAATGTGGAACACAATGTTCTAAAAACTAGCAGTTGACATTCTGTTGATTATGACCTCACCTGTGAAGGAGGGGGATTATCCATTTTAGATGAACATTCTTTAAATGATTAACATGTCTACTTGAAGAGTTGAGCAGGAGCCAGACTGTTATAGTTTAGATGACCCATCAAGAGTCTAGAGTGCTCAAAGTGGGGCTTTTGAAAGGTCGTTGGATTATGTGGGGGGCGGGGGGGTTATAGCTGACTTGCTCATAGGAGGTAGAGTCTGGTCAAAAGAGGCAAGTCACTGGGGCCATGGCCTAGGAAGTTTACCTCCTTCCTCTGCTTCTCCCTTAACATGCTTTGCTTTCTATACACTACAGTTTGGAGCAGCTTTTCTCTGTCATGCTTCTCTACCATACTGTCCTGCCTTGGAGCCACCCAACTGTGTACTGAAATATGAGCCAAAATAATCCTTTCCTTATTTTGTTGTGGATGTTCAGTACTGTGTCACAGTGACAAGGAAAATGACTAAGATACTGACCCTAATTTGAGGGTATCAAAAGGAAACAGATGTAATATGAAGACAGAAAGTAGCAAGCTTTTATCCTGCTTTTAGTTACATATTAGACATCTGCAAACCCACATGAAGAGTCACTCTCTGTAGAGTGCCCTTCCTAGTCCTTGTCATGGCCCAGGAAGTTTATATTTGTAATCCCATGAAAAGTTATGGGAATCCTAGGGGGTTAATTCCAATCTACCACTTCCAGTGCAACCCATCATGAGAATAAAGACACTAAGGCATATTTGTAGTTATGGGGAGCCAAAGGATCCTACGTCCAGTCACAGTGATGGCCCTCTGGAACTAAACGCCTCAACCCAAGGCAATCCCAAGTTGTATTCATTCACGAAGAAGGGAGTGGCTTGAAGATGACCGATTGTGAGAATTGTGGGAAAATAGGTGAATGCCCTGAGCTGGGCTAAGTAGGAGGCCTGAAATCATCTCTGCAAATGCAGAGAGAAGGATATGCAGAAAGAGCAATCTACATAACACAGTTGAGATAGTATCTAATGTTTCGGGGTCAGCGCTTCTTTATCCTCCAGGGCATGACAATAGCACAGCCTGGACTATAGCAGTAGGCCTCACGTTCCTGAGGATAGCTCCTGTGGTTCCTTTTGGGAAGATATTTGTAGCACTAAAGACTGAGGGGAACCACAAGCACCATCAGGTATTTTGGGTTCTGTAAATCTAAACAAAAATTTAGCAGTTAACATCTTTACCATGTAGGTAAGACATCTTTTCAGCAAAATGATTAGGGAGGTATATCAACCTTAGAGAACTTTTCCAAGGACAACTCCCCAAAACAGCTGCTATGTTACACCAACATTATATATGTGGCCTGTTATTGACTGAACCATCATTAGGTGGTACATGACTGTATAGTGGTTTTTTATTTTTATTTTTATTTTTTTGCTGGGGAGGGTTTACATGAGAGCATATGGCAACTTTGTATGCTTTCTTCTCAGTTTTGCTGTGAACTTAAAGCTGCTCTAAAAGAAAGTTCATTTTAAAAAAGTAAAGATGTGGAAGGATACAAGTAATAACAGGGTTGTCTAAGTGCAGAACCTATGTAGAGATTGTTTAAATGCAAGTCTGCAATTAATTAACCTGTTGTTTTTTCCACTATACTAGTGATTCTCACATTGTAGAACAAGGAGCCTCAGCAATCTCAATACTTTAAGGGTGTCTATGAGGTCAAACCTATGTTTTACCTTGTGCTTTCTAGGATATTATTTGGCTTTTTTTCTGTGTCAGTATTTCCACTAGTGGGGCAAAAGCAACTTTATCTTCACGCTACTGAAGGCAATGGTACAAAACTACACTAGCAGTTACACTTTTTACTATCCCACACTCACAGAGAAAAGCCAGTTTCACTTAAAATACGTGCATAAAATACTGACATACCCAACTTCATAAAACAAACACTAATGGGGATTAAAAAGTCAGATAAACAATGAGATAAGATTCTAATGGGAGAGCTCAATACCCCCGTGTGTGGACAGAAGCAGTAGAATAAAATTAATAAGGAAATATCAGAGTACAACCAAACTCTTCAACAAATGGACTTAATAGATATCTACAGACTGTTCCATCCAACAGAATATGCATTCTTCTCAAAATATGCATTCTCCAGAATAGATTGTACACTAACCCAAAATTCATACTTGAATAAATGGAAAAGAGTAAATTTCTCCAATGCATATTATTAGATTACAGTGCAGTAAACCTAGAAATCAATTTGAAAGACACCACAGAGACTATGAAAACACATGGAAATTAAATAACACCCTCTTGAGTAATTGGTGGATTGCAAGCAAAATTAAACAGGAAAATAGTTTGTACAATAAAACAATAATGCCACTGTGACATGCAAGAACCTAGGAAAGCAATCCTAAGAGGGAAGTCCATACCAGTGAATTTCCACATCCGAAAAGCAGAGCAAGCACAGAAAGAGCAACCCCAAACCCCAGTAATAGCAAAAGCAATAAAACAAAAAATGCCCCTCATGATCCTAGAAAAACAAGAACAATCCAAACCCAAAGCTAGTATTAGGAAGGAAAAGCTCAGAGCAGAAATGAATGAAATTGAGACTTGAGTTGGTTCATTTGAAAGATTAATCAGAATAAACAAACCCTTAGTTAATCCTACCAAAGGAAAGGCCAAAATAGAAGCAATTAAAAATGAAATAAGGACAATATGCAGTATAGCAACCATTGTTGAATTCCTATCATGTTGTTTAGTGAAATTCTGCATTGTTTTAAATGTTTTTTATTATTTTTTATTCTCTTTAAATTTTTTAAAAAATGCAATAGGGTGTTCACAGGTATGTGGTAGTGTCCAAGTCAGAATTCTGAAATGTGTTGTGTGCTCCATCCTAGTGTGCTGTGGGATTTGTTCTGGGTATGGAGCTGATCTTGCCTCTAGATGTAGTGGGGCAGACTGGTCTTCTGTTGCTGGGGTTGTCCAGAGCCCTCTGATATACAATAGCTGGTGGCCCTGCCTGCTCCTCTTCCATGTGTCTGTGTGCCAAAGCACAAGGATGGTTCACCTAACTTACCAACTGCTGGCCCTTACTGCTGCTTCAGACTTTTCCATGCCACTAGTCTCACCTTCGGCTGCATGTGCACCTCTGGCAGGTCTTGGTTGTGCTGGTCAAGTCTATGTGCCCTCTCCGGGGCCTGGCCTGGTCTCACTGGTTGTACCCTGCCCTCGTTGGTTCTGACTTGATTGGTTATCCTTTTTTTGTCTTGTTGACTTTTTTTGTTATTGTTGCTTGGTTTTGGTTTTTGTAGTTATATTTATTTTGGTTTGGTTTTGCTTTTTCATTTTTCTCCTTTATATCATTTAGGTTTCTCTCATTTTGTTTTATTCTACTTATCTTCTTTCTCACTTTCCTCAACTACCTCTTGAATTAATGATATTTTCAAGGGAGTAAACATTGTCACTTCTTTCTGATTCACTTCAATACTCTTTCATATTTTCTTTCATTCTTTGTCTCTTGTGTTTTCCAGTATACCAAAACTTGGGTGATCATCCTTTACCCTCCAGCATTTCTTCTATTATAGTTGATCTCATTAATCTCTCTACTCCTCTTAATACTCCCCCATAACAGGGTAAAATTGCCCCACTGAGGAGAAAATCATTGCATACAAGTTCCTGGTATATGTTGGATTTTGATGTATAACTGTAGAATTTGCTACTACAGTTAAGGGTATCAGGTTAATAGTTACCACAGTTTGTCAGCAGCCTGGCTGTACTTGGTGCTATTGTTATTTCTAACTACTACTTTAGCTAGTATGTCATATGTATAATAATAAGTTTTTCTCTCTTATATGATAGCACTATGACTGTATGGGGTCATAATCATCACCATAGTCCAGTACCAAAGGACTGAGTGATGAGTCAAATAGCAACCATTCATCTTTAACAAATTGGGAAGGTAGGTTATTGGAATAGACATAAAGAACCATCTGTGTCTAGAAGACATCCCTGAAGAACAGATACCTCCTAGGGATGCCTTGTCACTATTGTTAAAGCTATCTACCATAAAAAACTGGCAAGCATAAATACAGAAAACTAAATGAAGTAGAAAATAAAAAAAAAATAAGATACATAAGTAAAATGCAACCCCAGAGCCCCAACCCACACAGGACAAGTCCAGAGCACAATGACATAGAGGAAATTGGAAATCAAGAACTTTCTGAAATGATAGCAAGAGAAGTGAAAAAACAAATGGAGAAGCTATAAAAATAATCTGTAATGTATAAAAGGAAACGATCAAAGTGAAAGATATTAGAGCAGACACAGATTAAAAAAAAGAAGTGCTTAGGAAAATGATGGAAACCATAAATGCCTAACATAGGAAATAAGTAGAATCCATGAAACAGATCCAAACATAAATGCAAGAGATTAAAACCTCCACTGAATGTATATGCAACAGACTGAATGAAGGCGTGTATAGAATATCACATCTAGAAGACAGAATTGTGACTGGTGACTATGAAAAGAAATGAAATAGGGGAAGTCAATGGATTCTGCCAAAATCCAGAAAATTATAAGTTGTTACTTTGAGAATCTGCACTCTAGTAAAATGGGAAATTCAAAGGAGATGATAAATTCTTAGATACTTATAAACCACCAAATCTAAACCACGAAGCTATAAACATCTTCAATAAGCCAATACCAGTCAATGAAACTAAAGAAATAATAAAAACATTGGTAAGTAATAAAAACCCATGTCCTGATGTGTACACCGCTGAATTCTATAAAAACTTTACAGAAGATCTACTGCCAATATTCCTCAAATTCTTTAATGAAATTGAAAGAGAAGCAGCAAGCATTACCCTGATTCTAAAACCAGAAAAGAGACCCTGTCATGAAAGACAACTACAGGCCAATCACATTATTGATCATAGATGCAAGAATCCTCAGTAAGATACTGGCAAAACAATTCAACAAATCATCAAAAAGCATACATCTTGACCAAGTGGGAGTCATTCCAGGGATGCAAGAATGATTCAACATATGCAAATCAATAAATGTGATATGCCTCATAAATAGAAACAAAAACAAAAATTAAAAAGCTACAAAGAATGGCTTTCACCCCAGATAGCTCACTTGAGATGTTAGTAAGAATAGCCCCCTCAGTATTCTATAGCCATGATGAGGAGGAGGCCAAGGAGAGAAAACAAAGAGACTGAGAAAAAGCAGCTGCTTTTGCTGCACCACT
>NW_004955475.1:4723899-4760274 GCF_000276665.1 Chinchilla lanigera
GTAAAACGATAACCATTGATAATTTCCTACCATTTTGTCTGTAATTTGCTAAGTAAACCCTATTATTATGTTATCCTTCTTTTATTCTTTAAAATAAAAAATTTAAAAAAACAAAAAAACAAAAAAACAAAAAAAAACAAAAATCATACAGTCATCTTTATAGAGGCAGAAAAGCAGTTGACAAATTTATTAATTATAAAAACTGTGAATAGGAATAGAATATGTTTATCTCAATATGAAAAGAGCCATGTATGACAAACCAAAGGCCAATATCATACTAAATGGAGATAAGCTGAAGGCTTTCCCTCTAAAATCAAGTAAAAGACAAGGGTGTCAACTATCAACACTTCTGTTCAATAAAGTTTCTGAAACATTAAGTAGAGCAATTAGATAAGTGACAGGAATAAGTGGAATATGGATAGGCAAGGAAAAAGAGAAATCATCATTATTTGCAGATGCCATGATCCTCTACATAGAACACCCTCAAAAATTCACCAGAAGACCCCTAGGACTAATAACCAATTTCAATAGTATAGTACAATATAAAGACAGCACTTAAAAATCAATAGCAGTCTTGTACACTTAATTGCAAGCTAACTCAGTGAGAGGGATAGTAGGCAAACAATACCCTTCACAATAGCATCAAGAACAAATGAAACACTAAGGCATTAACAACCAGGGAAGTGAAAAGTGTGTACATGAAAACTATAGTACTTAGAAAAAAAAAGGAGATTGAAGAGAATATCAGAAAATGGAAAGATACCTCCTGTTCCTGGAGAGGCAGAGTCAGTATAATCAAAATGGCCATACTTTCAGAACTGCTATACAGGTTTATTGCAATCCCAATCAAAATACTAATTACATTTCTTAGAGAATTTCAGAAAGCAATCCTAAAATTTATATGGAACCAGAAGAGACATAGAATAGTAAAAGCAATTTTGAGCAACAAGGGCAATGCAGGGGTCATCACTATCCTGGATTTCAAGGATTACACTACAAAGTTACAGTGATAAAAACAGAATGGTATTGGAAACAACAATAACAAAAGAAAAATAATACAGACTTATAGTTCAGTGGAACAGAATAGAAGATGTAGAAGCAACTCCAGCCCCACTCAGCTATATAATCTTAGTATAAGGGGCAAAGTTCGTTTGCTGAAAGATAGCCTCTTTAAAATATGGTGTTAGAATAACTGGTTATCCACACGCCAAAGACTGAACCTAGACCCATAACTGTCTCTATGTGGTAAACTAAAATCAAAATGTATCAAGGATCTAAACATTAGAACAGAAACACTTAAGGCAAAATAGGAAAAACTCTTGAAGACATAGGAGTAGACAAAGATGTTTTCAGCAATACCCTGGCTTTTAGTAGTATTTAGCAGAATAAGTAAGGAAAAATATGCCTACTTCCTTCCTGTTTATGGAAGCAAATTTGGACCATGAGATTTAAAAATTCATTATATCTTTTAAGTTCTGTATTAAAAAATCTAAAGTAATTGGAGTCATGCCTTCAGATATGGTATTTTTCCAATTCATTGGGAAAAATATTACTTACAAAACTAATTTTAAGACTATAGAATACAACTATGATGGGGAAAAATACCTCCCAGTCTATTGGGTCTCAGATGTACTGTTTGTGGCCTCAAATCATCAAGGAATGAAGTCACAAACCAAAGGAAGAGGTTAGGAGAGTTTTATGGAAAATAAGAATAGTTCCTGGATTTCCAGGAGCAGTCACTAGTGATGGCTGTTAATTTTTTTTCAAGGCTACTTTATACAGCAAAATTGCAATGTGGGTTCAACATGGGTCAAACTACAATCAACCTGTAGGATTACAAGTGTAAAGAAGGAAATGAGGCAGAGACCACTCCACAGACTTCTGTGAAAGCCACAAGGCATAAGGTTTAATACCTGGGTGCAGTCAGACAGAGGGCAATAAGGCTGTCTTAGGGAACAAAGAGAAACAGGCCTTTTGTTTTATAGGGATTGAAAGTAGGCAAGGAACACTAGGTGGGAAGAGAGTAATAAACATCAGTGGTCAAAGTTCTCTGGCTGTCTTGCACCTCAGTGGGCAAAGTCCTTGAAGGATCCAATGTAAATTTTGGGGTGTCTCCAGATGTCCAGGGACTGTAAGATTCCCTACCTTATCTTATCTCTTTTATGACATCCTGTATTTGCTGAAGACAGCTTTATTGCTCAGCCAAGTCTCTGCTGAGAACAATGCCTCTGCTGCAGACAGGTTGGGTGCTGGGAGAGTCATGTCTGATTGGAGCTTTATAATAAATATAATCACTTACTTAATATAAATCCAAAAGGGAAGTGTGTCATATACCAAGCGTATATGGTGAGTATCATCCTTCATTAACTTTAGTTTATCTATAACTTCTTGTTGTAGAAGCAACAAATGCATTACTGGAAAGCAATGGGAGTATTCATTCAGATGTTCTGGTCAGTCACCTAAGTATCTAATGCCTACCTGGGATCTCTGGAAGAGGTGGTGCTAATCTCAAGCTGCTGTTTACCTCTGGAGAGGTGTGCAGCCTTGGCTATTGCATTTCCATCTTGAAGCATGTTTGTCTTCAGATATGCCTCCAGCCAGAATCTTGATATGTCTAGACTTCTGTACTAACTCCTTCAGAGCCTGATACCTCTGTGACTGCTTGTTTATTTCAATCTAACTTAGCTGTCTCTAATAAAACAAATTTATTTTTAAAATTTATTTTAAAAATAAAAGAAGGAAAACATAGTTACAAACAGGTATCCATTTACAAAATAGCATAAGAACAATACAAACAATACAGAGTTGCAGACAAAGTGGTGGGAAATTAACAATGGTTGTATTGCATATTCAGATCTTCAAAGAGGTTTCTCAGGAAAACAAATAGACGTGTGTAAGATTGATCAAAAAAGTAATCATTAACTGTTCCTTCCAGTAAAGCGATAGAAGTCAGTAGTACAACTATGTTAGCTATCCTGTATATACATACATATATAATTTCCACTTCTTTCTTTTCTTTTTTCCCTCACCCCAGTTGCTCTTTACTTGTGAGCATTTTCCTTTCATTTCACAATGTCTATCATACCTCCTCATTTTTATTCATTCTTTCAGGTTCTTACACTAGTGAGATAATACGTTGCCTAGACATGGAGGTCTGGTTTATTTCACTTACGAATATGGTCTCTAGTTGTGACCATTTACCTATAAAAGCCTTGAGTTTATCTTTCTTTATAGCTGAGTAATATTCCATTATACAAAAGTACCACAATTTTTTTATCCATTTCTCAGTGGATGGACATTTGGGTTGCTTCCACAATTTAGCAATTACAAATTGCACTGCTATGAACATGGGTGCACATATATCTCTGTGATAGGATGTTTTCAGATCTTCTGGGAAAATACCCAGAAGGAAAATAGCTGGGTTGAGTGGGACCTCTACACCTAGTTTTTGGAGGAATCTCCAAACTGATTTCCACAGTAGTTTGACCAGTCTGCATTCCCACCATCAGTGGAGAAGACTTCCTATTTCTCCACAGGCTCACCAGCATTTGTTATTGGTTGATTCTTAATGCTAGCCATTCTTATTGGGGTGAGATGAAATGTCAATGTTGTTTTAATTTGCATTTCTTGAATGACTAATGATGTTGAACATTTTCTCATGTATTTACTTGCAATTTGTATTTCTTTATCTGAGAAGTGTGTATTCATCTCAGCTGCCCATTTTTGGATTGGGTCTTTGAATATGGGGGGGAGGCTGATGTTTTTTCATTCTTTATATGTTCTAGACAGAAGCCCTTTGTCTGAGGGACAGTCAGCTAAAATTTTTTCCCAATTGGTGGGTTTTCTTTTTACTCTGCTGGTGATTTCTTTAGCTGTGCAAAAACTTTTCAGTAGGATGAGATCCCAGTTTTTGATTCTTTGAAGTATTTCACGGGCAGTTTGGCTTTTGTTCATGAACTCTCTGCCTACTCTTATGTCTTCAAGATTTTTACCTACTTTCTCTTCCAATAGATTTATTGTTTCTGTTTTAATATTGAGATCTGTGATCCATTTTGACTTGAGTTTGGTACATGGTGATAGACTTGGGTCTATTTGCAGGTGGCAAGCCAATTTTTCCAGCACCGTTTATTAAAGAAGCTATGGTTCTTCCAGTGAATTTGTTTGGCCCCTTTATCGAAGATTGGGTGGCTTAGTGTGTTTGCGGTTGTGTCTGTGTCTTTCAGTCTGTTCCATTGATCTTCTGGTCTGTTTTTTAGCCAGTACCATGTTGATTTTATTAGAGTAGCTTTGTAGTTATATTATGAATCACTTAGGTTATTTATTCCCGCTTAAACATTATTCCAAATTGAGCAAGTTTTTATTTAATTATATTTACTATTAGCATAAATTAATGAAGTTTTTAGAAGTGTTTATAATGTAAACATACCAATTTGGCTTTTAAATAAGATTTTCAGCTTTAAAAAGCCTTAGTATTTCCATTTAAGAGGGACAAATAATTTGTTTTGATTTTATATTCAGATATGTAAATACTGTCTATGTCAGAGCAGGTTTTAGGCTTTGTGGAAAAAAGAGGATTATGAGTGTAAAGGAAAAATTATTAAAGTTGAAATGTGCTTCTTTGAGAAAATATTTTCTTATGTTTAACTTGTTATTTTTGATCTTATTATTTTTTGTCTACTTCCTCTTTATGAAATTTTATTGTTAAGACTAAGAATGATGGTAAACAATTAATGTAGAATTAAATTCACTTACTTTGTGTTTCAGGCAAGTTAGGCCACACAGAAGTACAAATGCACATACTTAATTTTATGTCATATCAGAGAAATATTAAAAAATAGAATATTAGGTATTCGCAAATATGCTAATGAGTTTGAACTATAATTCTTTGCCATGTTTAGATATAGTATTTTTTCAAATTAAAAGGGTTTCACATTTAAATATTTTGGGATCAATTTCTCATATAAGAACATATTTAAAAATAATTTCAAGTATCTGAAACTTTAAAGCAATATTAAATTAAAAATTACAGTTTGCAGTTACTATTTATTGATCATAGTCATTTAATACGTGGAGGAGTTTTAAATATAATTTGCAACAGACTGTGAATTGCCTCAGGTTATATTTTGGGTAAATGCTCAATATTCTGTGCTTCAATAAACTATGCTGAAAAGAGGATTGTGAAAGACAATCTAGCTTACTGGAAAAATGACATAGAGCTTGTACAGGTCATAGAACTGGATAATTGTGAAGATACTCTTTCATTAATATTCTCTTTTCAGGGGCTGGGGATTTATCTCAGCGGCACAGCGCCTGCCTGGCAAGTGCCACATTGTGAGTTCGATTCCTGGTACTGGGAGAAAAAAAAAATTCTCTTTTCAATGGTCTTCAGTCTTCTCCAAAATTACCAATTTATATTTTTTGAACATATCAAAATTTATTTTTATTTTTATTTATTTATTTTTATTTTAAAAAGAAAAGAACAAAAACAAAATAAAAAAAACATAAACAAAAACCAGACAGCACAAAAATTATAAAACTGATGCAGTATTTCAAAACAAGATGGTAGGAAATCAACAATGGTGGTTGTATTACTTATTGTTATCTTCAAAATAGTTGCTCAGATTACCACATATAGGTATGCAAGATTGATCAAACAATTAAACATTGTGTTCCTTTCAATAAACCAATACAAATTAGTAGTACAATTATCTTAGTTATCTTGTGTGTGTGTATCTATGTATGTATGTATGTATGTATGTACTTCCCTTCCTTCTTTCTTTCTTTTCTTCTTTCCCTCATCCCAGTTGTTCTTTCCTATTGAGCAACTTCTTTTCCTGCCACAATATCTATTATACTTTTTATTTTTATTTACTCTTTCAGGTTCTTACACTAGGGAGACAATATGGTGTTTATGCATGGAGGTCTGATTTATTTCACTCATGAGTATGGTCTCTAATTGCATCCATTTACCTATAAAAGCCTCAAGTTTATCTTTATAGCTGAGTAATACTCCATTGTGTGAAAATACCATATTTTTCTTATCCACTCCTCAGTTGATGGGCATTTGGGTTTTTTCAAGATTTTGCTATGACAAATTGTGCTGCTATAAACATGGGCGCACATGTATAGCTGTGGTATGATGTTTTTAATTCTTCTGGGAAAATACTCAGAAAGGGAATGGCTGAGTTAAATGGTACCTCTAATCCTAATTTTTTTGAGAAATCTTCAGACTGATTTCCAAAGTGGTTGCACCAGTCTACATTGCCAGTAACAGTGGTGAAGGGTTCCTTTTCCCCCAACAGTCCCTCCAGCATTCACTGTTGGTTGATTTCTTGATGGTGGCCATTCTTACTGGGGTGAGATGAAATCTCAGTGTTGTTTGAATTTGCATCTGTTGAGTGGCCAGTGAAGTTTAAAATTTTTTTCATGTATTTATTTGCCATTTGTATTTCTTTACCTGAGAAGTGTGTATTTATCTCAGACGCCCATTTTTGGATTGGGTCTTTGAATTTGCTGTTCTGAGATTTTTCAGTTCTTTATATGTTCTAGATATAAGCCCTTTATCTGAGGGACAGTTAGCTAAAATGTTTTCCCACTCTGTGGGTAGTCTTTTCACTCTACTTGTGCTTTCTTTTGTAGTAAAAAAGCTTTTTAATAGGATGAGATCCCAGTTGTTGATTCTTTGGTATTTCTCATGAAGTTTGGGTTTTGTTCATGAAGATTGTGCCTACCCCATATCTTCAAGACTTTGACCTACTTTGTTTTCTGGTAGATTTAGTGTTTCTTCTTTAATTTTTGAATCTTTGATCCATTTTGAATTCAGTTTAATACATGGTGATTAAACATGGATCTAGTTTTAGTCTTCGGCATGTAGAGAGCCAGTTTTTCCAGCACCATTTATTGAGGAGACTATCTTTGCTCCAGTGAACATGTTTTGCCCCTTTTTAAAAGATCAGGTGGCTGAGTGTGTTTGTAGCTGTGTCCACATCTTCTAATCTGTTGCATTGGTCCTCAGGTCTATTTTTTTGCCAGTACCATGTTGATTTTAGCACATTAGCTTTGTATTATAATTTCAAGTCAGGGATTATGATGTCTCTTAACTTGTCTTTCTTGTGCAGGATTGCCTTTGCTATTCTGGGTCTCTTCTGGTTGCAGATGAATTTTAGGAGTATTTTCTCCAGTTCTGCGAAGTATGCTAATAGTATTTTAATCAGGATTGCATTTAAATCTGTATAACAATTTTGGAAGTATATTTTATTTTTATTTAACAAATAAAATTGAATATATTTTTCTAGTACAGTAATAGAGTTGGATGTGGAGGGAGGAGGAAAGGAAAAAGTAAAAAGAAGAAAGGGCATCAGTCAGTAAGAAGAGAGAGAGAGAAGATACATATCAATAGTTAAAAACAAATGAGATCAAACAGTACTGGAATTATTTTTATAGCTGGAGTAAACGGCTAGCGTGGTGGTCTGAGAAGAAACTTGTGAGAGGGAGAGTACGGATGCAGTGGAAGGGAAGTTAATTAGAGATTGAGGTGAACTGAGATTTTCAGAACCTGTTAACACATTGGTAATTAGTTTATGTTTGGATCCTCTATACACAATTTTTGTGTGGGCTACTATGATATGTACTTGAAAAGTGCTATTTAAATGAAGCATTTGTCAAACTCATTTTTTCACATAAAAAAGTTATATTTTTTTACACCAGATAAAAGTTGTAATGGAGGAGAGGGAAGATAAGAGGTAAGAGAGACAGGAAGGCAAGAAATGAGAAGCAAGGAGGAATAAAAGGAAAAAGAAAAAAGACAGAAGAGAAAGAAAAAATTGATAATAAAAAATGAAAAAGAACCAATAGCCGAAACCAGTAAGAAAACCCTCCTGTAGTTGCAAGAGCACAAAACTGAATTTTTCTCTGAGTTCAAATTGAAGTCTGAGTTCAATTGCAGGTCTCTAAGCTGTTGTTCTCTCTCCCCCATCCTTTGCTTAATCATCTGCCTGTGAGCATGGTATGCCTGCCAAATCCAACTGTTTCTCTGGGCTAGCCTCTGGTTGCAAGAAGTGCTCTGAGCATAGTTAACTGCAGGCCTTTGTATGTTGAGAGTTGGGAGGATGTAGTGTAATGCACTTAGCACCATGATTCTCACTTGACTTCCACCAAGGACCTCTCACTCTAGCTTTTTTTTTTTGGTTTTTGTCCTGTACCGGGAACTGAACTCACAACCTTGCGCTTGCCAGGCAGGCGCTTTGCCGCTGAGCTAAATCCCCAGCCCCCACTCTAGCTTTTTTCATTACAGTACAAACCCCAAGGTCATCTTTGTGTTTTCCATCCACCAGACTTGTTTAGTGCATTGCTGGGTGCTCTCTCGCCTGGGACCACTCTGCCCATTCACCCACAGTCTTTTTTTCCTGAGAGCTCACTATATAAATTGTAAATTTGGTGCCCTCTCAGTATTGCCATGGAATGGGCAAATAATAGTTCAGGCTCTTGTGCATGATTAAGAAAGAATTGCCAGTCATTCACCTGGTAGTACCTACCAAGCAGCTGCATTCATTGAAGACCATGGGAAATTGTGCTCAGGGCAAGTCTGTGCCAACAAAAGACATAAGGCACAGACAAAAAAGATACCAAGGTGAGAGAAAAGCACTACACAAAGGTCGAAGCACACAAAAGTAGCAAAAACAACAGCATGGATAAATCAGGCTTTCAAAATTTAAAGGCCAGGCACCTCTGCTTAGGTGCCTCCCTCTGAATCTCGAGGTGTGATTGAGAGTAATGACTGACAGGGTTCTGTGCTGAGTTTTCTTAGGGGCTCTCAACTCACATGCTTGTCCCAGAATTCACTCTGATCTTAATTATATTTATAACACGTAGTGCATACTTATGGACCTGTAATGAAGTGATATCCTGTCCAGAGGTAGATGGCAAGCCACTGGGAGGCCCAGCTCCTGGTGCTCCTAAACCCAGCATCTGTAGAAAACTAAAGAAGCAGAGTTCAGAATAAAATAAGACAATTTATTTGACGGTGGGGAAATTGATAAGTGCACGAAAAGACAGACAGCTACTGTAGACAAGTAGGGGATATTTGATTTTTTAATTTTTTTTTTTTTTTTTTTTTGGTTTTGGTTTTTCTCTGGTACCGGGAACCGAACTCACGACCTTGCGCTTGCCAGGCAGGCGCTTTTGCCGCTGAGCTAAATTCCCAGCCCCAAGTAGGGGATATTTGAAAGTGAACTACTCATGGATTTTTTTTTTTCACTGCAGCTTTCTTTTATGTAGCACTATTGTCTCCCTATCCCCCATGTGGGCACCTGAAAATTGTCATTATGTGATTCGCTCTCTTGACAGACTTTGACCATAACCTAAAAATGTCTGCCTGGATTCCTTTTGGCTGTTTGATTTCTTGTCTTTTTGTAATAGCTAAGTGTGTGGGGGCTCATAGAAAAGTAACTTAGAGTTTATGATTAAGTAAAGGTGACATGTCAGTAATACCGTGATGTTAAACTGGGAACATACATACATGAATATATTTGTAGGTGTATATTTTTTATATATTAAACAGGAGTCCTTAGGTGATTGTCCCTTATCTCTTTTTGCATTTTGTCAGGTGGGTAAGGGGGGATGGTTTCTCTGTTCTTTTAAGTTTATAGCTTCCTTCTTGCTTTGTTAGCTCTTTCTGATAAATTTCCATGGTAACTATGTTACCTGGCATCTCTCTCAATCTCTCTCCTTTGTCTTTCTAATTGCTCTAATTGCAGTCTACCTGTAAAAGAAAAAAATCTCTCTTTAGTAAGGTTTTTTAAATTTCTTTAATAAATCTTAATGGGATCCTGTTTCATTTTTTTTCCTGCCTATGACCACATGTCCCTATGTTGGGAGTAGGGTAAAAGTGACCAGAAAGTCAGGCTAGAAGATTCACCACATATATTCTGTCACCTACAACGTTAGAGATCCGGGTTTTTCTTGTTTTATTTTCTACCCATCTTAGAACTATGGAAGCAGGAATAACTGTAGGGTATTGTTTAGAATTAAATGGACAAAAGGGATAGGCTACCTCAGCTGCATTGTTTCTAACTGTACTTCCCAGGGCTCCCTGCCTTCAGCAGTCTCAAGCATAGAGGGTTGGGGTCCCTTCAGTGGGCATCTGCTTGTGTGTTGAAAACTTGCTATATGTCCCACAGGCACCAGCATTCTTGGTATATGAGAAGGAAAGGGTGACTAATTATATCTGCATTGGTCTAGCCTCTCCTTTTCCCCAGGATTCTGCCACTTCCAATTTGCTGCTTGCTTATTCTTCCATATCCCCAGCTGCATTCCTGTCAGTGCTCAGATTCAGATCCTTAATTGAAGTGGCACATTAGTTCCTGAGTGTCCACCATTATTGTGTCCTACAGCATTTTCTGGGCTTTAGTTTCTCCAAAGTCCTGACTTGTGAGTATCTCAGTTACAGTGATCTTCTTCCCAGTGGGGGAAATCAGAGTAACTGTGAGCTTATTCCATCAGCCACGTCATTGTGGAAGTACTGCTTTGTCCAAGTAGCTTGATACTCTTCTCAGGTGCTGTGCACACCAATGTCGGGTATAAGGGGTATTGCAATCCAGAATCAGTTCAACTTCCCCTTCCAAACTCCTCTGCAGCTAGATTTTGGTCCATTTAGTTTCTAGACAGCTCTTTTGTATCTTTCTTATCTCCTGAGTCTCATGGAATGCTGGCCTTCCCTCCCCACCCCTAAGTTCTGTGGGCGCCTAGGGCTCCAGGCACTCAGCATCCCTCCACTAGGGGCTGGGTAGTTATTTTCCCAGTGCCAGTCAGTGAACAGTGGGCAAGATTTCATGCTGTCACTGATCTCCTCAGTGTTCCAGAAAACAATTTTAGAGCATCTACTCAGCATTGGATACAGCCTGTGTCTCCCCAGTTGTGAGTTATTTGTGGTCTATGGCTCACAATGTTGAGCCACTTTGCTGGAGCAGGGGACTTTGCTTACCAACACAGAACAGTGGGAAGTTGACAAGATGCCACAGGGACACAGAGCTCCCTGGTGTTTGGGAGGATGATGGGGCACAGGGATTGCTGGTTTTAGTACTGCTGGCATTGCTTTTCTTCCAGGTATTTCAACCATTCCATTGTGTGGCTCCCTGCGGACTATCTGCAGTTATCTCTGTGTTTCCTCTTCCAGGTGGGAAAGAGAATACGTAGGGAGCTTATCTCAGGAGTCAAGGCTGCAGCACTGGCTTCTTCCCTCAGAATGTTAGAGCCACTCCCAAGATAGTGTGTTTGTAGGGTAAAGATCGTAAAGGTGCTGTGGAACAGTGGCAGTCCTGCTTCTCTTTCTCAATAACCTGGCTACCAGATTTTATCTAGAGGATTTCTCTTTCAGGTTGATTCTCTTTAAATGGGTATATTTGCCTCTCCTGTTTGTTTCATCATGCTATGGTGTCTTGGTTACTTTTCTCTCATTGCTGAGACAAAATACCTGACACCCAGAATTAAGGAAGGAAAGGTTTATTTAGCTCACAGTTTGTGGGGGTTTCAGTCCATACTTGGCTGGCACCAGGGCAGAGTGCACAAGGCAAAGGGCAACCATTCGTGGCTGGGGGAAAACAGCAAAAGCAACAAGAGCAAAAAGGGAGGAGTGGGGCAAATAGCCTCTTTCTCTCCCTTACATATGCAAACTGTCCGCCCCAGGGCGGATGTAGTGCTCACACCCTTGAATCAATCGTAACCTCTAAAAACCCGCTCAATGACTGCAGGAGGATTTGGGGGGACATTGAAACACAAACTATAACATATGGAAAACAGGATACCAGACTTTTTCAGATGGTGTAGGGAACCAAGCATGCACTCTTGGAGAGATGAAAAAAGACTTTATTTGGCTAGCCTGGCTCAGAGAAGCTCATACTTTGTAACTTCTGAGCCCCAGAGACAGTGTTACAAAGGTTCTTTATAGAGTTTTTGGCAGGAAAAAACGAGCTCAGACAAAGACAGTTGTTTATAAAGGACAAGTTTATAACTTTGGCCTGCTGGTCAGCCTCAGTCAGGTAGGGAGTCTAGGACACGGAGATGAGGATGGGTGCTACAAATTAGGAAATGAAGTCCTGCATGGGAGGGGTAAGGAAGAGGAGGAGAAGGGAGGCTGTGGGCTGCCACAAGTTAGATAGCTGTGAAACCACTCTATTAACACATCAAAGTGAAGCCTGGGAAGGAGGAGGGAGCAGAGAATGTGCTTGGCTGAGGCCAGAACCTGCCGCGACCAGACAAGGCAAAGGATTGCACTTTAAAATGAACGTTTTTTTGTTTTTTTTTTTTTTGCTTCAGTCATACCTGGATTATCTGGTGGATGTCCTCTGAACTTCCTTCATGCACTTCTGTCTCTAGTAAGTCATGATCAATTTCTTTATCATTTCTACAGCCAGAACAAAATATATATTCTTAGTCAATTTCAATAATACACGCAACTGTTATTAACTGTAATAACTTTGTTATGCAGTAGATCTCTTCAACTTGTTTTATCTAAGTGGAATTCTGTATCCTTTGAGCATAAATCTCTAACACTCTCTTTTCTACCCACCAACTCCTAGAAACCAACACTGTATCCTCTGCTTCTATGAGTTAATTTTTTTTGTATCCCACCCATTAAGTTAGATCACTTGATATTTGTCTTGTATGCCTGGCATATTTCAGGTAGCATAATGTTCTTCACATTATCTATGTTGTTGCAAATGATAGTACTGCCTACTTCTTAAAAGTTCAATGGTGCTATATTGTGTATATGTATTGTAACAAAGGTAAGCAGCAGAGACCACCAGGCTTGTATGAAGGCAATATGGTGTGGAATTTATTGTGTCTGGGTTCAGGCAAAAAGCATGATTAAGACTGCCTGCCCAAAACAAACAGAAATGTGTTCCTTTTATAGAGATGGAGAGAAGGCAGGGGGCATAAGGTGGGAAGATCTCGATGAACATATATGGTTAAAGTTTTCTGGCAATCCTACATTCCAGTGGCCTGAGTCCTTTGAAGTGTCCTTGTGAATTTTGGGGTGTCTCCAGGACCTGCAAAATTTTTTGTCCTATCTTATCTCCTTTCCTGTGTTTGCTAAGTGCTGAGCTGATTCCCTGCAGAGAGTGGTGTTTCTGCTTGCAAGCAAGCTGGGGGCTGGGAGAGTCAGACCAGATTGGAGACTTACATAACCACATTTTCTTTACCCATTCTTCACCCATTGATGGACACGAGCTGATTCCATATATTGCCTATTGTGAATAATATTGCAATGATACAGAAGTGCAGCTTTCCTTTGACATACCAGTTTGATTTCTTTGACTATATAGACAGTAGTAGGACTCCTGGATTGTCTGATAGTTCTAGTTTTAATTTTTTGAAGAATTTGCTTACTATTTTTCATAATGGCTTTAGTAATTTACATTTCCATCAACAATATATAGGGTTCCCTTTTATTCACATCCTCAAAAACACTTGCTCTCTCTCATCCTTTTGGCAATTATAAAAATTGTGAAATTATATTATTGTTTTAATTTTCACTTCCCTTATAATTAGTGATATTGAACAACTTTTTATATATTGGATAGCAATTTCTATGTCTTCTTTTGAGAAATGACTGCTGAGATTCTTTGCCCTTTTTAATTAAGTTGCTTTTTACTGTTGAGTTCCTTAGATATTTTGCATACTAACTCTTCATCAAGCATATGATTTTCAAATATTTCTTACCCATTCTGTAGATTGTCTCTTTACTCTGCTGTTAATTGTTTCCTTGGCTATGTACAAGATTTTTAGACAGTAAATCCCAGTTGTCTATTTTTCCTTTTGCTCCCTGTATCTTCGTGTCATTTCCAAAAATGGGATTGTTTTCTACATTTCTTTTTCAGAATTCATTGATAGCATACAGAAATATTACTGTTTTTGCACATTGCTTTGGTATGCTGCAAATTGAATGAATTTGTTTATTCGTTCTAACAGTATTTTGGTGGAGTTCTTAGTTTTTTAATATATTTAAGACTGTATTCTGCAAACACAGGCAATATAACTACTTCCATTCCAATTTGGATACTCCTTATTTCATGCTTTGACCTAATTACTTAGACTAAGACATCAATTCTCTGTTAAGTACTAGTAGAGAATATGTATGTGTTGTTTTGGATATTAAAAGACAAGCTTTAAGCTTCTCACTGTTTAATAGCTATGGAATTGTCATGTGTCTTTTATTGTATAGAAGTGCCCTCCAGTACCTAATTCATTAAGAATTTTTTAATCATAAGAAGATACTGAGTAATGTCAAACGCTTTTCTTTTGCATCTAATGAAATATCCCTTTATTCTGCTAATATGGTGTATCACTTTCATAGATTTGCATATGTTAAAGTAACCTTATATACTCAGTTTCATTTGCACATTTTGGATGATCCTTTTAGTGTCTTATTGAGTTCTGTTTGCTACTATTTTGTTGAAGATTTTTGCATCTACGTATATAAGGAGTCTTGGGGTGTAATTTTCTGTTGATGAAGTCGGTGTTTCTGCATTCTGGCTTTGAGTTTAGAGTAATGTTGGTCTTTTAAAAAATGAATCAGGAAGTATTTTTTTTCAATTTTTCATAGATTTTGAGGGTTGTTACTCTTCAAGTATTTGGTAGAATTCAGCAGTGAAGGCACCAGTTCAGCTTTTCCTAATTACTGATCTTTTAGTCTTGTTAGGTTTTATGTGGCTGGAAATTCATTAGATTCTCTTAGGGTTTTCAGTTTGTTGACATTTAATTGCTCTTGCAAATCTCTTATGGTCTGTTTTTCTTCTTGTGCAGGTTCAGCACCCTTAATCTGATATTCTAGAACTCTGAAATGCCCCCTAGTCTGAAACAGTTTGATGCCACAAGTGGAAAATTCCACACCTTACTTCCAACAATGGGTTGCAGTCAAAATTCAGGTGTACTAAAAATAATGTGTAAAATTATCTTCAAATTATGTGTATGAAACTTAAGTGAATTTCTCATTTAGACTTTGGTCCTATTCCTAAGATATCTCATTATGTTTTCAAATACTATATTCCAAAATGAGAAAACTTCCAAAATTCAAAACATTTCTATTTCCAATCCAAGCATTTCAAAAAAAAGGAAACTGGATCTGTATTAACTTTATTTTCATTTTCTATTTATCTCTGCATAACATAATGATTACATTTCTTCTGGGGAAGTGGTACATAATGTTCTTTAATTCTTTTTTTTGTCCCCTATTCCCCTCCTCCCTCTCTTCCCCTTCCTTTTTTCATTTCAAAAAAATCTATTTCCCTTCTTCCTATTATGTTTTATTTATTTATTTATTTATTTTTTGTACTCGCATAAGAGAACCATGTAACAATTTCAACTCATTTTCTGATTTATTTCACTTAACATTATGGTCTCAAGGTGCATCCAGTTTCCTAAATATGACTCAAATTTGTTCTTCATTGCAGGGTAGTACTCCATTTTGAATAAATATCACGTTTCCTTTATGCAAGATCTGTCAGTGGAAGTTCCATCTGTCAGTAAAACCTACTTGGAAGTAGGTTACTTCCAAGATTTAACTATTATGAATTGTGTTGCTATAAATATTGGTATACGTGTCTCACTGTAAGATAATAACATCTTTGACTCTTTCACTAAGATACCTAGAAGATGAAGAGATGTGTCCAATGGAAATTCTAGTTTTAATTTTTGGATTAATCTCCATACTGATGTGTATGATAGCTGTACTAGCTTAAAAGCCTACTAACAATGTAGAAGTTTTCCCTTTGCCCCTAAAATCTCACCAGCATTTGTTATCATCTGATTTCTTGATGATATTTATTCTTTCTGGAAGAAGATAGAATCTAGGTGTTGGTTTAATTTGCATTTCTCTAATGGCCAATGATGCTGAACATCTTTTTCTGTACTTATTGGCCATTTGCACTTCTTTTGAGAAGTGTCTGTTCATTTCAGTTGCCCATTTTTTGATTGGGTCTCTTAGGGGAAATCTAACATTTTTGAATTCCTTAAATATTCTCGATATTAGTACAGTATCTGACAAATAACAGACAATTTTTCCCAATTCTGTAGCTTTTCTTGTCACTCTGTTGTTTCCTTTGCTGTACAGAAGTATTGGATTTGATATGATCCCATTTGTTGATTTTTAGTACAGTACTATTGCTTGTGCCATTGGGATTCTGTTCAAAAATGCCTTTCCTATGCCTATGTATTCCAGAGAAGACGTTTAATCTTCCAGCTGATTGTTTTTGTTTTAATGTTTAGATCGTTAATCTATTTTGATTTTAGTTTAGTACATGGTGAGATATATGAATCTGGAGTCTATTTTTGGTATGTAGATAGTCAATTTTCTCAGCATAATTTAATAAAAATACTATCTTTCCTACAATGTGTTTTTGCCCACTGTGACAAATATAAAATATCTGAATCTGCCTGTGGTTCTTTCTGTATATTCTATTCTATTCCATTGATCCATATATCTCTTTTGCACCCACGTCATGCTGATTTTATCATTATGGCATTGTAATGTAACTTCATATCTGGGATTGGGGGTGCTTCTTCTTTTGTTCTTGTTACCCAGGCTTGCTTTTGTTATTCTGGCTTTCTTCTGGTTCCATATTAATTTTAGGGTTGTTTTCTGTAGTTCTGTAAGGAATGCTGTTGGCATTTTGATTGTGATTGCACTGTATATGTTTATCAGTTTTGGAGTTATGACCATTTTGACTGTATTAGTTTTGCCTATCCAGGCACGGAATATGTTTACATTTTTTGATGTCCCCTTTGATCTCCTTTTACAGATGTCTTATTTACTTTTCTCTTGCTGCTGAGACAAAATTCCTGACACCCAGAGTTAAAAGAGGAAAAATTTATTCAGCATACACTTTATAGGGGTTTCACTCCCTAGTTGGTAGGCTCCAACGCAGAGTGGCACATGGCAGAGTGGTATCTCAGAGTAAGGTCATGCAATATTTCATTGCATACAGAAGACAACAAAGGCAAAAAGGGAATTTAACGGCATCTTTCTGCCCATTTTAACTTATCCAGACTGCATAATCAATTCCAGTATAACACACTCTAGATATACCCACATCTGAAAAAAACCCACCTATGACCACATGAGGCTTTGAGGGGGCATCTATACATAAACCATAAAATTCCACCCCTCTACCCCAAGATTCACATACATCTCTTTATGCAAAAGACATCTAGTACATCTCCAAGAGTTGCCAAAGTCCTAACAGTTTCATCATTGCTGAAAAGTGTAAGCCCAAAGTCTCCTCTGAGATTTAAAGCAAATTCTTAGCTGTAAACCTCTGAAAAGAAAGACTTCCAACACTCAGTGGTACAAGATAGATATTTCCATGCCAAAAGTTACAAATAGGGGGATACAAAGTATTGGGCCCAAAGCAAGTCCAAAATCCAGCAGGGCAAACATTAAATCCCAGAATTCCAATTCCAGCATCTAGATATAGCTAATTTTGATCTCTAGAGATCAAAACAATCTATAGCAAGTTTTGATCTCCGGAGGGCTTGAATGGATCTATGCCTACAGCACTACTGGTGGCTGTGGCTCCCACAAATTTTTTCATTGCCTGGCTTGTTCACTTCCTACAGTTTTTCTCAGATGATCCATGTTCCTGGTTTCTTTAAACTTCTAGCGTCTCCACTGCACAGCAAGAAGTCCACATCTCTGGTACCAAATTCTGTCTTAGTTGCTTCTCTCGTTGTTTTTGCTGTCTTCTGCAATCATGAATGTTTGTCCCTCTGCCATGTGCCACCCTACCTTGGAGCCAGCCAATTATGGACTGAAACCTCTGCAAACTATGAGCAAAATAAATCAACCTGCATTTAACTTTGGGTGTTGTGTACTTTTTCTCAGCAACAAAAGAAAAGCAACTAAGACAATAGAATACTGTAGCTTTCAGTGTATAGGTCTTGTAATTCATTCATTATGTTATTTCCTAATTATTTAATTTTCCATGAAGCTATTGGGAATGGTATTATTTTCCTAATTTTTTCTCAGTTGTTCATTATTGTTTTGCAGGAATTTGTATTTTGCTGTTATGGAATTTGATTATTCATTTTAGGAGTATTTTGGTGGAATTGGGTCTTCTGTGCAGAGAATCATTTCATCTGCAAATAATGATAGTTTGGCTCCTTTCTTTCTGATACACATAGCTTTTATTCTTTGTCTTGCCTGATTTTTCTGGCTAAAATTTCTAGTACTATGTTGAACATAGGTGATGTCTTAGTTTCTTTTCTCATTTCTGAGACAAAATACCTGACTCCCAAACTTAAGGGAGGAAACGTTTATTTGGGTGTGTAATCTGTAGAGATTTCAGTCTACAGTTGACTGACTTCCAGGCAGGGTAGCATGACAGAGAAGCATTGCAGAGGAGAAAAAGTTCATGGTGAGTAGAATGTTGCAAAGCAAGGACCTTAGCAGCTTTTTTTCTGCCTCTGTTATATTCTATCTAGGCTACTGGGATTAGGATGGTTCCAAATCAACCAATGGATTGATTAAGTAATCATACATCCTTACTCCCAGCATCACATACTCTAGATTCAGCAACCTCTGAAAAAGTTTCATCTATGACTGCATGAGGCTTTGCAGGGGGACACCCAGGTTCACAGAATTGCTCCTGGGGCCTAGTTCTATGCGAGCAGATGTGCAGACTATATCTTAAGGAATGAGTTTAAAGCTTGGGTTCATAAGGATTGACCTGGTGAAGCACGGGGCTTGAGCTTGAGTTTTCAGCATCTAGCTAAGTACTGAGATGAGAGTGCTGCTTATGTCCACCTAGACAGTGTGATGGTTAATCTTGATTGCCTAACTGGTTGGATTAAAAGGTAGAGTACATTTCTTGTTGTATCTTGGTGGGTCGTGGGGGCATAACCTTGAGGACTCCACTTGGTCTTTGACCCCTTCCTCTCTAGGCTCCTCTTTTGTTCTCTGATTTTGAAGGCCATAAGTTAGCAGCTGTCCTCCTTAATGCCTTCCACGATGATGTTTTTTTCTTGGAGCTAGCCAGCCATGAACTAACTGAAACTTCTAAAACTATGAGCTAGGGTAAACTTTAAGCTGTACAAACTGACCGGTATAGAAAATTAATGCCGGAGTAGTGGGATCATTGTTATACTGGACCATATTGTTGAGAAGCTTTTGAAACTAGTTTGTGGAAAGCCAGTTTTCCCAGCACCATTTATTAAAGAGGCTGTATTTCTTCCAGTGGACATATTTGGCCCCTTTGTCAGAGATAAGGCAGCTGAGTGTATTTGGGGTTATTTGTTCATCTTCTATTCTATTCCTTTGATCCTCAGATCTCTTTTTCAGTACAATGCTGCTTTTATCATGGTATATTTGTAGCATAATTGCAAGTCAGAGATGGTGATGTATCCTTACTTTCCTTTGTTATCTGGAATTGTTTTCGCTAGTCTAGGTCTCTTCTGGTTTCACATGAATTTTGCATTTGTTTTCTGTGGTTCTGTGATATATGCTATTGGTGTTTTGATTTGGGATTGTATTAAATCTGTATAAAAATTTGGGAAGTATGGTCATTTTCACTGTATTGAATTTGCCTATCCAAGAACAAAGGATATCTTTAAATTTTCTGATATGCTCTTCAATCTCCTTTTTCAGAGTATTGTTGTTTTCAATATAAAGTTCTTTTACTCTCTTCATTAGATTCCTAAGTGTTTCATTTTTCTTTCTTTTTCATTTTAAAGAGTAAAAACAATGAAACCAATGATAACAAAATTTCAAAACAAGATAGTTGGAGTAACAATGGTTAATATACTGTGTATTGCTATCTTCAAAGTAGGTGATCAGACTACAGGATATAGACATGAAAAATTAATCAAACAATAGGAGAACAAACCTTTCTTTTCAAAGAACTAATAGAAATTAGTAGTATAACTATCTTAACTGTCATATATATATATATATTTTTTTTCCTTTTCTCTTTTCTCCTTTCCACAATTCCAGTGTCTCTCTC
Organism: Chinchilla lanigera; assembly: GCF_000276665.1. Lineage (NCBI taxonomy): Eukaryota > Metazoa > Chordata > Mammalia > Rodentia > Chinchillidae > Chinchilla > Chinchilla lanigera. The sequence goes on from NW_004955475.1 coordinate 4,743,894, forward strand.
CTTTTGAACAGTTTCTTCCCATTTCATGGTATCTGTAATACATTTTGGATTTTCTTTACCCTTTCAGCTTCTCATACTAAGGAGACAATATGATACTTGCACACTTGAGTCTGCTTTATTTAACTTTTGGGAATGGTATCAAGTTGCATCCATTACTTATAAAAGACTCAAGCTTATCCTTCTTTATAGATGATTAGTACTCCATTGTATAAAAAACCACATCTTTTGTATCTATTCCTTGGATGATAGGCATTTGGGTTGTTTTAAGTCCTAGCTGTTATAAATTGTGTTGCTATAAATATGGGTGCACATATATCACTGTGGTATGAGGTTTTTAATTCTTCTGGGATAATACCAAGCAGGGGAATAGCTGGGTCAAATTAGACCTCTAATCCTAGTTTTTTGAGGAATTTCCACACTGATTTCCACAGTTATTGCACCAGTCTACACTCCTACCATCAGTGGAGATGTTTTGCTTTTTCTCTGCAGCCCCTAGAGCATTTTTTTTTTCTGTACCGGGAATCGAACTCACAATCTCACACTTGCCAGGCAGGTGCTATGCCACTGAACTAAATCCTTGACCTAGAACATTTGTTATTGGTTGACTTTTCAATGATAGCCATTCTTTTTGAGGTGAGATGAAATTTCAATGTTGTTTTAATTTACATCTCTCAAGTAACTAATGATGTTGAACGTTCTTCATGTATTTATTTCCCATTTGTATTTCTTCATTTGAGAAGTGTGTATTCGTCTCAGATACCCATTTTCTTTTTTTATTAAGAAAATTTATTTATGCTTTTGCTTTCAGAATTTAACCCATATAAACTTGTGTTCTACAATAATTATTTGGGCCACTCAAGATTCAAAACCACATTTATTTTCTTAATTAAATGTTAAGCCTTCTATGGAATTCTTTCACATTATTTCAGTTGGTCCTCTCAACAGCCCTGTGAGTAGGATTCGTGTAACCCCTACTTTACAGAGGAGACTGAAGAGCCAAAGGTATCTGATTATGTAAGCTAATAAAAAATGAAGTCAGAATTTGAATCCAAGTCTCTCAACTAAAAAAATCTGTTTTTTCTACGATACTAATTTTATGAGAATATATATATATATATATATATATATATATATATGCAATCTCCACCCTCCTAAATGCATAGAAAACAAAGAGATAGGAGTAAAGGGTTGCATTATGGTATTGGTAAGTGTACTATTTTTAGCTTCTTTTTTTTTCTTTTTTGGTTTTTGCTGAGTTTAAACCACAGAACTTGCATGTTTGAGGAGGAGAGGTAAAGTAGAAAAACGGGTGTGGTGTGAACACTGAGTTTAGGTGGAACATCCTGGGGAACACCTCCCAAGGCCAAGGAGCTGTCAGATACCCATTTTTGAATTGGGTCTTTGAATTTGGAGGATTTGATTTTTTTCAGTTCTTTATATGTTTTAGGTATTAGTCTTTCGTCTGAGGGACAACTGTCTAAAATTTTTTTCCCATGCTTGGGTTGTCTTTTCACTCTGTTGGTGATTTCTTTTGATGTGCAAAAGCTTGAAGAGATGAGATCCTAGTTGTTGATACTTTGAAGTATTTCTGGTGCAGTTTGTGTTTTGTTAATAAACTATATGTCTACACCTATGTCTTCAAGATTTCCACATACTTTCTCTTCCAGTACATTGTTTGTGTTTTAATATTTAGATCTTTAACCATTTTTACTTTAGCTTAATGCATGGTGATAGACATGGGTCTAGTTTTAGTTTTCAGCATGTAGATTGTCAGTTTATTGAGCACTATTTCTTAAAGAGGCTATCTTTCTTCGAGTGAACATCTTTGGCCCTTTTGTCAAGGATAAGGTGGCTGAGTGTGTTTGCAGTTGTGCTGCATCTTCTAACCTATTCCACTGATCCTCAGGTCTGGCTATTTTTTTTTTTTTTTTGCCAGTATTGTGCTGATTTGTCACAGCAGGTTTGTAGTATAATTTCAAGTCTGGAATTTTGTTGCCTCTTGTTTTACGTTTATTGCCCCAAATTGCCTTAGCTAATCTAGGTCTTTTCAAGTTCCAAATGAATTTTAGGAATGCCTTCTCTAGCTCTGCGAGGTATGCCAGTGGTATTTTGATCAGGATTGCATTTGATCACTATGCATAACAAGTTTGGTAGTATGGCCATTCTCACTAGTTTGGTTCTTTATATCCATGAGCAAGGGATAATTTTGCATTTTCTGATATCTTTTTTGATCTCTTTGTTCAGAGTATTGTAATTTTCAATGTATAAATCTTTTACTTCTTTTGTTAGATTGACTCCTAATTATTTCATTTCTTTGATGTGATTGTGAATGGTGTGGTTTCCCTGATTTCTCTCTCAGTGAGTTTGTTATGTACAAGAATGCTATTGATTTTTTTTAAAGTTGATGTTTTGTGTAGCTACACTACTGAATTTGGTTGTTACATCTGGAAATCTTTTGGTGGAGTTTTTGTGGCTTTCTATGTAGTGTCATATCATCTGTGAACAATAATAATTTAACTCCTTCCCTTTTTCCTCTCTCTTGTCCAATTTCTCTGGCTAATGTTGTTTTTTTGTTTGTTTTTTGTTTTTTTCCGGTACTGGGAATCGAGCTCACGACCTTGTGCTTGCCAGGGCAGGTGCTGTGCCACTGAACTAAATCCCCAGCCCCTTCTCTGGCTAATGTTTCCAGAACTATATGAATAGGAGTGGTGATAGTGGACATCCTTATTTTGTACTTGATGTTAGAATGAAAGCTTTCAGTTTTTGTCCATTTAGTATTATGTTGGCTGTTGTTTTGTCATAGATCGCTTTTATCAGACTGAGGTTGTCTTGGTTACATTTTTTGTTGCTGAGACAAAATACCCAATGCCCATAATTAAGGAAGGAAGGACTTACTATTTAACTCCAGTCTGTGGAGGTTTTCATCCATAATTAGCTGACTCTAAGGCAGAGTGGCATGGCACAAGGGCAACACTTTAAAGCGGCAGAAGACAGCAAAAGTAGCAAGAGCACAAGGGAGGGAAGGCTTGGGACCAAAAGAAGTCCAAAATCCAGCAAGGCAAATATTAAGTCCTGTAGTTCCACATCCAGCATCTGTGGCACTTGTGAGCTTTAAAGGGCTTGTGTGACTCTACCCCACTTCTTGTGGTTATAGTTCTCACGTTTTTTTTCTGAGGCCTGCTTTATTTTCGCCTTGCAGCTTTTTTTGACAATCGACGTTTTTGGTTTTTTTAAACTTTTTGGATTTCCACTGCACTTTAGGCTTTTTACTCATAGGTTTATACATTGCCTTGTCAGGGGCACACTGCCTGGCCTCCCAGGCCTTTTGAAATCTAGGTGGAAACCTTTTAAACCTCAGAACTCTTGCATTTTGCATGTACCTAAAACCACCATCACATGGATAATGCGAAGGTCTGCTGCTGGGTGGAGCAGTAGCCAGGCTTTTTTTCCTTTCGGCTGTAGGGGCCAAGTGCCTGAATCGCTGAGCACTCTGAACCTGATTTTGGTACTGGGAATCGAACTCAGGACCTTGCACTTGTCAAGCAGGCCTTTATGCCACTGAGCTATATCCCCGGTCCTTGAAATTTCTTGTGCCAGATTAATCAGTCCATTGTCCTTAATCTGAGTCTCAGCCAGTCTGTGGACATGAGCGAAATGCAGACAAACTTTCTGCCAGGCTGTAACACACGTCATCTGGAGTCCAGCACCCAATGTCGTCCTTTCCAGCAGAAACCTCCCGAGCCTAGTCTTTACTGGCAGGATTTCTATCAGCCTTCTGGTGTTCTGAGCTCTGACCAGAATCTCCCATACAGAACAGCTGAAGGCATTCTAGGGCTTCTCTTTCAGGTGAAATTGCCAAAGCTTTACAAACACTTCCCACAAGGCATTTCCAAAGGCTCTTCAACCAGGCGGTCAGGTATAGTCACAGCAAGGACACCACTCCTCGTAGCAAATTTTGTCTTGTTTACTTTTTTGGTTGCTGAGACAAAAAGTCAATACTCAAAATTAAAGAAGGAAAGGTTTATTTAGCTTACAGTTTGTGAAGGTTTTAATCCATAATCAGCTGGCTCCAAGGCAGGGTGGAATGGCACAAGGGCAACACTTTAAGGCAGCAGAAGACAGCAAAAGCAGCAAGAGCACAAGGGGGAGGGGGCAAGCCTCTTTTTCAAAATATTATATATCAGCTATCTGCCCAGGCCCACATCTTCTCTGTGCCCTCCTTTCCCACAAACTGAATGTGTTTATAAAGTAAGGACCTGGCTCCCTGCTAAATCACTTTAAACTTTTAAATTTCTCAAATTGACACAATGAACAACATACTACAGCAACAAGGGCATATCTTTTTTACCCCAGGATATAAAACTGTTCAGTTAGTTAGTTAACCTCTTAGACCCCTCAAATTAACACAATGTATTAGCCATAACAGAGGTAAAGGCCATCTATTTTGATTTTCTGTAGGATTTTTATCATAAATAGTTTTCTGCTTTGCCAGAGGGTTTTTCTGCATCTATTGAGATGATGATGTGATTTTTGTCTCTGGCTCTGTTGATTTGGTGTATTACATTTATTGCTTTGCAAATGTTGAACCATCCCTGCATTCTTGGGATGAATCTCACTTGGTCATACTGTATAATCTTTTTGATAATTTGCGGCATTCTCTTTGCCAGTATCTTTTTGAAGATTTTTGCATCAGTGTTTATTAGGGATACTGGCATGTAGTTTTGTTTTTTTAGTTGGGTCTTCTTCTCATTTTTGTATCGGCATAATACTTCTAGGAATAATTTAGGAATTTTTGCTTCCCTTTCCCTTTCCTTAAGGAGTTTGAGGGATATTAAATTTTCTCCAATTTTTTTGTAGAATTCAGCAGTGAATTCATCAGGAGATGAATTTTTCTTTGTTGGTGAGTTTTAATTACATTTTCAATCTCATTTACTGTTATTGAGTTACTGAAAATTTTTATATCTTCTTAATTCAACTTTGGTAAATCATATGTATCTAGGAATCTATCCATTGCATCTTTTCTTTATTTTATTTTGAAAGCTATTGTTTCCCCTAATTTCTTGCTCCTTGATTTTGTTGTGTACAGGTATGCTATTGCTGTTTGATTGTTGACTTGTATCCTGCTATGCTACCAAAATTTGTGATTAAATCATGAATCCTTTTTGTGGAGTATTCGTAGTCTTCTACGTACAATATCATGTCATCAGTAAATAAAGATAATTTAGCCCTTCCCTTTCCTATGTTTATTTCATTTATTTGTTTCTTTTGTCTAATTACTTTGGCTAATGTTTCCAGAACTATATTGAATGGGAAGGGTGATAGTGGGCATTCTTGCCTTGTTGCTTATTTTATAGTAAAAGATTTCAGTCTTTGACCATTTAGTGTGATGTTCGCTGTTGATTTGTCACAGATGACTTTTATCAGATTGAGAAAATGAGCTTCTCTTCCAATTTTCTGTAAATTTTTTTTATCACGAATATACACTGAATTTTGTCAAGTGCTCTTTCTGCATCTATTATGATGATCATGCTGTTTTTGTCCTTGGTTCTGGTAATGTGGCATATTACATTTATTTCCTTGTATCTGTTGAGTCATCCTTTCATCTCTGAGATGAATTATACTTGGCCATGATATATAATCCTTTTGGTGAATTTCTGCATTCTGTTTGCCCGTATCTTGTTGAGGATTTTTGGGTCTATATTCATAAATGAGATTGGCCTGTAGTTCTCTTTTTTGGTGGAACCCTTCCTGGCTATTTGTATTAGGGTAATGCTTGCTCATAGAAATGACTTTCATAGTATTGCTTCCCTTTCAATTTTACAAAGTATATCAGGAATAGTGTCATTACAACAATAACATTGTTGTAGAATTCAGTGGTGAATCCATGAGGACCTGGGCTTTTCTTTGTTGTATTGAATAATTTTTTATCACTTATTAAATTTCATTGATTGATATTGCCTTGCTTTTAAATTTAATATATTCTTGATTCAGTTTTGGAATTCATATGTATAAAGGAATCTGTCCATTTCTTCTCATTTTTTCTTATTTGAGTACAGGTTGTCAAAGTAGGTACTGATGATGGTCTGGATTTCTACAGAGACTGCTATGATTTCTTCTCTTTCAATCCTAATTTGATGGATTTGGTTTTCTTCCATTTTATAAGGTTTTTTATGAGTTTTATAAGGCTTTTATAAGAGTTTTTATAATTTTTTCTATTTCAACTGGGAGGCTTTAATTTCTCCCAACTCAGTGCCTCCTGGGCTAGCCTTGGGTGAATGGGATGTGTTAGATTTCATTTTACTTCAGTTTTCTCTTTTTTTTGTTGTTTATTTTTGATACTGAGACTTGTAAGTTCTTTATGGTAGTTAGTTTTATTACTAGTATTGAGACCTTTTTAGATAATGACAACTTTTCAGAAATGTCTTCAATCCTAGGTTGATTTGGCCTTTGAGTGTATCCCAGCATCCTATGTCTTCTCTTTATTAGATATGAAAGATTTCAGCCTGTTTGGCCCAGTTGTTTGCTACCAAGCTGTAGTTTTGTTGATGGCCCCCAGATAATCTAGGTAATGGCATGCAAGGATGAGTAGATCACAGCAGCAATATCACATTGGCTAATTTAGTGCAACCTGTCATAACTATAGTATCAGACAAAAACTGGAAAATGACAAGCTGTAATAATTAATTTGTTGTCACCTTTAACCCAGGGTTCAGGATTCATAGTTCTGTAACAAGATCTAAGACAAATGAGAAGATTATATACAGTAAATATTTCCTCAATAGAACAATTTACCCCCTTTCACCATAAGACAATATTCAGTCATGTTAAGATATAAATAACTACTTACAGATTCATAAGCGTGGGTGGTAAAGGTGTGGTAGTTAGAACAAAAAAGAAAAAAATAAATATATCATGAAAATTAATGTAGTGATGTGAAGAATGTGGTAAGATTGATGTTCAGTGTTTTCTTAAACAGTAAAAGGAAATTAGCAGTATTCAATTACAGCAGTAGAGATGACTAGCTAGGAGAAGCTTAAATAACAGGGAATAGATAATGAAGAAGAAAAAAAACAAGAAAAGAATGTTAAGGGAACGAGTTGCAAGAAAGTGAGAAAAGAAGGGAGGGAGGAAGAGAGAGAAAGAGTAAAAGAGGACCTATTCAGGTAAATAAATGCAAATAAAATTAAAAGCCAGGGAAATAAGAAAATGTGTGGTAAGACTCCAAACTCCATCAAAAGAAAAAAGTACTGAAAAATCCAATACATACCAATAATGGAGAAGAAAAAAGAAAAAGGAAAGAGGAAAAAGTTCCTGTGTATTTCCGGAGCAGTGTCTTCTTCCCACGTCTGTAGTCTTTAATCTTATAAGGTATATTCTTATTTGCTCCTTTTTGTAGCCTCTGAATTTGTATGGAGGTTACTCAATTCCATGGGGCCTTTCTGTGTATTCCCTGTTTGTAGCAGCTGTTCAAACTGTGTGACCAGACCAGAGATGGTGTGGAACCTTGTTTCTGAGGCACCTTTTTTTGGATTCCTTCTGGTCGGGGGTTGATGCTGTTTACGTAATGTATTTGTCAGTGTCTGTGTGGTAGGCTTGTGAAATGTGGAGACTCCTGTGGGTTTCTAGACTCTTAGTCCAGTGGATGCTCAGAGGAGGAACAATTATGCCCAGGACTAGCATGGGCAGCTTTCTATATGTCCAGTGAGAGTGCAGAGCACTGGGTGGTGTCTCATGGGTGCCCGGAGTACTAGCTACAATGGGTGTTATTTAACCATTGCTGCTTAACCAGGCAGAGGACTGACCTTACTGTGTTAGGCAGGAACAGTGTTGTGGCTCTGGATAAATGAAGGGTGGAGACCCAGCTGTGCTCAGAGTGGTCTAAATACCCTCATGTAAACTCTGGTAGCCTGGAGACTAGCGTTAGATATCAGAGAGAAATTTTGGCAGATCTAGAATTAGAATGGGACAGTAAAAACTTTGTGTAAGCTACTTAAGCCTGGGGTGGTGAGTATGGATTCAAACCAGACCAGTATAAACTCTTCTGTGTGTAAGGTGGATTTCACGGTTTGCGTGAGTTTAACTGCAGGCTCCCAGTGGTGACTAAGGTAATCTCAGAGTCCAATACTGAAGACTTCCAACACAGGCAAAAGTTGCTTATTTATCTTCTCAGAGTTTGAGAATGCGTGGGCAGGTAGGGGAGGGAACAGGTTTCTGTTCACTCTCCCCTGGTGTGTGCTGCCCAAAATGCTGCCAGCCTTCAGTGTCCTCTGTTTCAGAAGGTTGTGACAAAAGGCCAGTATATCCTAAATCTGTTCTTTATGGCTTGGCTCTACCAAAGTACTTAAATTCCACCATCTATTTGGGAACTTCTCGAAATGGCAATTACTGTTTTGAGCATAGGCTGAGCCCCTAGAGGCAGTGCTGTTGGACTGATTCGCCTCTTTTAAATCATATAGATAAGTCTCTTCCTTTTTTTTTGCATTAGGGTATATGTTCCTGCCATTCCTCCAAATACCTGTGCTTTTAGTTGATCTTCTTTGAGTCTTTCTGATGTGACTGTCCATCTATTGAGCCATGTTGGATCTCCATTTTAATTTCTTTTTAACCACTATGCCCTAGTATCTATAAGACTGAAAAATTCCCCTTTGCAGTCTGGTTGTAGGTTACCTCACCCCAATGCTGTTCACAGACAGGTATATGCCCTTGTGACTGGATGATGCCCTGGAGTTTACAGCAGGAATAGGGCCAACTAGGTCTGTGGCTCAGGTTGTGGTCAGGGCTTGCACCTGTAACTCTGCAGTCCAGTGGACATGAAGGACTCCTGGATTGTTTAGATGCACTGCATGGAGCTCCACTGACCTGGGGGCCACGGAGCATGTTTCAGGCAAATTGTGTATACTTCACTATAATGCAGCAGACCTTCGTGGCAAAGGCTCTATTTAGACTGGTGCAGAGTACCAGGACCAATTGCTTGCACGCCAGCGTATAAGCTGGCTTTCTAGACAGGCAGGTTCACGATCTCCTTCAACTCAATTTTGATGCCCTTTGCATGTATATCCTTTCTCTGGCCTGCTTCTGGTGGGGGTATGAATTCTTATAGTCCAAAGTACGTGCTGGTATGAAGAACACAGGAATGCTGCTTTTACCAGTGATTGGAAGAGGGTAATACATTTAAGCCTAGTGAACCCAAATTGTGTCCCAGGAAAATGATCTCTGCAGTACTAGATTGTCCTTTAGACTTTAAGCCTCACTATCCAAGATGGCTGGTCCCAATGGAGTGAGGAGGAGTTGCTGACTGACTTGCCACAGCAGTACCACTTCCTTTATTTTATTATCTGTTTTTTTTTTTTTTTTTTTTTACTTGATCTATGTATCAGTTTTCCTTGTTAATTTTCTATTTCATCATGAAAGACCCTGCCTCACTGTTATAGTTTGTCTGGATGTTCCCCTAAAGCCTCATGCTGTTGGGGGGAGGCAGGCTTTTCTGAGGTGGCTGAATCTAGAGTGCGTGGTTGATTCCTAGTGAAATGCTGGGATTAAAGGTGCTGGATTAAGGGTGGGTGATGGTTGGATCAGTCCACTGATTGGATTGGCACTATCCTAATCCAAGTAGAATATATAAGATAAAGGGGCAGAAAGAAGCTTGTTTTCACCCTGTTGCTCTTTCTGCTTTTGGTATTTTCCACTGACATGATTGGTTGCCCCTATGCCATATGCCTGCTGACTATGGACTGAAAACTCTACAAACTGTGAGCTAAATAAATCTTTCTTTTTTAACCTTGGCTGTTGGGTATTTTATCTCATATTTTTTCTATGAAAAAATTTTTCTATGAAAGAAAAAAAAATTTTCTATGAAAGAAAAGTAACTAAAACAGCCACTTTCCAATTACCTTCCTTCTCAGTGGATCTTTCCTGAGCTTCTCCATTGTGACTCATACTTTAGTCAACAATGTTGAATCTGTCTCTACTTTCTATGAGATCAACTTAGTTGGATTCTATAAATCTGTAATATCCTGAAGTATTTGCATTATCTGTGTGGCTTATTATAGTTAATATGATGTTTCTATATGTTGGAGCCTGTTGTCACATGTGGCAGGATTTTTTTTTCCTCCACTTCCTGATATGGGAATGGCCACCATGAATCTACTCACTTCTTTTTTATTGGGTAAATAACATTCCATTGTGTGCTTATATAATACTTTAAAAAATCTACTTATCACTTATAAATACTTAAGTTGATTATTGCATATCTTGACTATTGTAAATAGTACTCCGTTCAACATTGGGGAAAAGTATCAACATATAGCTTTTCTTTCCTTTGGATATATACTCAGATGTGGGAATACTTCGTTACCCGGTTACTTATTTTTTTTTTTTGTACCAGGAACTGAACTCATGATCTCACACTTGCCAGACAGGTACTGTGCCACTGAGCTAAACTCCAAGCCCCATTACTTGGTTACCTATATTAAAAAAAAATTTTTTTTGTGAGGAAGAAGCATAGTGTTTTCCACAATGGTTTTAATAATTTATATTACAACCAGCAGTGTGTGCAGGTTCCTTTTTTCTGTGTCCTCATTAAATGTCTTTTTTATCTTTTTGATAATAATCCATTCTAACTGGAATAAGATTGTTATAATTTAGATATGGTATGTCCTTTGAAAATATCATTGTGAAGATTTGTTTGCGAATGAACTTTTCACAGGTAATTAGATAAGAAAGGCTCTAATATCCTCAACATAATGGTCCAGTGATGAGATTATAATTTGATGGCATTACTGAGATGTGCTGGAAACAGGACATGGCACCTATTTGAAGGGAGTGAATCATCAGGGTGTGAACATGAGTACGTTTTCTGGCCTCCAGTTTCTGACTGTTATAATAGGACATATTTTTCTCCATCTACTCCCTTGTTAACTTAATATGAGCCACCTTGCATCAGCCTGTCCTTCCACCAAGGTGTTCTACCTCACTCTGTCACACAGCAGTGGAACCAAGCAACCATGGATGGAAAATTTGAGCTAAAATACACCTGTCCTCTTTTAAATTGTTTTTCTTCATTTATTTGTTTAAAGCACTGAAAAGCCAACTAATATAGGGAGATGAAATATTGTGATTTTCATATGCATTTCTCTAATGATTATTAGTGTTGGATAACCTTTGATATATGTGTTAATCATTTATATGTCTTTATCTGAGAAAGTTTAATTCAATCTTTTATCCATTTAATCAATTCTATTGCTTTATTTATGCTATTGAAATAAATAAATACCTTATTGTTGGAATACCTTATATATTCTGGTCCTTATTCTCTGGAGAATGTCACTGGTATTTTAATAGAGCTTGGATGTAATTTGTAGATTTCTTCTGGCACTATGGAAATTTTAACAATATTGATTATTCCAAAACATGAAACTGGAATAGCCTTCCTTTTTTCATGTCTTCTTCAAATTCTTTCTTCAGTTTTGTATAATTTAAATTTAGAGATTTTCACATCTTTATTTAAATTTATTCCTAGATTATTTAATTTTCGTAGCTGTTGTGAATGTGTTTGCTTTCTTAATTTTCAGTTAATTTACTAATGTGCAATACAAATATTACTGATTTTGTATGTTGATTTTATATCTTATAACATTTGTGTATTCATTTATTAGTTGTAATACAGAAGTACATTGATACTTGAGTATGTTGAAACATCATATGTGGTACTTATTGCATTTTGCTGCAAAAAATTATCTAGATACACATTTTTTTGTACTTGACTGTTAAGAATCACAAATTATAAACTGGTATAAAACCTGTCTGAGGCACTCCTCCTCCTTCCTCTTGGTCATTGAGTCTCTTAGAGCAGGATGAATGAAGTTTGCTGAGGACATTACAAGGAAACTAGTACCCAGGTGTGGAGGTGAATCTTAACTTCTTTCCTTTGTGATGCTAAACGTACCTATTCAACCACTACTTGTTCCTTGTTCCAGGGAAAGCGCCATACCCCTCCCCCTGGAAGGGCTAAATAAAGTGATTGCTAGTTGGAAATTCTGGGTCTTTGTTCCCAGAAAACACTGGTTATCCCACTGTCCTATTTTTTCTCAATTCTTGTCTTTTTCTTTTTCTTTCCTTTTGTGCACCATATCTCTGTGCAGGAAGTCAGGGACTCTCTGCAGGAGTTCCTGATATCTGGCTTTATGGGAAGATCTCTAATAATGTCATAGGCAGCTGAGTTACATAGAAATATTATAGGCAGTCAGACAGGGCCAGGCCCTCAAATGAGCCAATATGAAAGACAAAGTAAAATACATATCTGCTGTGGGCCAGACCTCAAGACAAAAGATTAAACAAATGCACCCACATACATCCCAAGGGATGGCTATCTGGGATTGACATTTTAAATAGGTAGCTATCACCTTGAAGAGTCACTGACCCAGCCCCTTACAGGAAAAGCCCCTGTTCTGTATTCATGCCCCCTTGCTACATGACTCCTTCCCCATTTGATCTCAATTTAATCAGTTTTACCTGATCAATTCTTATTGGCTGACTGTAGTCCATTTTCCCCTACCTTGGACCCGCCTCACCTCGTGGTTTTGCTCTATAAAAGTCCCTAAAAAAGAAAGGGTCCTGGGCAACCCACTCGGGCCTCCTTCTGTCCCTCTCTTGTACAGAAACTTTCTTTCCCTCAATAAATATATTCTGCTCTTAGCCTCCATTGTTCCTAAAATTCATTCTTTGATTTTAGAGAACACAAACTCTAACTTGTCCCAGATATTGTTCAGGTTGGAAGTTTTTATTTTCCTGTATCAATAAGTGATGTTCACATGGTCTGACCCCACGGCATTTTGAGCTGCCGTGTACATTTACTAGGGATGTTTTGATGGCGTTTGGATCTTGTATGATGATTCCAGAGATGTCCAGCATGGAGCTAAGATAAGTGCTGTTTTGTACACGAGTATTAAGTTTGCTCAGATTAAAATAAAGGGGAGAGGGACAACATGGCTGAATAGAGGAGGAGTCTCATTCCAAGCTACTCAGAGAAATTCAACTAAAAACAAGGATAGTTGGAAGAAGGGAGAGCAATATACATTCTGAAACCAAAATCAATCTGAAAAAAGATATTCATACATCAAGGAAAACATAGATAAGGGACTTAATAAAATGTCCAGTCATTCCACTGGGCTCCTGGTGGGACACTCTATGATAGGTGAATTCCTGCCATACTTGAAAGCTTAAAAAATAAGAAAAAATTGGATATACTAAAATAGTATGGCTAAGTCAAGCCACACTGGATAGACTTGGGTTATAACATCTCCTGCCTCTTTTGCCATCCTCCAAAAAAAGTATGATGCAGCTTAGCAGTAAATTTTGCCTGCACACACAGAAGTGAATGAAATCCCTCTCTGACATCTGTCTGTTTTCATTTTTTTCTTTTCTTCCGTTTACTTTCCACTGGAGTGCTAAATGAACCATCTTCAGGCAAGATTAAAGATTACAGGGGTGGAGAGTAAATGGAACATCTAACCCCTCCCCCATGACTTGTGGCTAGAGAGGAGTGGGAAATAAATAGCCTTGTATTTCACACAATGTATCCCAGGGTTGTCCCCACACTGGGGATAGGAGCAGAAAGGCACCCCACAGCACCTCACCCTATCTCACCCTATGAAGTGTGATTATATCAGAGGCAGGTCACCTTGGCAGAGGACCTTGTTAAGCAACAAGTGGGAAGTTAGCACTCCCTCATCTGGAGAAGAGTTAAAATTGGAACTGAGCAGGCTGGACCACAGCACAGGAGCAGAGATTGGACCACATCACAGCATTCCCCCAACCCTGCAATAAATGACCTGAGAGGAAGAGCCTTGCCAGTGGAAGAGGAAAACAGAAGGCTGAGCAAGGACTAGGAGAAACCAACAGTGCACAGGGAGCAGCCCCCTGTTATTAGGTTGAATAACCCTTAGTTAATACAGGCTGATCAGGCCTGCAAAAAATCTCACAAATGAGTAGACAGCAAAGGCTTAAATAAAATGAGACAACTGGAATGATTTCAGGGCTCCAGGAGGTCTAACTCCCTTATAGTGTTCACTATTCTCTGGGTTTTGATGAAGACTTCTCTGGGCAACCCATATTTTTTAGATTTTCAAACAAAGGAGGGAGATACTCAAGAAAACACAGGAATCTGTGCAGGACCATGGGAGAATTTTGCCAAGTAGTAAATTATGTCAATCAGGAGAACTACCTTATCTTTAGGTTGGAATTTATTGTCGGAGTATGGAGCCTACAGCTGCAGTTTCCTTGTAGTTAAATGAGGGTTGGAGCCAGACATCTCAGCTGTGGCCTTATCTTGTGCTTTGAGGCATCACAGCTTCACAGTCTAATACAGACTTCAGACGTGACCAGTGACTCACAGAGGTTTACTTACTATGAGTCTACTGCCCATCCCCAGACAAAATGCCTAAGCTTCTGACAGCTCACAAATAAACATGGAAAGCCAACTGGTTAGTATGAAATTCCGCTCAGAGCCACTTTGTAGTAGTCTCCAGCACCCTGTCTCTGCTGGAAAACATCACAGCAACTTGGGGAGAGATGCTGAAAGGAGAGAAACAGTGTAAAGAGACAGGCCACTAAGATATAAACACAAAATACCAGCTGAAGACACTGGCACCAGGCCCCCACATCTGGAGGTGAAGATCAGCTTCATGTCCTGCATAAACTAGTTAACCAGTAGATTTGGGCTATCAGTGGACACCAGAGGAATTTTGGTTTTTATTATATTTTATATAATTTGTATTCTTTTATTGCTTGCTTTTTTGATTTAATTTTTTTTGTCTTTTAGTCATATTTTTGTTTAAATCTATTTGAGTTATTTCCCCTTTTTATCAGCTTCTCTCTAGATTAATTTATATTTTCATAGGAGTGAATAGTCTAATTTTTCTGGTTAACTTTGATAATCCCTTGCTTAATCCTTCATTCTTTCATTTTACCCTATTCTCTAGTTTCCCAAAGCTTACACAATCATCCTTGGTCCTCCAGAATTACTTTTGCTTTATTTCTCTTCCATTATATTTGTTTTATCCACTGTCCTTTTTAAATTTCCCCACCACAAGGAAAAACCACTCTACCAATAGCACTTTACATTAAACTTCCAATATACAAAGCATTCTGTCATATAACTAGATTTTGCTCCTCTGGTTTAAGGTACAAAATTAATAGTTACCACAGTTTATCATTTTCTAAGTTGTGCTTAATGCTATTGTTATAGCTAATTATACTACTTTAGCTAAACTGTCATATCTGTTATAGTCTGTTTTTTTCCCCTTCTTTAACAATACTGGGAATCTCTGGAGTAATAACCTCACCACAGACCAGCACCAAAGGACTAGGGACCAAGCCAAATGATACCAACATCTCACTCTTAATAAATTGGGGAAATAGGAACTTGGGACAGACAAAAACCAAGAATCTCCTAACCACAGAAAACTTCCTGGAAGAACAGTCATTTTCTAGGGATGTGTTGATACTAGTGATACAGCTACCTAGTACAAAAACTTACAAGAATCAACACAAAATGTGAGTTTTTTAAAAATAGAAAATGACAAGACATAGAAAAGGAATGTAACCTCAGACCTCGAGCCCATCCAGAACAAATCCAAAAGATACTGAGATAGAGGAAAATGGAATACACATACCTGAAATTCATGAAATGATGGGAACCAAAGTACAGTTACAAATCCATGAGGATATAAAGGAAATCATATCAGAAATTATCTCAAAGGTAAAAAAAGAAAAGGCAGAGTGAAGGAACTGCACAGCAACTCTAGAGTAGACATAGATAAAAAAGTAGAGGAGCTTAGGAAAATGATGGAAACCATGTATGCGCAATATAGGCAAGAAATAGCATGCATGAAAGTGATTCAGCAGGTATCCAGGAAATTAAAAATTCTATTGAAACTTTGCAAAACTGTTTGAATGAAAGAGAAGATAGATTTCTAGCCCTTGAAGACAGGATCACGGCTAGGGATCACAACAAGGAAAGATCTCTTAAAAATAGGAAAGATGTAGAAAAAATAATTCAAGAGCTATAAGATGATACAAAGAAAAACAATATAAAACTGAGAGGTTTCAATGAAAAAGCAGGACTCAACACAAATGGCATAAAAAGACTATTTGCAAAAGTAATTGCAGAAAATTTCCCAAGTATGGGAAAAGAATCTGACAGCCAGTTAAGTGACGCATACAGAACTCCAATTATCCATCACTGAAGTATATCCACACCAAGGCATGTAATATTCAAATTTCTAGTAATTCAGTACAAGAACAGAGCAGTGTTTCTGGTTTAATATTGAGATCTGTGAACCATTTTGACTTGAGTTTGGTGCATGGTGATAGGCTTGGGTCT